>NC_080671.1:460385077-460693382 GCF_030247195.1 Topomyia yanbarensis | reverse complement strand
TGGCGAGCGGCCGCAGAAATGCGAGATATGTGACAAAGGATTCGTTCAGAAGTCGAGTGTGAAAGAACATATGGTAACTCACACTGGAGAGCGACCGTATAAATGTGACATATGTGACAAATCGTTTAAATATCAGAGCACACTAACTTTACACACAAAGAATCACAGTAATGAACAACCGCATTAATGTGAGATATATGGTAAAAGATTTCTTCAGAAGTGTCTGCTTGGGCAACAAATCTCGCCAATAAACAAAATTTGGTTTTTTTTCACGTTCGATCATTTATTGTTTCAGTTTCTTTTTACATTGCTGTGTATTTTTACGTTAAGTGATACAAAATAAAACTATTTTTTCATCTTTGTTTCGTCATTTTCTTTTGGTTTCGTTTTAGCATAGTCTAATCGTTTGTTTTCAAGTGATTTTTTTATATAACTAAATTTATTTAGGCCGAAATGCGGTAGCTTAACGAGGCTGATAATTCATTTTTAAGGTAAATCGCACGTGTTAGTGGGGGAAGAGAAAGCCGTATTTAGGGGCGGCTTGCTCCCCTTTTATGTTAGTAGAGGGAAATGGTAGGAAGAGGGATACATATTGTAAAATTTTGCAAAATTGACATTGTCGTTGGCTGGTTGATGATTGTGGGGGATATGCACACTTTATTGTAGTGGTTTCCATCCTGTAATCGCAAGGGCGAGGGGAAGGTCGACATTTCGGATGATTATTGGCACTCCGATGCTGTCATGACGTTCTTGTGACGTGTGTCAAGAAAGACGGTTATCAAGAAAGGTATGCATCGTAGACTCATATTGTAGATACAGGGATAGGTTGGTGAGATTCTACTGTGAATGAGAGAGGGTAAAATGTATTAAACTTGGACATCAATGGTTTTCAAAAAGATATAGATAAGAAAAATATAGGGGTGGTCACGGCTTGCCAGGACGTCCCGGACTGGCACATAGGGTGATCTACCTCGGGCCCGAAGGGAATCTATTAGTTGGGACCTGGCAACACAGTACTCTGCGCACAGCCAAACAACATGCTCGATGTCGTGATAGCCGTTCTCACAAACACAATGATTACTTTCAGCAAGCCCTATACGACGGAGATGCGCATCAAATGTGTAATGGTTGGACATGAGCCTTGACATCGTACGAATAAAGCCCCGGCTCACATCCAAGCCCTTAAACCAAGCATTTGTTGATACGTTCGGGATAATGGAATCTAGCCACCGTCCCAGACGCCCATTGCTCCATGAAGTTTGCCAACTATCGAGCGTCATCTGACGAGAGATACAGAAAAGTTCGTTGAAGCAAATTGGTCTTTCGTAAGTGTCGCCTTCTAATGCGCCCACCTTGGCTAAAGTGTCCGTCTTCTCATTGCCCACAATAGAACAATGTGACGGGACCCAAACCAAGGTAATCTGGTAAGATTTTTCAGATAAAGCGTCTTTTCCCCAGGAAATACGGTTAGTGCTTTCCAGGCTTCGCCGCACGGATGCCCTCAATGGAGCTGAGACTGTCCGAAACGATGAAGTAATGGTCTGCGGGCAGTGTGTCAATGATCCCGAGAGTATACTGAATGGCAGCTAACTCTGCGACGTGAATTGAAGCAGGATCATTGAGTTTGAATGAGGCAGCAAGATTTTCGTTGAAGATACCGAATCCTGTGGACCCGTTGAGAATTGATCCATCAGTGTAGAACATTTTGCCGCAGTCGACTTTATGGTATTTATTATAGAAAATATTTGGGACCACTTGTGGGCGAATGTGATCCGGGATTCCACAAATCTCTTCCTTCATGGATGTGTCGGAAAATACAGTTGGATCAGAAGTATCTAAGAGATGAGCACGGTTAACGTTATACGAAGATGAATTGATGTTCTGTGTTATGTAATCGAAGTACAAGAACATGAATCAAGTCTGAGAATTAAGCTCGACAAGATTTTCGAAATTTGCAATCACTAATAAATTCAAAATATCGCATCGAATGAGCAATCGATACGAGAGGTCCCAAATTAAAAATCGATTAGGGGAAGGACGCCCGCCAGCACTTCTAAACTCATTGTCTGGGTCGAGTGCATGCAACCCAAGGCAATACGCAAACAGCGATATTGGATTCTCTCTCCACCATGTTCCGGTTATTGTACGGAGAAAGTTGATCCTTTGTTGGCACTTCTGTTTCAGATACCTAATGTGACATCCCCAGGTACCTTTAGAGTCGAACCAGACCCCGAGATATTTGAATGTTGAAGCCTGAGCAATAGTTTTATCCATTACCTGAAGCTGTAGTTTCGCTGGTTCACGCTTCCTAGAAAATAGCTCAGTTTTTTTCCGTGAAGAATTCGATACTCAGCTTAATTGCCCAAGCAGACAAATTGTCCAAGGTATTCTGTAATGATCTTTGTAGATCGACAGCTTTGGGTCCTGTAACGGAAACCACGCCATCGTCTGCAAGTTGCCTTAACGTGCAGGAAATGTCAAGACATTCATCAATGTCATTGACATAGAAATTGTGTAACAGGGGGCTTAGACATGAGCTCTGGGGAAGGCCCATGTAACTAAATCGTGATGTCGAAAAGTCACCATGCGAAAAATGCATGTACTTTTCCGACAAGTTTAGTAAAAAGTTGTTTAAAGCAGTGCTGTGCAATCTCACGATGGTCTTTGACATGTGACGGTAAATATGAAGTGACCGTATCACCACAAAAATGACCGTTATTTCATTTCCATTATTCTCGGATCGTGTTTCAGTTAACTATCTCTCACAGAAGCAGTGCGAGAGAGAACGCATTGAAATGATAGACAGATTGAGTACCATTTAATTTGTATTGGTATAGTAAACGAAATATTATCAGTGTATTGTATTCAGGCAGCGGTGCGGTGCTTTGTTGCTTTTTTCTCCACCTTTCAGTTTCTTTTATGCATAGCTATTTATGTGAAACCGCCTGTTTGTTAAATCTAGCTCGTTGTTTGTAATAAGATGACCGTCATAACCGTATTTATATTGCTAATAAAATGACGGTCTGTTTCCCTTCCTCTCAATAATAATTCCAATGAGTGAGAGATTCAGAAGAGAACCGTTTGACTGTTGTCAATTCATTGGAATGAGAACTCGTAACTCAATAAGCATCGCTTACTGTTTCAACTGCTAACCGTTTCATTCTCTTTTATCTAGCAGGTTTGCCATCAGTACCGTGATGGAGCTCAGCACTGGTTTAAAGTAGTTGAAAGACCATGCTGGTGCAGCTTCTCTGAAAGAATGTTGATAGAAACTGAATCAAAAGCCCACTTAATATCCAAGAACATTGATGCCATCTGCTCTTTGCTAGTATAGGCCATTTCAATTTTGGTTGAGAGCAACGCAAGACAATCCCTTCGTCCCTTTGCCTTTGCGAAAGCCAAATTGTGTATCTGCCAGTAAGCCATTTGTATCGACCCAATTGTCGAGGCGGGATAGAATAATTTTCTCGAACAACTTCCGGATACAGGACAGCATTGCAATCGGTCGATACGAATTGTGATCAGAGACTGGTTTTCCTGGGTTTTTGGATGGCGATGACCTTCACTTGTCTCCAATCGTGTGGAACAATGTTACCCTCAACAAGTTTAAATAATTGTTACAAGTTGTTTAGTTTCGTCCGAGACTGTTTAGATTTTCGCGTTTCGTAATTTGTTTATGTATATGTGTAGTTAGTGTCAAGAAAATAAATGTGAGATCTAACGGTAAACAGCCCACCCAACACCCACACAGCACGTAGCCACAGAGAACAGACGTCCATCTTCAGCATTCAACTTGTGTAAAATCTCTAACGGTTTCGAAGGTAGTTGGGATATCCAAACGAAGTGTGCTACTGTCGTCATGTTCTTTTGTGACTGAGTTCGACTGAATTGACAGTGGTTTTTCCTCTACCCAGTCAATCTAGTCCGGAACCGGTTCGGACTTCCAGTATGAATTCCAGCTCAAATGCATCAACCGATAGAGTCGGAATCGGTTGTTTTCTTTAAGCAACATTCCATACTGAATCCATTCAGGATTTCGAACCGGTTCCGGAATGGATTTGACGGATAGTTTGGATAGGTTGGTGTGGCGGCACTAGTGTTTATCGTAGATTATTTCAAATGTTCACACAAGTTTTTTAAATATGTCTGTTCTCTCCCACATTACCACTTCAGATGGCTAGCTAATGGGAGGCGAGATGCCCCACCTGCCAACACCAATCGCCTGAATACCTGCAGGCAAGTGACGGGCGAACGAAATGCAAGCTCAGATGCAACATCCAGGCGGAGGGCTGCGTCCTGAATGATGAATTTTAACCCGCCATTCACCTGCCGTTCGCACGCCACCCGTTCGCCAGCACGTACGCTGGCGTATGGCCCAGCAAGGGACATCTCGCCACCCAAAAGAGTATAATTTAATCAAAGTTGCCTGAAATTCAATAAACGTGCAAATAGCTGATTCCTTCAAAACAGAAACATAATGATATCAAATTTTCATTTTTTTTCTTCTCTTTGTTATTGTCAAAAGATATTAGCAAGGGCTATAGTGAATATTCAGCTAAAGCAGCCTGCCTTTAATTTGGAACAATTTCTATCTTCCGGCCAAGGGAAGCCGGTAGTTTATCAGAATGTTCGTTTCAGAGCAGTCCCGGTGTTACTGGATGACCATACATTTTAGTTTGCCTTTACTCAGAAGCAGGTTTACCACTACCGTTGCGAACAATTCCGCAAACAAAAGTGTCCCGTCAAAGTGCTGGTCAACTATACTTGGGCCGAACATATTCACGTAGAGTTCAGTTCGGCTTGACGATTCACGCAGATTTTTAAAGCTAGAGATCCAGGGTACGATACATCAAACTCATTATAGTGATTCATTTTTCAACGACCAACTGTTGCTAACTCAGAATTTAGATCCACAATTGAAAATTATTTTTTCGTGCAGCTTGCGCGAACCACAGAAATGAATATCACATTTATCTATCCATGGAAAACAAAGCAATAAACTTCGTGCTTAACTTTACTTAATCGATTTTCAATGCCAGCATCGATGCAGATTTAAGAAAACTGCTGCAGTTATAGCTTCAGCTTCAAAAGAAACTAAAGTAATATCCTTAATTTACAGATGTCGACTTAATCTATTTTATTTTGGGACCTCTCAGTAATATGCAACTTGTGATCGGTGGCCACCTATATTAACGTTCGAAAATCCGTGAGCGCATCATCATGTGGATGTGCTCTCAGAAACAATATGGGTAATTAATTCTCTCGAATTCGTTATCCGCTCGATATCAACTATATTCTAGTCCCTTCAATAGGTGTAAAAGTCGTATCAGCACACTACGAGAAGATCCGGGTGCGGTGTACTCATTTCGGAACGAACACAACCACTCGAGCAAAGCGGATCCCATCGATGGAAATACCAACATTATCAAGGTCACTAAAATGAGAATCGTGGAAAGAGACAAAAGTCACCCGAAAGTTGAGAGACACATGTTCAAGCGATTAAACTAGTTTGTTGAAGTAGAATAGATTCAGCTGGCATTATTTTATTTTTCTTTAAAGTTTATAAAACATTTCACACCCTGATTTTGCTAATAATACCTTTGTGTTTTACAGCCTCACACTTAAGCTGAATGTTACCAAGAAAAGCTACTACTACATTCACACAGCAGACGGAGAGTACGAAATTTACGATAAAACCTCGTTGAAGCTGGCAGAAATTTCATTTCGTTCCCCATCAGCGAGTAGGAAGAGATTGAACGGCTTGAGAATACGGTTTCGAACAACGAAGAGATCCGGCAAGAATATGTAAGATGGCATGGCTGTGGTATAGTACAACACTATGCAGAATTGCCTTAACTTCTTATTAAATCTTTGCAGATTAATTTACTGAACCGAAAGAAACCTGAGGGTATGTCAATTGTGCAATTACTACCCCTTATTTTCTCGGACGAAGCAATTTCAACGGTTCAAACACGCTTGGAAAGTGTAAGCCACCCTTG
This sequence comes from Topomyia yanbarensis, assembly GCF_030247195.1. NCBI lineage: Eukaryota > Metazoa > Arthropoda > Insecta > Diptera > Culicidae > Topomyia > Topomyia yanbarensis. Next base: position 460,687,383 of record NC_080671.1, on the reverse strand, counting down.
AAAGGATACGATATCTTTTCCCACTGTTTTATTGGTAAGTAGCAGTACGACTTTTGTTATTCACATTTCATTATAAAATAATCGGTGACACGTGCGTTAGCCTGCATCAGTATTTATGTTCAAAGTAATAAGTTTAGAGAGCAAATTTAACTGTTCCTTAGGGCCCTTTGTTTTTTGCTAAAAAACATGAATGACATATTTTTCTTATAGTGTGTTCGTTTTCAAATGGTGCTACACTGGTCTAGTGTAAAAAATAGTCTTACTAAACCTAAATTTGAATGAATGTAACACCGACTACGTCGGTGTAGCGCATTGTGATGAAATTGCCATTAACTGTGTTACAGACCGACGTCCTTCTGTAACTTAAAACTTGATTACTTACTAACATAAAATACTAGCCCCTACTCTGACCATTTCGGTTTCCACTTTAAAATTTTGAAATGTGGTTTTAATTCTAGACTAATATTGGTTGAAACGATTATTCAACGTCAATTCACAGTAACTTGTCGCTCGAAAAAGACAAAAAATAAACGAAGCGGTTGGAATTTAAGATAGGATTTACAATTACATTATAGTTGTGTTATGTGAACCTTCTCAAGCTCCGTCTTTCAATTTCATTGCTTTCGTTCCTCTTAGTCTTAAATTTGCCGAAAATAGCCAACAAAGTCGATACAGTAGAACCATGCGGCAATTAAAACATAGTAACATATTTGGATACTGTTGGATTCACAATGGCTAGTGATTGAACAAAGGATTTTGATTTGCATCATTATTACAAATTAGTAAGCTCTCAATACCTGATTTTTTAGGGAAAATCGTCATCATTACTGAGTGTACTAAAAACTTGAACTGCGTTTTTCTCGAAACCACATTTTTTGCGGTAGCCGGAAATATAACTCGAACAAATGATTTTCTATCGTTCTGAAATTTGAAAATTTCAGTGTATTCAAAATTTGTTTCTCTGAGCAATTGTGTGTCGAAGTTTATATCATTTTCAGTGTTTTTCTATTAAAAAGTGTGCCTTTACGCGGCAAATCAAAATATCTAAAAAAATCCTACGTGTGTCGTTTCTATCGTTCTAAAGAATAGCAAAAACTTATGTTTTTGGCTCTAGGTCAAAGATTACGAGATAGTTTTTTGGTCATGGACCCTTTTATAAAAGAACTCGCCTGCGGGAAAATACTGTCCAACCACCATCTTGTGTTGAAACTACTTGAAAATTTTATTATTTGTGCATCAGAACTTGTATTTTAAATCTTATTTTACGGGATCTCGATTCATCTATACATTTGGATCAAGTAAAATTTCCATAACATGTCTATTTTTTCGTGCTCTACAGTGGTGTAACCTCTTAATAAAATTTTGCAATCTTGGTTAGATAAAATAATGAATTTTTTAACCCTTGTAGATCCGCTACATATGCAAACCATTGAGGGGGTCACCTACAAACAGTGACGTATCTAGGGAGAGGGTCCTGGGGGTCCGGACCCCTTCTGAGAATTTTCAACTTGTTGAGAAATTTTAAATTAGTTTGAATTTTATGTTAGTTTCAAACTCAAAAGCTTTGTAAACCAAATTTGACCATGCTGATTTTTTATTAAATGAGGTTTTTATGTATTATACAATTACAATGTTCATTTTGAAATCGAAATTTCGAACCCTTCCCGAATTTTTTTTCTTGATCCGCCCCTGCCAACAAGATCGAAAAAATCGAGTTTTTTTTTGCTTATATCAATAGATAAGACGAAGAATATATCACAACAATCTCTTTTATATAGCCTTCTTAAGATTCTAAAAACATTATAACCAGAAAACCGGTTTAACCATTTCTGTCACAGTGGCACGATGACATCAAAAATTCATACCAAAAATACATATTTGTTTAGAAAACCGCGGAAAAAAGTTACGAAAAATCAAATCTTTGTTGTTTCATTAACTTCAACCAGAAATACGAACTGCACTTTTCGCGCCAGCTAGGTATTATAGTAACGAAATAGTCCTTGCCAGTTTGTGATGTTTTTCAAGGAAAATTTTTGTTTTAGCTTTTCAAATGTGTTTACAAATAGGTATACAGACATTTTCAAATAGCTAGAACTTTTCCTTCCCTTTCCAAAAATCACGAAAACAAGCTTTTTTTGTATCCTAAAGCAGTGGTGGTCCTTAATTGTACATATTAATTTAGGACACGTTTTTAACATAAACTACCCAAACGAACGAATGAGAGAAGGTTCGTTATATTTTCGAAGAAACTGTTAAAATAATCTTTCAACAATCTATAAAACTTGGTGTAATACGATGCAATAGAAAAAATATATGTATGTATGTTTGTTATAGGAAGCCACTATCAGTTCAAGGCATTACCAGTGGATGCGGGTAGACTTACAGTAGACTGAATTTGTTTATTAGATAACTTTCGTATTATTGCTGTTATCGAAGGGACAAAATAGGGTTGAGCTGACCCGTAAACAGAGACATTTACGCGCATTCCGCGGGGAAAAGAGAATCTCCTAACATCCGGCCACATAATAAACAATTTCGCAATACCAGCTTAAGCCCGCCTGATGGTTTGTTTGTTAGAAAGGCGCGTCTTACTCGTTTCAGACCTTCAGGAGGAAACGAGAGGTTTCCTCCAAGTGATTCAGGTTGGCAATCCACTCCATCATCCAGTCTTCCAATTGTAAGGTACTCTGATGCTTTCCCTTCCTTCCCATGTAATTGTATACAGTTAATTTTATTTTATATAATATGAATATATATATATATATATATATATATATATATATATATATATATATATATATATATATATATATATATATATATATATATATATATATATATATATATATATATATATATATATATATATATATATATATATATATATATATATATATATATATATATATATATATATATATATATATATATATATATATATATATATATATAGAATGAATATAATGAAAATTGTTTTTTAGTTGGACAATGGTCTAACTGGCGGAGGTCCAACTAAAAAGCGGCCCAGTTAAAAAGTGACCAACTAGCGAATCACGACTGTAATATAGAAAATGTTATTAACATTTTAAACATAAACATAATCAATTGAAAATAATGGCTTTGAAGTATGTAATACATATGTACAATCACGCAAAGTCTCTGTGAACTAGACAATCTCCCTACAAGAGTAAGATCCAACAAGTTAAGCATCAAAACTCAAGCGCAAGTCTGCCACTGGACTATTCATCTGAAAAATTATCAATGTTCCCGTTTTATCAACATAAAATTCACCAAGGGGCTGATAAAACGGGTATTCACTGTACAAAAAATGTAAAAAAGTTTAAACATGGAAACTTTTTTTTGAAAAAACGCAAAAATTCAGTATGATTATGACCGTTTATATGACAATTCCCGGTTAAATTGTGTTTAAGGCTCAAGAAACCTTTTTTAAGCATGTGTAAGAATTGAACGCTTGGTAGTATGCGTAGGGAAAATTATGTTCAACTTTGCCAACAGCTTATTCATATAAAACCTTTTCAAAACTCTAAAAGAAGAACATCAGTCGATTTATTAGATTATCACGATTCACATTATGCAAAATAGTTGGTGAAAAAACAATTAACCAAGCGGAATGGTGCTTTTGAAAAAGTAGCTATGGTTTTTTCATTAGGCAGTTGTGTGGCGTGCCCCAGCAGTGTGGTAGTGTGACAAAAATCACAGCCACTTCTTCAAAAGCAAATTGAAGCTTGGTTAATTGTTTTGTCACCAACTATTTTGCATAATTTGAATCATGATAATCTAATGAATAGACTGATATTCTTTTTTTAGAGTTTTTAAAAGGTTTTATATGGATAAACCGGTGGCAAAGCTGAATACAATTTCTCCTACGCATACCATCAAGCGTTCAATTCTTACACATGCTCAAAAAAGGTTTCTTAAACCTTAAGTGTATTGACAGTTTTTAAAGTTCATTATATTAATATAATAATTTGTGATATATTTCAAAGCGAAAAAATCTCCCTGTGGGTACATCCATACAATGTCATCCAGAAGTTCCATATATAGGAGGATGCAACGTCAAATTGATAATTTGGTTCGCATGGAAGGAGATGCAACCTATTGTGAGAGACCCACTGACGAAATAGAAGCTGCTGATGTCTATATGCATGAAGAAGTACGTTTGGTCAATCAGTCGCTAATCCACGATGAAAACAACGATCTTTTTTCTAACGAATCATTTGAAAATGATGAGGAAATTATCTCAAATGTGCTGCAGCAAGCTGATGTGAATATGGATTTGAATGAAAGTGATGATAATGATGATACCGAAACAAGGGATACGTTTGTAGATATAGCCAACAAACTTGCTTCCTGGTCTGTAACACATCATATTTCGAATTTCGCAATGAATGACCTCATCGGATGGCTTAAACAAAATTATTTTCCAGAGTTACCAAGAAAAATTGAAACACTGAAAAGAGCAGCTTACTTACATAACTATGAAATAAAAAAAATGGGTGAAGGAAAATACGTTCATTTTGGTTTGAAAAATATGCTTGAAATATACATGCATCTAAACAACATTCAACCAAACAATTCTGAAAGTTTCGTCATGTATTTCGGCATCGATGGAGTTCCAATTACCAAAAGCTCTCGGAGTGAGTTTTGGCCCATTCTCTTGAAACTTAAAGGATTTCAGCTTATACTACCAGTTGGCGTATATCATGGCTATGGAAAACCGAGGGACGTTCATCAATATCTGGAAATGTTTGTTAGCGACTTGCACGATGTACTGCAAAATGGCATTCCCGGGAAAACTGGTTTATCGACAGTGAGCATTGGAACGTTCGTAATGGATGCTCAAGCAAAGGCTTTCATAATGGATATAAAGGCACCTACGGGAACATACGGTTGTCCTAAATGCAAGGTAAGGGGCAAGAAAATTGGGCCAAGGGTCGTTTTCTTGAACCTGCATGCTCCTTTGAGAACAGATGAAGATTTTTTGGAAATAACAGATCCACATCACCATTCATCGAGGCTGTCACCACTAGCCACAGTTGCAAAATGTATATCAAACGTGTCCATAGATTACATGCATAATGTGCTTCTTGGAGTATTTAAATATATTCTATTGTTCTGGGTCGATACCAAAAATAAGCCGTATTCGCTTTCAGATCGACAGAAGCATGAAATAAATAGACGGATTTCACTTATAAAAACGCAACTACCATACGAATTTTCAAGAAGGCCTCGACCATTAGAAGAAATAAAAAAATACAAAGCAACGGAATTTCGTTTGCTGTTGCTATACACAGGTCCATTACTATTTATGCAAGTTGTCGAGCACCGGTTCTATGTTCATTTCCTACTTTTACATGCTGCTATAAGAATATTATGCCATCCTACTGATTGCATAAATAAAAATGCCCTAGCTACTGACTATTTAAACCGGTTCGTTGAAGACTACAAAATGCTTTATGGAACAGGATATGTCGTTTATAATATACATTTATTAAGTCATTTGGCACAAGAGTGCTTAATTTATAGAGAGCCATTAGACAACTTTTCAGCCTTCCCGTTTGAAGAATATCTACACAAAATAACGAAAATGACGAAAAAAGCACCATATCCACTGGAACAACTAAAAAACCGTTTAATGGAACATATACATTTTAATGAAAACTTGATGGGGAAAAAAATACTACTGCAAAAAAACTACCGGGAAAAAATTTGTACGAAGAAATAATAACAGAAAATGGTCGTAAATATAGTACTAAACGTAATGATAAATATATTTTTGTCGATAAAGAATTGTACGCAATTACTGGTATATTCAAATTACGAGGAAATTACATGTTGCATTGCTTGAAAATGGGTCCAAACATTCCGCTATACAACCAACCGATCAATTCCAAACAATTAGGAGTTGGTTGCAATAGAGCAAATACAACTATATTGGAATTTTCAGAAATTGACATAAGATTTTGTACTAAAGTAGCACGACTGAGTATTGACGACTGTCATTACTATTTTGCAATAATCCACACAGCCTGAACATGAGCGACTACTATGATGTTGAGTACCTGCAAGACGAGGAGGAATTAGATCAGCTTGATCCAAGAACAACGAAAGCAGGAGCTCATAAAATAAAACTGAAAAGGAGCTTTGAAGATCAATCAATTCAATTCTCTATTATCGAGGAAGAAGCTGGTAAGTTTTTGTTATAATTATGTATGTGCATGACTGTAATCATTGGATTCATGATTGTTTTCATTACATTCATTGTTTTATAAGTACACTAAAGCCTTTTTATGCATAAATTCAAAACCACTATTTTCATCCACAAACTATTCTCGTGAGTTTAAAATTCCGCGTGATTCATAAACCTACACACATAACGCGTCCACGCATCCTCCTCAACCCCCCCCCCCCTCTCGCACACATCCACTAACTCCTAAGGTCGATTTCTTCAGCTTATCTACAAAAAAACTTCATATTGTAGTGTTCTCTAATCTCTGCATTTTTATTTCAGAAAAATTTTCTCCAATTCCATCACGACCTCCACCATTACCAACACCGAAAGGTAATTTGTACCGCTTATATGCAAAGAACTTCATATTGAGATAGAAGAAACATCTCTGCGTTTTTGTTTCAGAAAAACAATCTACAACTCCTTCACGGCCTCCACCATTACCAACACCGAAAGGTTTGCTTAGTTTCTATATGTTTGTTGTTTAAGGGCCGATTTCTTCACCCTTGCTTAACGCTTAAGCCAGGTTTAAACGTACTGGTGAACCTGGTTTAAAAGTTAAGCGAGGGTAAAAAAAGCGGCCCTAAGAGTATGAAGTGTTAATATGTAAATGTTGTGTATATGAATACAATATATATATATATATATATATATATATATATATATATATATATATATATATATATATATATATATATATATATATATATATATATATATATATATATATATATATATATATATATATATATATATATATATATATATATATATATATATATATATATATATATATATATATATATATATATATATATATTGTTGACCGCGTTCCACGTGATTTCGTCACTTATCATTTGGACAACATTATCCGGATTGATGTCCGACCCTCCCGTTTCAAGCATCTCCCTACGTATCGTTTCAAACCACGTGCTCCGGTGTCTCCTCGATCTTCTCACACTCAGGTCACAACAGTGACGTTGCGTGCACGATCTGATGAAGATGCTTTCTGATGCAGCCATGGCCCGACAGGACCCATGTGTTTACCTCTAGGCGCTTTCTATTGACTCACGTCAACAAGTTTAGGATGAGCCGGTATGTACACCATTTTTCTATATCGTCCCATTCCTGCAGCCACCTCGCCATAAAGTCGATTCTCACCATCTTACAGTGGTTTTTTTGCCAAAATCGTGCGATCTATTAATTACACCAAAATCGTTAAATTTGGGTCAATGACGTCTTCGGAGACATTTGTCGACACTATAAGCCCTTTCATATGGTGTTATTATTTTAATGATGAATCTCCCTAAAAGTGGGATATATTTACCAACTTTCTTGCTAGTGCATATATTAAAATTATGTCTTCGGCAAAGTTATAGAGCAAGCTTTTGCCAACAACTTTGCAGAAGACACTAAGTCTTTATCTTCAATGTCTTCAACTTTATTTCTGGTTGTTTGTGGATGATCCCTTTAAAGCCAATTCATTAATATAACTGTTGAAATATCATTCTGACAAGTTCGTTATGTTCAGTAAAAAGCTTTTAATTATCAAAATGGAAAAATTTCTATATTACAACATTGGCTTATCTCGGGTATTTTCAAATTAATTTTTGGAAAATAAAGTGTTTCAAAAGGTGATTGGTTGTTAACGGGAAAACGGCTGAGTTTACGTCAATAGTGTTTTCGGACTACTCATAAAAAATAGCACGGTTTGTCATTTGCTGCTATGATTTTCGTGATTAATTATCCTATAAGTGAGATTTTTTAGCTGGAATTTTTTTGGTAAATAAAAATGATCTAAGGTCTTTGGAAAAGTTGTGGAAATTGCTTTCACGAATATCTTTGCTGAATACACGAAGTCTCTTCTTTAAATGCTTAAGGAGTTATAGCTCGTTATATTTGTATAACCCCTAAAATAGTTTTTTTTTTAAATATCTTTTCAATTATCATTCCAACGGGTTTCATATATTCTACGAAGTTATTTCAACCATCAAAATGCACAATTTTTATTACGGCATAATTTTTCTTATCTCTAGTACTTTCGAAGATATTTGACATTTTTGGAAAAACATTAGTTTTTTTTCAAATCATCTATAACTCTACTGGAGACAACGATAGACAAGTGAACTCTATTTAGTTGTATAGTGTTGATGTAGCATTTTGACATTAAAAATGTCTTACTCCACTATCTGGGGCTAGGTGTCATTCTAAAATCTAAACTATCTCCCATGTAACGAAACTATGTAAGGTTTGCACGCTTATAACTCCGATATTACTAGATGGATTTTAATCATTCATACACCAACCGATTCAGAAACACCTAACTTAAATATTGGTAATAATTTAATATCTCCCCAATAAAAGTAGACTTTTGGAAATTGGTAAGATTAAAAAGTTCACGAAAAACGGGAAATTTACCATTCGTGAGGCAGATTTCTCAGACACAGCCGTCAATAAAGGGCAGCTTAGTGGCTCAATGAAACACGAAAAGTCATAAATAGAAGCAACGCATGTCCGTTTAAATCAGTTGTTGCTCTTATCCCATGCGAGCAACATCGTCTCCGGGCGATGCAATAAGCGCTATCGATTTTCGGCAACGTTGGCATTTGCACACACTCGCACCTAAGTGACTAAACCATATACGGTTAGTTTATAAATAGAGGTGACGCGTACCCGTTTGAATCAATTTTTGTTCTTATGTCGAACGGGTAAGATCATGGCTGCAGCGTCTGGGCACTACAATAAGCGGTAGACGCTATGCATTTTCGGCAGTGGTGGCCGTGTGCGGATTTTTCGGGTACCAGCACGGTGTCACAGAATGATTTGCAAAGTGGGTGGGTGAGGTGGTTTGAATTTAATTCAATACGGTGTGTGCTGCTTAATGGCGATTTCGCTTGAACCTGAAACTGAGTCAGGTTCCAACCCCAACCGCTGTCAGTTCATGCATTTTGACAGCAGTTGGGGTTAGGAACTGACTCAGTTTCGCCTCAAACAAAAACCACATTAGAGTGTTGCGTTTGAAAAAAATATATCAAGAGAAAATTTTTAATAGGACGTAACTAACATTGAGAGCCTCTCTTTGTTTACTTTCTCTTTCGTTTATTACGACGTCATTACAACACTTTGTACTAATTTTCCGGTACACATCGAAAGCCGACGGTTTTTGCTACAATATTATGAAAAGAGTAGAGTAGTAGTATTTTATATAGGAGAGTACACTCAGGTTTTTTACGCGGATTTTGAAATTTACGCGGTTTTCATTTACGCGTTTTTTTGAAATTTACGCGGTTTTCATTTACACGGCCTGTATCTCCTGCGTGAAAAAACCAGAGTGTAATTGCATCGGAAACAATCACATTCCCAGCAGAACTTTTTGTTTTCTAATTTCAAACACTTTTGTTTCGTACTGCACACAACGGAAAAGTTTAAAACAGAACTTACCGCTCCAGCAGCAGTTTAAGCGGGTGTTCTTTTTCGATTCAAATTCAAGCCATGTCTTAAGCGTTACTGGACTTAAAATTGTTTTCCCAGTTTATCCAGTCAGAGTATCACAGTTCTAATTGCGTTTTAAAGTATACAACAAAAAGAACGGTTGGGTATACTGATTTAAATTTTAAAATAAATCTGTTTTAAATTATAAAACAAACCGCTGTACTGAAGATATAATTATGTCAGTCCTATTACCACATAAAACACCTATATAACATAAAACGCTGCAGAATTGCTTTAATAATACAATATTTACACTACAGAGTTATAACACGTATTAATAATTAGCAACAAGAAAAATGTCAACAAGATAGCATAAAAACCCGTTTTAACTGGTAGTGCGAACGTTGCATAACAATGTAATTTATCAAATAATTTCATTTTTTCCACCACTAATCGATCAAGAAATACTTAACCTTAAGATTGTTTACTTAAGTTCATTAGTACATTATTGAAAATTTAAATGGAAAATGAAATTTCATATTTCATGGAGAATCTGCATATTTCCGTTGGCGGGCGTGGGCTTCCTCATCACAGTTCTCAATATGGAACTTTTCTTTTGAATATATTTTCCTGACAGACCAGCCTATTTTTACTAGATGGATCAGCCAAATAATGCCAATCACCTAGTGAGATACTTGATTAATTAATAGATTACCGTTAAAAGACCTTCAATAAATTATGTTTTAATGGGGGAGGGTATATAGCAAATTGTAACATATGAAAACAGGCGAGTGAGGAAGAACGTGAGTCGATATGTGTGATAGATAAAATTCATTTGCACGCTCTTGAAAAAAGCTACATTTTTAATGTCACCGTGGTCGTGTCCTGTACACAACTCTTTAATTTTCTAATTGCAATTAAAGCTGGCTGCCCGTTTTTGCCCGTTCAAAAGTGATTGCTTTTAAAATTTTTGCTAATTTTACCAAAAATTACCCAATAACTTTTCAGTCGCAAGAGATATACCAATGATCTCTTCTGGAAAGATATGTATCTTGATAAGACGAACAACTTTCTTGAACAAGTTGAAGCTATACCTACGATATTTAAGAAGTTATGTCGAATAAAAGCTTTTAAGGTCAATAACTTCGAGTGTACTATAGAGATTTTTGGTATTCAGTAAAGATGTTCGCAAAAACAAGTTCTTTGACTTTTCTGAAGACTTCATTTTGTTTTCCAAATTTTGAAAAAAAAATGTAGCAAATATATCACTTCAAGGGGGATTAATCACTATAACTATATCATCAAAATAAAGTTCTTGGATCATTATAAAACATCCCAGAAGGCATCATTGCTGTACGTTTTACCGTTTTAGCGTGAATAATTTTTCGCGCGTTTTTGGCGGAAAAAACCACTGTGCATATTCCTCGCGTTTCTAGTGCTTCTCCGATTGTAACACTCGATATCCTCCGCCAGGGTGATGCAGATGGGGATTATCCCGGCGATATTGCATATTACCTCCGACGATATTGTTCTGTACGCGCTCGCGACTCGTACGGTCATCATTCAGAACGTCCTGTACAGTTTTTCGAGTACGAAACACGAGCTAGCAAACGTCTCGTGCTGCGTCTCGGACCGTTGCCGTTTGGCATGATCCTCGCTATTACGTTCGTTGCCTTCGCCGACTTTTCGCAGGCTTAGTCGACGTGGTTGTTGAAGCTGAACTGGTCGTCGATTAGTTTTCAGAGTTTTCTGAGTGTATCCAGCAGACATATAGGCCTGTAAGAGGCGGGATCGACCGGTAACTTCTCTGGCTTTAGCAGCATCACCAGCTTCTGTACCTTTCACATTTCGGAGAAGTTTCCCATTTTTCAGCGCCACGTTTGGTATTCTATCTGGAACGGGCGCTAGATGCCGTCTACTGCGTGGCTCCAGTTTTCGCGGTCTACCAATTTCGGTCGCCGGTCGTCCTTCTCCGCGCTACAGCAGGGTTCCTTGGCCGATGTAGTAGCGAATCGCCTGGTGGTTGCTTTGGGTATACTTCTCTCACACTCTCCAGTCCATGTTCACCGTCAGTGAAGAACTACAGAATGTGACATCGATGACAGACTTCTTCCCGTATCTCCGAAATGTGCTAACGGAACCTTCATTGCACAATCGTAGGTTCAAGTTCACTAGAGCGTCCTGCAGGATATACCATGTTGTGTTCGTTACTCTACTGCCTACTTCACAACCCAGGCATTAAAGTCACCACCAATGACTACCGGCTTTCGACCGATCAACTGCTTGGTTAACTGTTCTAACATTAGACTGAACTGTACCACTATTCACCTTGTAGGTGCGTAACAGCTGCACATGAAGACCCCGTTGATTTTGGCGATCACGAAGCCTTTTGCTCACGAGTTTTCTGAAGTTAACTCGGACCCTCGTTGTGTTGAATATAGGGCAAGTTTTTTTGTAGGGTTTTGACGTCTTACACGCAACGCAAAATACATTGCACGCAACGCAAAATACATTTTGAATTTCTATTTTGATGGAAAGAAATGCATTTAATTTCGCTGATTTTTCAAAATGCATCACAAGTGATCTGCCCCTAGGGAAAGAGCCAGTTCTAGTTTTAAAACCTTCAGTTTTATATTATAGAACTGTCATAATTATGAATCTAGAACACTGCTGAATATGCCCTTAGTCAAGTGTGTATGGGTTCGTTCCATGGTATAGCAAAATTCCTTAATAAAACCACAGACTAACAGACATAACACTATGAGGGAATTCCCTCAAAAAACATCGATCCGACAATTTTCCCAGAACACTAGCTCCACCTTTTATTCACAGTCCCAATCACTCATTTACTGGTGGGTTACCCCTCAGATTTGGGAACAATTTTTCACTAGTGGTCTATCCCCCATATGCTTGTTCATATGTCAGTGGCGCCATAATTTCAAATGTGGCCACAGTCCCAACTACAAATATATTTAAAGTGACCGTTAAAGCGGGCGAAGCTTTGTTTTTGAGTGTTATGTCTGTTAGTCTGTGATAAAACCGTATATTAACATCATTAAGCAGTTTTATAATGTTGGGAAGTATTCATCAGTATAAATAAATTTTCATTATAGCTTGCCATATAATTAAAAAAAGACAGCCACGGTCATTTGGATCTTCACAACAACTTTCTCATAAATCAGGTAAATGATTAGAACCAAAGAGAATAGGGAAAGAGACGAATAGTGTGAAGCCAAAAATACCTTATTGAGCAGACCAATCGTTCAAAATAAATAAACATTACCCGAATAGCATCTACCCTACAAACAATCATAAGACAATAAATATTATAGTTATTGTGTCAACATTGTTCGACACAGAGTTCTCGCAGTAGATTTACAATAAAATTTTATGCAACAATCCATGTTACTGTTCAGTAAAAAACTGATACAGTAGATTCACATTAAATTTTGCTGTTTTAGAAAAATAAAACTGTGTGGAAAAAAATCGATTTTTTTAAATATTAAGACGCATAACCACCTCCCTTTGTTACTGTAAAAGTCGATTTTACATTGAAATTTACTGTAAAAACGTTAAAGTTTATTGTTTTTGTATTGTAGAATAACACTAGAATTTAATGGAAATTATTGTAAACCTACTGTACTATCACAGTTTTCATGGTTTTGCTACTGTACATTTCTATTAGGGTACTCATGCCTGAGTTGGAGGAGATAAGTATTGTACATCTATCAAAAAGAAACTTAACTTTTCATCAGAATTCAGTCAAATCGTGATTGTAAGATGCATTCTAGTGGATGTGTATTTATAAAAACAAGCTTTAGAATTCTTTGATTCGAATGGACATTATTTGCAAAACAAATCCAACGATCACCATACGGATTTTTTCGTAATATAATAAAAGTCATTTAAAGTGCTGTGGAAGCTGTTGCCAAAATGCTAGTGCTGAATAGAGCACTCTAGGTAGAGTGTAGACAAGACGAATTTGACGTATACAAACGAGCAAAAATTTGATGTATCCAAAGGAGCAGAGTGTCTTGTTTTGGAACTACGGGAACGAAGTATTGTGATCCTAGTAAATTACTTTTAAAATTTTTGCGAGCAATTTTGATCACTAGACTGAATAATATTCTGATTCAAGAGAAATCATGGTGTTTATTATTTCAAAATAAAAGTATGTTCATAACCAATGCAATGCTGGATTTCCACAATCGAAATAGTTCTGAAGACTGGCTCAGTAGCGCTTCGAACAAGTTGCTTTTTTTTATTTTTATTAACGTGACTATAAATTTTTATTCATTCGTCACGCTCGAACAAGTTGCGAATCTAAATTATTGTTCACTGACAAAATCAGTTTAGCAACAAGATAGTACACGTTGTTGTTCTCAGATCAAAACCCTATTGAAAGCATTTCACGTGGAACATTTAACCAGACAGGGACAACATGGCCAAGATCAGCCATATCATTCGAATCTGTATATGTATTCTGCTTTGATAGTGAGGAATTAGAAGAAATCAAATACATAAGCACATTGCTGGCAAAACTTCTGTTCTCACCAGCTCCGATAAAAGATCGAAAACATTATAAGGCGATTTGTTTTTTATTTTAAAGTATACACGAGAGAGCTTCAACATTTTCAAGTGATGCCAAACTTTCTTCTTTGCGGGCACTGGTTGCCAATTTATCTAATATTCTCTTTTTTTGGGTTGTTGCCAGCTAAGACCATAGTTGATCCATCTCGCCATAATATTCTCTTGTCCAGACTCTACCTAGAGCCATGTCTAAAAGCAAAAGGTCTGGCAGACGATTGTACCTATCACCAATACGCAGAAGAAATGTTTAATAGTGTATGTGATTTTTCCGTTTGTTTACATCACCGATAGCAAAAGTGGAACGTGCTGACGTCACTCCGTGTGTTTTGATTAATGTTCGCCTGCTGCCATTTTGGAACTCAATGACGTCTTCACTGGTTGCTTCGGGATTGTTTACCCTTTTTGCGTTACTAGCGCAGGCAAATCCCTTTATCTGCCAGACCTTTTAATTTACGTCATTGTACCTAGAGAGCTCTAGTGCTCAAATCATCATAACCCGGTCAAACCATTCGGAATTTGATTCGGAATCCTGAATGGAGTCAGTATGGATTCCAAATCAAATGCAACAACCGATTCTGAGTCGGAATCGGTTGTTGCATTTGATTTGGAATCCATAATGACTCCATTCAGAAATCCGAACCGGTTCCGGAATGAGTTTAACTGAGAAGGAGAGTGTTGCCGTTTTGACTGATTTTCACTATTCGTCTCTCTCCCTAATCTCTCTGATTAGAACGAATAAAGCGCGATTCAGACGATACATCAGCTTCCGTCAACGTCAACGGAACGTCACCGTTCCGTCAGAATTGGTTTAATACTTTTCTCTTGTGCCAGTTCACACGTGCCGTACGTCAAAACGCTCCATGCCGTTGATGTGTGCGTGAATGCTTCCGTTTAACTGCATGTAACTAATCTTGACGTTCCGTACCGGTGACGGAAGCCTGATGTATCGTGTGAATCGTACTTAATTATCTACCATCTACAGCGATTTTTTGCATGCTCCTTTCAAAGTACGACAGAAAAAACTTTGTGTACCCCCTACATCAATTTAATATATATATAATTTTTTTTGAAATAATGCATAAATATACACAATAGTTGCAATTTACCTTGTTTACCCTGGCGGTTTTGCAACGGTTCCGTAAACTGATCAATAATTGATCAGTTTACGGAACCGTTGCAAAACCGCCAGGGTAAACAAGGTAAATTGCAACTAATGTGTATATTTATGCATTATTTCAAAAAAATTATATAAGGCTTGTATAATGTTATAATTGTTATTGTATTTTGTTTAGATCGGTTACTAGTACGAGCAGGACCCAGTAAATTGCCTAACCTGTTGCCCTCTGAAGTAGAGTCTGTTGCGGTCCGCAGTAGATTGCACGAGCTAGGACAGTATCCCATGGATTCAGCAGGTAATTAACTGAAATGTACGCAGTCGTGTTCTATTAAAATTTAAACTTTGCCTCAGAAATTTATCGCAACCATAACCCATCAAAGGAAGATAAAACATACATACTGCCTTTAATTGCAAATTAGTCTATGTAGATAGTAAAACATGGGACAAACATGCGATTACGGGTAGTATATATACAAACTATTTACCCATAATCTCTTAGCTTTTATAACAACTTTGCTCAACTATTGGACCAATCGGACTAGTAAGCTCCATTCATAAATTACGTAATGCAAAAATTTCCCAAAAAATAACCCCCTGCCTCAATGTTACAAATTTCTTCATCCACCCTCTCGTAATACAACGCGGTTTGTCAGTAAAATCATGATAACGCCAGGTTTCGTATCCTCCCCTATACTGCCGTTATAAGCATATTTGTCCCATGTTCTATGGGATTCCCTATATACATGAGACAATTATGCGTAGACCGGCAGTATATGTCAAGTTTTATCATACCCCCTTCCCCCAAAACCGTGATATGATTTATGAATGGTACCTAATGTTATTATTTTAATTTGATTCACTAATTCATTATTTGCCTCTTTCTGATTAGATCATTATCGAAGTTCATCTGATACGGATGAAGGTATGTAACTCAACAAGTGTACACTTTTGATTAAAATATATAATAGTTCTTATCATCTAATTACAGCTTCAAATCATCCCACCAATATACACTTGGCCAATAAAACGAAAAAAAATAAAGGTAATTTTATTTTATAAATTATAAGAAATGCTGAAAATTGTCATATTTTGGTGTAATTTTGTTTCTCTACAATTTTAGTACTAGGTATGCTATTGCATAGTGGGTAGATCTACCATTTTACACCTCATTATTGAGGGTACTTATTACGTTGATTACATGCCTCACAATCAATGAATTGTGTTTAATAAGTATCACTATCTTTGCTTCAGGAAAGAAGGAAGTCGTATTATAAGAAAACTTGAGTGATTGTGTAAAATACTTGATCTCTGACTTTCCATCCATATACCACTTGGACAATTTGGGGGAAGGTAGCGGATACGAAGATGTCCACGCTTATCCTAGAATAAGATGGTGGGAGTATGGCAAATGTACACGTGGACTTTCTATCATATAATCTTTTTTCATTTATCAGAAAGTGAAATATAATTTGTTTTTAATTTTTCTTCATGGACATAAGCGCTTGGTTTTAACCTTGAGATTACATGTGCGGGAAACATTCAAAGCGCTTATCAAAATATAATGAATGCATGAATTGGTGTAAAACGAAAATATCATTTGATTCCAATCATAAAATCAAACTGCTCGCGTAAAAATCGAACTGGGGGTTCTTCGAAGTGATAGTCGGTTAACAAACCTTCCGCTTACCTTTTTTGGGAGAAATTTTCAAGCGATTCTTATGCTGAAAGACCATAGTTCGATTTTTATACTTGAAGTTTATATCAGTCAATTCCATTCTAATATGATTAAAGCGGGTTTCATGACGAATTCTTAGCTTTGATATTGGGACTCTCCGAACCTGGAGTGTCCCAATCCAGAGCTCCCAAAGATCATTGTAGACTAGATGTTATTTGCCAGCCTAATGGCGAGTGCTCTAGGATGGCGGATCAGAGATAAGAAAGATAAATGCTAGTTCTGGACACGCTGGGTTCCATTGCATGCTTCGGTCTGTTTGCGCTTACACTACATTCTTTGCTGATTAACATATTCTTTTTGAATGTTGGTTCCAAGTTAAATAAAAATAAGGGAGACCGGGGCTAGTTGGCGGTTGGGGTAAGTTGGCGGAATAACATTTTCTCCGTTTCTATTAGACAGTGCTGCTTCTCGTTGTAGGTAGTATTACGAAACAAATTATCCAAAGTGTATTTGTTACAAAACATTTTGTTTTGTTGAAGTTGTGGGAGATAATGTGTGAAATGGTAGATCTACCCACTATGCAATAGCATACCTAGTACTAAAATTGTAAATAGAGAAACAAAATTACACCAAAATATGACAATTTTCAGCATTTCTTATAATATATATATATATATATATATATATATATATATATATATATATATATATATATATATATATATATATATATATATATATATATATATATATATATATATATATATATATATATATATATATATATATATATATATATATATATATATATATATATATATATATATATATATATATATATATATATATATATATATATATATATATATATATATATATATATATATATATATATATATATATATATATATATATATATATATATATATATATATATATATATATATATATATATATATATATATATATATATATATATATATATATATATATATATATATATATATATATATATATATATATATATATATATATATATATAGAAAAAGTTTATTTTTATGCGGTAAGTTGGCGGTGACGCACGCGGGACAAGTTGGCGGTACTATTTACTAATAATCATTAAAAAAATTTATTTCTTCACTCCAAAGTAAGAAAATCTTTTTCTTGTGTATCTTGTCAATGCAGGGAGCATCTACATCAAATTTGCTTTGGAATGTGGAGTACGCGCCGAAGTCAAAATACCGGGGTATTGAGACTGAAATATAATGACATATGTCGGTTAATATTCAGTTTTATTGGAAAGATATTAAGCACGTTCCATAAAGACCCCTGAAGTAATTGAGTCTCCATTTGATAGCTTATGTTCTGGCCAACACATACATACCGCCAACTTATCCCGGGCCGGGGTAAATTGGCGGGTTTTCCACGTCCCATATTTTTGTCTATAGAAACAAAGACAATGTAACAAACACTTTGATAAAATTAAGGGATGTTGCCAACAGTCCGCCCTTTTATGCAACGTGTTCTTTTTTACAAGATCTACCTAAATCAAAACGGTAAAAAAATTAAAACTGAAAACACCGCCAACTAGCCTCGGTCTCCCCTACATTTTGTAATTTATATTGAATGTGTTGACAAACTATTGTATTAACAATGTGCAATTTGTGAGAAAGCCAACATTGCACATATTAGTTTTTCTCCATTACAATTGATGGCTGGATATTGATTTAAACAAAACAAGGAAAGCAATTACATTGGTTGTGGTACCCTTCTTAATAGGGCAAAAACGGGTACATTACCACATTCAATTTTATAAATGGATTGTAGTATTGATTAAATTGTTATGATTAGATATTGCATTTTTGTTACTACATATTACGCATCTCTCACCTGATTTTTTTACGAATTCCCCAAATCTCCGTGCAATTATTTGAAAGCTGTCTTTATTATGGTTGAGGAATGTCAAATGTGGGATGAATGGTTGCTACGTATACTGTAGTAAACAATTACAGTTATGTTTCTTTACGATGAAGCGTTCATTTTTGACATTTTTTTATGACAACAATGACTTTAATTGTTCTGGTGTGAATTTGGTTATTTTCGGTGGTGTGTATGAAGTATGGCGAAGGGGATCAAATCTCCACGAATTTGAAGGGATCAAGTGAACCCATAGCATCTATTTCAGCAAACTTTTTTAAAAATATAGTTGAACAAAAGAATCAGCTCAATCATAACGTTTTCATATAATTGACATTCTCCTGTAATTCTGTATGCAAAAGTAGAGTATGTAGTGGGTGATTTTATCAATTTTATAAAAGTTTGAAAATTTGAAAAATAAATCTTCTTCAGTTCTTCTGAGACTTTTTTTTTAAATCGGTAAGAATTCGTTTACACAAAAGTCCAATTTCTTTTTTCTGTGTTAATGAAATTTATGTTTAGATAAAACTACGCAAATTTATAGTATATTCGATTAATGTATTCTGATCCGCCTTTGAGTTACAATGATGGGATCAAGTCTCCCTGGGGATCAAGTCTCCTCAGTCTCCCCTAATTGATAATATTTTTTATGTGTATATTTATGTTACTAACTAATTATTGACTACTGCAGATACATTGAAAGCTATGTTTCGGGTCCTGAATGCTGTCAACACTAAATTAGATGCCACAAACATTTCCCTAGAAGAGATTAAACGGGATATTAAAGAAATCAAAGGCGAAAACGAACTAAAGCTAAAGCTACAATGGCCAATTAGCAACCGAAGGAATTTTGACTTTACAGAACAAAGTTTACGCGATCAAACAGGAATCGAGCGTTGCTTAAAAAACAAACTTAAGATGGGGAACAAAACATCTGTGCAGGCGTTTATTGCGGTGAATATAAAGAATATATTTCGAAACGCAGGTCGATTTACTTGGACCGGTCGTCCATCTAATTACCCCATGCAGCAGGGACTGGTGACCTCGGAAGCAGCAAGGTCACTGCAGATAACTCGCGCACTCATAGGTAATTTTTTTCACCTAAAAATATCTTTTTTGATCCTGCTTATACATATTTAGCAATCGTATCCTTAACGAAGCTGGTTTTTGACCAACACTTGTGGTACTCTCTCTGGTATGTTATGTACCCCGTAAATTTATTTTTATGTTATGCCAACTCTTGAGGGGACAGTCATAAATTTTTGAAAAAATCTATTGCATATGCATTCAAAAGTATATGTGGAAAATTTTACGTTAGATTTAGAAAAATTACGGAGCTAACAATTTTGATCTCACCGCGCGCATCATGAATTGGTCTGGTAAAACTTCATCGAAGTGTGGGTAACGAAACCGAATTCGATAGTTTTTTAAAAATATTGTTTAAACGAAAAACGGTCAAAAATCAAATTTTCAAAATACGCGTTGTTAATCGAAAAGTTTCTTTTCTATCCATTCGCAAATGTGCGAGAAAAAAACGCCGTCTCTTTGAAACTGTTCTCTTGATGCCCAACGATTTCTAAGCTAACCCGATTGGCTGGTAAAATAAAACAAAATTGAATATATTTTCTTAATTAACGTCTTTCCAGAGACAACACAGGAGGTTTTTCCGTATTCCAATGTGGCCCAAATAGAGGTGGAAATTAAAAAGGCTCTGAACTCGTTAAACGATAAACGACTGAACCACTCTTCGAGGAGAATGCAAAGTAAGGATATGTATGTATAGTATAGTTGCATATTTAATAGCTTGTTTCGATTGCCATTTTAGGATCTCCAGAAGCTGTTGTGTAAGCATGGTTTATCCTTTCACGTCAACTGTGATCAGTTCTCAGGAGCATATCGAAAACTCGACATCGTACTAACGGTTTCTAAAGGATTATGCTTAAGTAAAAGTATTGTTGTCAGTAGAGGTGGAAATTAAAAAGGCTATGAACTCGTTAAACGATAAACGACTGAACCACTCTTCGAGGAGAATGCAAAGTAAGGATATGTATGTATAGTATAGTTGCATATTTAATAGCTTGTTTCGATTGCCATTTTAGGATCTCCAGAAGCTGTTGTCTAAGCATGGTTTATCCTTTCACGTCAACTGTGATCAGTTCTCAGGAGCATTTCGAATACTCGACATCGTACTAACGGTTTCTAAAGGATTATGCTTAAGTATGAATGAATATTCACTGTTCGATGTTTAAGGCTGATTCAATATCCTAGTCAGTTTATTTATAAGCTAAAATTTTTACAGTGATCTCAAATTTTAATACTGTGATATAGCACAAGTATAAAAATGTTTATACTTTCTGAAGGAATATGCTTTAGTAAAAGTATTGTTGCCAGTCAATGAACATTGACTGTTCGATGTACAAGGCTCATTCGAGTTTTTAATATTATTGTCAGTTTATTATTGATTTTCGATAGACATAAGCTAAAATTTATACAGTGATCTCAAATTACAAGACTGATATAGCGCAAATATAAAAATGTTTATATTTCACAGAGAAATTTAATTCTTTAACATGCACAACAATGAAAGACGGTTGTGGATCGCTGTGCATGGTAAAATTAGTTATATCTGAAAAAGCGAAATCGGATATTTTCAACTTTTTTAATTCTTATGTTTTTAAATTCATAATATTTAAAGCCTTAATTTTTTTTGTTTAATATTGTTTTTCAGTTTTCAATCTTTTTGACATATGAAAAAGATTTGTGTGGTTGTGCGTTTTCGTGTATGTGTGTATGTGCATGTGTGTCAAATAATGTCACTCGATTTTCTTAGAAATTGTTGAACTGATTTGCACAAACTTAGTTTCAAATGAACGATCCCATAAACTTTTATTGAATTTCAAGTTGATCGGACTTCCGGTTCCAGATTTAAGGGTTACAGAGTGCGGTCACATAGCAAATTCACATATATACTGGTTCGACGGTAATGTTCAACTGATGTAATACATATTAAAATAGTCCAACAATACTTGAATTTGTGGGTCTAGATCAGTAATGACCTATCAAAGTAGCTTTGACCACATTGGCCACCTAAAACGGTTCTTGATGCTCCGGTGAACTTGCCAGGTTCCAAGTTAATATCACACCTATTTTTCAGTGAATTCTTGACCAATTTTTGCAAACTTGATTTCAAATAAAAGATGCCATATTCCCATGAACTGCTATTGAATGTCATTCAGACCTGACAGGAATTTTCCATATGAACCGATGTAATCGTAATACCACAGAAGTTAAAAATCTATTGTAATGGACATCAAATTACTTCGATTCTGGATCACTGAAGGCCACTAAAAGATTCTTTGAATATATTGTATTAGGCATAAATTTTCTTAACAAATAGATTACTGCGACTAGGCTCAACTGTTTACATTGAGCTCACAAATCAAATAAGATTCATAAGCTGTTTTCAATACGGTTTTGAATAAATATTTCGTTTAGTTTACTTTCTGGAACCTGTTATCTATTGCACGGCAAAAGTTGGGCATGAACTGATAATTGCTCAGGTAATCTTTGCTTGCATTTTTTTATCTGGGACAACCAAACCTGTTGTCGATTACAACTCACTAACCAAACAAAAAAGGAAAACTTCCAAAAACTACTCACCATATAATAATACTTTATGTTAAATCAGATCTCCGATATGGAAATAGGAGTTCCCATGAACTAATGGCGAAAGTTTTCCACTAAAAGTTATATCTATTTTTTTAGTAATAAATCACAATATATATGTAAAAATTTTGGTCGCAATAGCTGACCGTCGCATGTTCTTCGTAAAATACGCAAATTTCCACACAAACCATAACTTAAAATACATTTGACGGCGATAAAACACTAACTTTTTCAGACAGATTTTTTCCACGCTCGCGATGAATAAAAACTACAAGTCCCGACTTTTGCGAATAAATTCTAAGTGTTGTCAGTGAAAAAAAAATACAAGTCCCAGAAAAGAGCTGCGTTATTTTTTAACCCGCCCTTTACATGCAGTAGGCGGACGTTTCATTAGCCATCATGCCTCAGCAGAATGTGGGCTGTGTTTAAAGTGAGCACTTTTTACCCAAAAAATAGGGAACTTTTTTTCAGTGTGGAGATAAAGATGCCACCCACTGAGACGTCCAAAAAATTGTTTCAAAATCGTTCAATACGGGTCCAACGATGGACGTTTGTTGAACGGTTATTTGGACGTCGTCAAAACTGGTCCAACGAACGTCCTTTATTGGACGATTTTGAAACCAACCGTTCTTAGAGGGCACCCAGTCAAAAAGGGCTACCCAGTGAGAAAATTTTCTGGAAGAGACCGCTCTGCTAAATTTCTGTAAGTCTTGGTTTGGCAGCCCCGTCAGATTTCTGCGCGATCCTGTCGGGTTAGTTGAGCTAGGGCGAACTCGGTTTCGCTCGCGTTTTCTGGCAAATTTTTACAAGAACCGAGCAAAACCCTGACATAACTCGGACATAAACTGTGCAAAGATCCTGGCAATTCCTACCTGGTAGAATTTAGCACGAATCGAGCAAAACATCTGACAAAGATGTGGCAGGAAGCGTGCAGAGATCTTGGCCGTACATTTCTGACTGGATTCTGGATAAAAGTGAGCAGCATCGGTTGGTTTAACCGCTTCTGTCAGAAACGGTTGTTGCATTTGAACGAATTCGTTGCCAAAATTTTCGCACAAATCGCGCAAAATGCTCGCAGAAACTCTGCCAGCATCAATTTCGCTTTGCTCAACTTTTGCTAACTTTCTGCTTGCCACGCTGACCGGGTAGTTGCTGGCTAGCGGGGGGCTATTTGTCAACTCAGATGCGCTAATTGCCCTACAATTTTCCAGCAATTCGCTTGCAATTAGGGGGCTATTTTAAATGCAACATTTGGGTGATTTGCCGCCGTCATTTTTTGCCGCTCTACTTGCCCTTAAATCGCCCAGGGAACGCGCCATTTAATCGCTCTTAATTTCCTGATATTAAAATTAAAAATAATTATTATTTCGGATTCATTATCTACTCACATAAATTTATCAGTACACTAGGTAATCACCACCAAATTATAGGAAGAATCGATGGTGAAATTCGTATTGCACTTCAAAACTTACTTGCCGCCAGAAAAGTTGTCTAAAGCGGGCCCTACACGTGCAGAAATATTGACAATAAATCGATTATTGATCAATATATTGATCGTGTAAGAGTATCTTGAAAATATTGATCATGTAGAAATCAAATGGGATTGACGGATTGAAGCAGTCTTGTCAATATTTTTATTGACAATATTCTTGTCCCGTGTAGGGTTCGCTTAAGTGTTGAAATTGCCTTTAAATCGCATTCGCAAATTGCCTGTGCTATTGGCACATAGCACAGGCGAGTTGAGTCAAACGTCAAACTCGCCTGACCATGTTCGTCCGCATTTTTTTGACCGGGCAGTTGCCTGATAAATCGGCTAGAACGGGAACTAGAATACTAACTAGAACCAGCCAGCATTCTGGCTCAAGTTTACTGGATATCTGAAACTGGGAGGTAATTCTGCTACCTATTATTAGGTACTTTTTTTAACCATGTACATTGTCTCATGTATCATGACAAAACGACAGCAATTTAGTTCACGAGTGTCTTCTTCAATGAGCGAGCAATTTGAGTTTGTTTTACGATTCAACATTTTAGTTTCATGGAGCTTGTGAACGGACTTACGACCCCAATTACAACAGAGGAGGAAACTATCGAAGGAACCAACGGTACTGAACACCATGAAGCAACGATTTCACCAAATGGGTATGATATGTTTTTATTTACTACGGCTTGTGTTGAGCATCAACGGAGAATATTTTAAGAGTACTTATTCCAACGGTTCTAAGTTACATTCAGCTCGAAATGAGAAAACGAGGTTAAAGTTTCATGGACCTAAAACAAATTCCTATTTGAAAACAAATGTGTTTTGATGGACCAATTTGTTTTTATACAAGTTTTTTTTTCTTTTTTGTAACTTTATTAGTACTCTATGTATTTATTGCCATCCAAATAGCTTTCTTGACCCGATTCAAAGTCTGTATTAACAGGTTATCAAGAAATTATAAATTGAATAAAATTATAAATTAAATATAGTCTAAGGACTATGCTTTTTAGGTAAATACTATAGAAAAAATGAAGTGTTCAGTGCTAATGTAGTTTTTAACCCCTTTAGCATGATGCGTCCATTTGAATTTTACAAGTTTTCAACGAGGCGCCTCCAGAGATTTACTGTCACTAGTTCAATTTTCATTATTTTGTGATGAAATTTTGAGAAACTATTAACCACCCTCCCACACCCTTCATGACTGGATATACAGAGATTTAAAGTGTTCAATGATATTGATAGCACAAGTCTGGTGGATAAAATTGAGTTTGTTCCAGTACCTGATTCTTGCTCCGGAGCAAAAAACTTACTCCTGTTTACTTTTACACTGAAAAAAATTAACACGTTAACATTATGTGGAAATCTATTGAACTATTTCAATTCACAAACACATGAAATGCACACAGTTGCCATTTGAATATCCATTCCACAGTCTATAGAGAACAGTTGCGCAAAGAGTGAAGTCAAAAAAGCCTACCTATCGAGCACAATTGGAATCCATCTCTGATACCGCTGCAGCAAAGTTGGATTCTAATTTTGCTCGATAGGCAGACTTTTTTCGGTTTCACTTTCTGCACGCTCTTTGCGTACCTTTATACTAGGGCCTTTAATCCATTCGAGTGTGGGAAATATGGTTTTCAAATGAAATTCATGCGAACATGGTGTGAAGAGCACATCAACATCATAAAAAATATCATTGACTAAAATTTCCAAATGAATTACACGTGAATATCACTTTGTTTTACTTATAGACATTACATTGGTAGAAGAATCGGTGAAATCAATTATTTTACATGTAGAAATGCACTACAGGTTTTTCTTGCGAAAATCCTGTGAAAAGTTTGTACTATACAACTCATTAGCATGGTTATAAACATGGATAAATATGTCGTATTCACGTGGAATGTGTTTGAATTTAATTATCACCATATGAAAAACTTTTTAATGGATTTTCATGTGAAATTCAAAGGAAAACCATTACTTTTACTTTTTAACATGAGAACGCACATGAAAGTGATGTTTAATTGCATACGGTTTTATCGTGTCGATTATTTTGAGTGTAAAATAAGGAAGAGCTTTCAAATTGTATATTTCGGAGTACTTCTAGTTTTTCCGGATACTGGAACAACCCTATTGTTTCATGCAAGCAAATATTTATTTTTTCACTTTTTCAGCACTGTTACTAACAGCAGTCTCTCAATACTGTCGGATTCACAGTGGGAGTTTAGGGATCAGATAGACATGTCTTCGAAGCAACGGAAGCAAACCAACAGTGAGCTATGTAGACAAAAATCCCTTCAGAATTATCCCTTGGGGCGAGCTATGTTGACCGACATTGACAAGCGGCCGTACAAATGCGATATATGTGACAAATCATTTAATAAGGAGAGTGTTTTGAACAGACACAGAAAGATTCACAGTAATGAACGACCACATACATGTGAGATATGTGGCAAAGGATTCCTTCGGAAGTCGTATATGAATGAACATATGCTAACTCACACTTTTCACACAAAGAATCACAGTAATGAACAACCGCATAACTGTGAGATATGTGGCAAAGGATTCCTTCACAAGCGTCTTCTTATGCAACATTTGTTAACTCACACTGGCGAGCGGCCGTACATATGCGAGATATGTGGCAAAGGATTCCTTTACAAGTGTCTGCTTGAGCGACATGTGTTAACTCATACTGGCGAGCGGCCGTACAAATGTGATATATGTGACAAATCATTTAATAAGGAGAGTGATTTGAACAGACACAGGAAGATTCACAGTAATGAACGACAGCATAAGTGCGAGATATGTGGCAATGAATTCTTTCATAAGTGTCACCTAAACCGTCATATGGTAACTCACACTGGCGAGCGACCGTATAAATGTGACATATGTGACAAATCATTTAAACATCAGAGTGCACTAACTTTACACACAAAGAACCACAGAAATGAACAACCGCATAAATGTGAGATATGTGGCAAAGGATTCCTTCGAAAGTCGAATATGAAAGCACATATGGTAACTCACACTGGCGAGCGACCGTATAAATGTGACATATGTGACAAATCATTTAAACATGAGCGTGCGCTAACGTTTCACACAAAGAATCACAGTAATGAACAACCGCATAAATGTGAGATATGTGGCAAAGGATTCCTTCACAAGTGCCTGCTTATGCAACATTTGTTAACTCACACTGGCGAGCGGTCGTACAAATGCGAAATATGTGGCAAAGGATTCCTTAACAAGTGCCTGCTTACGCAACATTTGTTAACTCACACTGGCGAGCGGTCGTACAAATGCGAAATGTGTGGCAAAGGATTCCTTTACAAGTGTCTGCTTATGAAACATTTTTCAACTCACACTGACGAGCGGCCGCACAAATGCGAGATATGTGGTAAAAGATTCCATCGGAAGTATTTGCTTATGAAACATATGGTAACTCACACTGGCGCGTGGCCACACAAATGCGAGATATGCGACAAAGGATTCGTGAAGAAGTGGTGTATGAAAGAACATATGGTAACTCACACTGGCGAGCGACCGTATAAATGTGACATATGTGACAAATCATTTAAACATCAGAATACACTAAGTTTACACACAAAGAATCACAGTAATGAACAACCGCATAATTGTGAGGTATGTGGTAAAGGATTCCTTCGGAAGTATCTGCTTATGGAACATATGCTAACTCACACTGGCGCGTGGCCGCACAAATGCGAGATATGCGACAAAGGATTCGTGAAGAAGTCGTGTATGAAAGAACATATGGTAACTCACACTGGCGAGCGACCGTATAAATGTGACATATGTGACAAATCATTTAAACATCAGAATACACTAAGTTTACACACAAAGAATCACAGTAATGAACAACCGCATTAATGTGAGATATGTGGTAAAAGATTCCCTCAGAAGTATCTGCTTGAGCAATATATCTCGCCAATAAACGAAATTTGTTTTTTTTTCGCGTTCAATCATTTATTGTTTCAGTTTCTTTTTACTTTGCTGTGTATTTTTACATTTTAAGTGATACAAAATAAAACTATTTTAATGTAGAATACATTTAAGCTTTCAATATAGGGGTCCCGTTTCAAAATATCGGCTGTGGCGCCGCGTCAGATTTTAAACGTTAATAACTTTTATCATACTTAACGGAATGATTTGATTTTTAGGCCAATTTGTTGAAAATATGTTCCTCTATCCTGTATTAAACTTTGAAGTATGTATAACATCCACTAATAACAAAAAATTTTGTTCTGAAAATTCTTTCGAAAACGACTCGGAAAAGTGAAAATTTTCAGCCCATCCCGCACAGAGCCGTCACTATGGTGGACCAACCGAAAAATAAAATAATGAAAAGTTTATATATATAGGTCCACTATATGTTTGTTCCTATGATTATTCGCATTGGGTTGCTTGACGAGAGCAGTTGGTGGGGGAAAGACAGCATATTTCTTTGGTTAGGCCATTAGAAGCCGGACGGAAAGGAAAGGCTCATGCACGGCACGAGAACAAGCGAGAAAGCGATAGTAGTGCATATTAGCGCGATTATATCAATATCTGTCGGTCGGTTTTTCTCATCATTCGTATTCGTTCAAGCACTAGCAAGCAGCCAGTCCACCGAAGGAAAGCAGTTGGCGATGACGACGGTCGGAAAAAGTGCCCCAGCTACTGGTGACTCATTGCAACCCGATCAGGAACTCGCCCTGCAAGAATTTTGCCCCAACTAAAGGGCAACAGAGTAGGCTATCGTTCCAGCGTCTGGGTCGTGAGATTGTGCAGGACTGCAAAGTCGAGCTACGCTTACAAAGCTCAGTCGTAATGATGCCCCGAGAAGCCAACGATGCCTACTTGGTCGGTTTGTTCGAGGATGCAAAATAGTGCGCCAAGCGCATAACTTTCAGGCCAAATACATTAAACTGGTTCACCGTGTCCGCGGGGAGTGCGTCTGAATTGTGCTCCCGCAATAAAACAATAAGCGGTTCTTTACAGGACCAATTAATTGTGTTCTAATAAGAGTTAAACTGAAATTTACATTTTATGGTGTATAACAAATAATTTTCAGAAAGCTATATAAGAAATACGATGTGTGGAAAGAAAGAAAAAGAATTTCAATTATCCTCTCTCGCTCGTTTTCGTGCACTGCTTTTCCATTCCTTTCTGCTGCTAATACCATCATAACCAAAACGAATGTGCGTATTCTTCCACCATCCCATGGCCAGTGTTGCCACAATTGCATGTCGCTATTACAATTTGAATTATTTTATTGATCCTCTCCAGTATTGATAAAATATAGAACGTGCAAAGTACACTAGTCGCATGCTTTTATTCGAACAATTTGGCAGCCTCCGTTGATTAACTGCATAAATCGATTTGTTTGTGCAGCTCCTTGCTAGTAGCAAACTAAATAGCCTATATCAGCGCTAACAAATAACACAAAAGAATTTAAATTTGTGAAAATCTTTTCCTTCCTTCTTTTCAAAACTGCAACATTCTTTGAAAATATTGTTGGAATGTTGTTATTGAAAAACTGAACATGCAAGTTTGCTAGCACTGGCCACTAGATTGAAGGCGATGGAAAGACAGAATATTCGTTTTGGTTATGCTAGTATTGGTAGCCGAACGGAAAGGAAAGGCACAGGAATTAGGCAATCCATTAGACGTTTGTTTGACAATTCAGCGGTGGGTTCTGTCAACAAGTCTACTCCTGCGAACAGAAAAAACTCGTCCGACAAACAGCTTTGTTAGTCCGATTCGTTTGATGTTGGATCGAGTCAACGATATTGTCGGACGTCGCACCCCTCGGAGTAACGTCAGAATAAGTACACAAGAAATAATCAGCTGATCAGAAACGTCTCATGGATTGCCTAATGGCACGAAAACGAGCGAGAGAGCGATAGTAGTGCTTTCTCGTGTGTTCATATATGAATATTGGTCGGTCGGTTTTTCTCATCATTCGTATTCGTTCAAGCACTAGCAAGCAGGAAGGAAAGCAGTTGGCAATGATGACGGTCCGCAAAAGTGCCCCAGCTACTGGTGGCCCATCGCAACCAACTACCGATCAGGCAGGGGCGGCGAAACACTTTACGCCCGAGTGGGTAGAAAGCATAGGGTGAGGGGTCCATTAGTAAGGATTTTTTTCCCTTTTCGCAATGCACACGCTTACATTACATTCACATTAAATCACGTACGTTTATGCATATGGAATTGTGGTACATCGATGTTTTCAAATGTGTGTAGTGCGAGATACATGCGTTGCACATCTAAATTTTTTGAAATGGTTCAAAATATCGAGTGGGTAGTACTACCCATACTACCCACGCTTTCCGCCGGCCCTGCGATCAGGAACTGTCGCCATGCCAGTATTTCGCCCCAACTAAAGGGCAACGGAGCAACTAATCCGCTGGCTAACATTCCAGCGTCTGGTTCGTAAGGTTGTGTATTACTTCAAAGTCGAGCTACGCTTACAAAACTCAGCCGTAATGAAGCCAGTGATGCCTACTTGGTCGATTTGTTTGAGGATACAAAATAGTGCGCCAAGTACGTAACTTTCTCGCAAAAGAAATCAAACTGGCTCACAGTGTCCGCTGGGAGTGGGCGTAAATTACAATAAAAGCAACGGTTCAGGACCAATCAATTGTGTTCTAGTGAGAGTTAAACTGAAACATTCATTTCAAGATGTGTAACAAATTTTCAACAAGCGACATAATACGTTGTGTGGAAAGAAGTAGCTTGCACACGGAACAAAATTTTAAATTATCCTCTCGCTCGTTTCGTGCACTGCTTTTCCATTCCTTTCTACTGTTACCCGGTCAAACTATTCGGAATTTGATTCGGAATCCTGAATGGATTCAGTATGGATTCCAAATCAAATGCAACAACCGATTCTGAGTCGGAATCGGTTGTTGCATTTGATTTGGAATCCATAATGACTCCATTCAGAAATCCGAACCGGTTCCGGAATGAGTTTAACTGGGTATTATCAGTATTACTACAGAGAACAGACGTCCATCTTCAGCATTCAACTTGTGTAAAATCTCTAACGGTTTCGAAGGTAGTTTGGATATCTAAACCAGGTGTGCTACTGTCGTCATGTTTTTTTGTGGCTGTGTGCGACAGAATCGACAGCGGTTATTCCTCTACCCAGTCAAATTAGTCCGGAACCGATTCGGACTTCCAGCATGAATTCCAGCCCAAATGCGTCAACCGATAGAGTCGGAATCGGTTGTTTTCTTTGAGCTAGATTCCATGCTGAATCCATCCAGGATTTCGAACCGGTTACGGAATCGATTTGACGGATAGTTGGGATAGGTTGGTGTGGCGGCGCTAGTGTTTTTCGTATATTAATTCAAATGTTTACACACGTTTTTAAAATATTTTTGTTCGATCATGGATGTCTGTTCTCTGTGGTATTACCAAAACGAATGTGCGTGTTCCCTCACCATCCCTCTAGTGATCAGTGTTGCCACAGAGAACAGACATCCATGATCGAACAAAAATATTTAAAAAACGTGTGTAAACATTTGAATTAATATACGAAAAACACTAGCGCCGCCACACCAACCTATCCCAACTATCCGTCAAATCGATTCCGGAACCGGTTCGAAATCCTGGATGGATTCAGCATGGAATCTAGCTCAAAGAAAACAACCGATACCGACTCTATCGGTTGACGCATTTGAGCTGGAATTCATGCTGGAAGTCCGAATCGGTTCCGGACTAGTTTGACTGGGTAGAGGAATAACCGCTGTCAATTCTGTCTCACTCAGCCACAAAAAAACATGACGACAGTAGCGCACCTGGTTTAGATATCCAAACTACCTTCGAAACCGTTAGAGATTTTACACAAGTTGAATGCTGAAGTTGGACGTCTGTTCTCTGTGGTGTTGCTTCAATTGCATGTGTTTAAGAGAAATGTTGAAGTCGCATGCTTCTATTCGAGCTTTGTGGCAGCCTCCGTGAACTAACTGCATTAAATGATTTTTTTGTACCAGTGTCTGATTCGTGAGATTGTGTAGGATTTCAAAGTCGAGCTAAGCTTATAAAGTTCAGCCGTAATGGTACCCGAAGAAGCCAGTCTTGTCGTTTTGTTCGAGGCTACAAAACAGTTCGCCAGGCACCCAACTATCATGCCAAATATATCCAACGATCCAGCGCATCACCATCAACACCAACGCCGATACCAAAGGTTCTTTTCAGAACCACCATTATTACCATAGAGAATTATTTGAAAATTTCCCGTTCAAACGTGATTCTGTTGAATATTATTAGATTTAAATTAACGTCTCGAATTGAAATCACGACGCTCCGGTTATGTCACAGACATTACCCACCCATCTTTTTTTATTGTGACCACGACTAACGGTTTAATATAGACACCCCATTTCAATATTTCGGAAGGAACAGAAGGTCGAGTTTGGAAAATTTGTAACTTCCATTGTACTTAACCACAATGTTCGCACTAATGATTCAGAAATATGACCAGGAATCTTCTATTAGATTTGAAGTATGTATAATTTACATGAATAAAGAAAAATTGATTTTCAGGAGTCAATTATTATCTGTTCCGCCATTGGCCAGTACTATGCGACTTCCTCATGCTAACAAACCACCATCATTTTTGTAAAGAATAATTTGAAATATTCCTCGCCCAAATCACCTTTTGTCCGAAAATTCCAATGAGTATCAACATATTTGAAGAACGTTTTCCTTATGTATTCTACATCTCTCCGGTTATGTCGCAGACATTACCCACCCATATTTTTCAGTGTAGTTTAGACATTAGATACAGAACACTAGATTAGGATTGTCGCTGGCATCAGTGGTAGGAACATCATTATTTTGATTCCGGTATATACCTGTCAAATGGGCCCAATAGAAAAAAAACAAAAAAAATCCTCTATCGTCGTTTCATAGCGACTAATCGTTTTTGTGCCTTTTAGCCAGCAAACCAATGGTCATTCTTGGCTGGTGTATTTTCATTAATTGGAATCCACAAATTGTCTAAAGCTGTACTGAATTTTTATAAGTTTTCATTTGTGCGGCATATACCCGGTCAAAAAAAAAATGCGGACGAACATATAGTCAGGCGATTTAAATAGTTTGACGTTTGACTCAACTCGCCTGTGCTAATTTCCCCTAGGAACAAAGGCGATTTGCGATAGCGATTTAAAGGCAATTTCAATACTTAGACAAATTTTCTGGCGGCTAAAATGGACTTGATTGTTTTTTGCGTTTTTAAAACATGGTTCATGTTTGGCTTAAGCATAAATATTTTTTTAATAATTGGCCTGTTCTCGCTTGTATTTTGTTTGTCTAGTGCACTTAATTTAGCCAACGAATGTAGGAAATTGTGGAATCGTGTGTAAGTATAGTGGAGCAAGATATCTGACTTAAAGTCTTAATGAAAGTCAGATTGTGGTAAGTTTTGGTGTGCAATATCAATTTCAAATTGAAGGGCAATTAGCGCATCCGAGTTGGCAAATAGCCCCCCGTTAGCCAGCAACTTGCCCTTTTTGACTGGGTACAAACTCTTTCATTTCATAACAATAACAGTCGAAAATTTACACCGAGATAAATCTTAGCGATTTAGCATTTAAATTGATTTCCAACGAATTTTCATTTAAATGTTTACACAGGTTTTTCGGGAAAGCTTGTTCTAGCTTATATATCTATTCCCTGTGCTAAGACTATGTGAATTTTTTGGGATCAATAAAAGTTTAATAACTTTATTTAGTCCAAAGTTTAGAGTGATTTCCCCCTAGTGTCGCCATGATATTATTTTTATCAACACTTATACTTTTCTTGCATGTTCTCCGAAAGAAGAATGTTGGTTTACTTTGCACGATAGGTAGCCATCTGACTGTTCGATAGGTAGATTTGGCTTCACTCTGGGCGAATCTTCAAACATAACCTTTGGATTCTCGCAAAACAGCGGTGGTGTTAGCGAACGCGAAATATATTTCAGGTTAGAACCGAACCCGGGTTTCAGTTCAGTGGTACATAACCTGGGTTCGAAACTGCTTTCAAACAAACGGTTTGACAGCAGTTAGGTCCGAAACTCAGTTAGTTTCTGCCTCAAGTGAAAACGACATAATAATCATAGCAAAAAACACAGCCACCCGCCTGGTTGATGCTTCTGATCCTGCATTTCATTCGCTCGTCACTTGCCAGCATGTATTGAGGCGATTGGTGTTGGCAAGTGGGGCATCTCGCCTCCCATTAGCTAGCCATCTGAATGACCCACTGAGACGTCCAAAAAATTGTTTCAAAATCGTTCAACGCGGGTCCAACGGTGGACGTTTGTTGAACGGTTATTTGGACGTTGTACAAATTGGTCCAACGAACGTCCTTTATTGGACGATTTTGAAACCAACCGTTCTTAGAGGGTCCCCTCTATCCGTCGTCCATCGTTGGACCCGTGTTGAACGGTTTTGCAACAATTTTTTGGACGTCTTAGTGGGGAGTTTAACTGGGATGTAGAGATAGGGATGCCAGCTACCTCCCAGTTAAACTCATTCCGGAACCGGTTCGGATTTCTTAATGGAGTCATTATGGATTCCAAATCAAATGCAACAACCGATTCCGACTCAGAATCGGTTGTTGCATTTGATTTGGAATCCATAATGACTCCATTCAGGATTCCGAATCAAATTCCGAATGGATTGACCGGGCTGGTGTTTCAGCTCCAGCCCGCTCGGACGTGCCTGGCAGAATTCCCCCCGATAGCCGGCAGCGAAATAAAAAGTCTGGCAGAATTTCTGGGGGTCTGGCTGGCAGAGTGCTGCCCAGCCGGCCGGCTCAAATGCAACAACCGTTTCTGGCAGAATTTTTCGCCATACAGTTATTAACGGTTTTTTCTGTCGGATTTCTGCCAGGCACGCACCGGCAGAACCGGTTTTGTACAGCTTCA
The DNA here is from genome assembly GCF_030247195.1 of Topomyia yanbarensis. Lineage (NCBI taxonomy): Eukaryota > Metazoa > Arthropoda > Insecta > Diptera > Culicidae > Topomyia > Topomyia yanbarensis. The sequence continues at coordinate 460,652,335 of NC_080671.1, read as the reverse complement.
GGTTTTGCTTGTATTTTTTCTTATTTTTTTTTTAAATTTGTAAATTTATAATAAAAACATGCCTGGAGACATGAAATCCATATTACTTACCATGTTTGAAACCAAAATCTTTGTTTCTCCCTATTTTGTCATCTGCCAAAACTATATTTCTTGGAAAAATGTAAATATGGCGAAAATGAAACAACGATAAACAAAACAGTATCGGTGAGGCGAATCTGCCTGCCATAACTGGAAGGAGTATAGCTGAATTCTGGCAGCGCCATTTTGATAATCTTGACAGCTGCCGGAATCCTGACGGATTTTTGCAGGCTGCCCGTTTTTCTTCCAAGCGGGAGTGACATAACCAATTCTACACTGATAAAAAATCACACTATAAAACCAAAGAAAATTTAACATCATTTTCAAGTGCACTTGCATGTTGAAAAGCAAATGAAATGATTTCCTTTCGAATTTTACATGAAAATCTTTTGAAAAGAAGTTCATGTGCTATTTCAAATTATATTCATTCTACTTTCACATAAATACGATATGTTTTACCATTGAATTTTGGTTGCCATGCTGTTGAGTCGCATAGCATGAACTTTCCACATGACATTCATGTGAAAAACATCCCAGTTAAGCTCAGCCGGAAATGAACCGGAATTCTGGCTGGTTCCAGCACGTATTCCGGCTCCAGTGACACAACCGATTCTAGTTAGAATCGGTTGTTGCACTGGAGCCGGAATACGAACTGGAACCAGCCAGAATTCCAGTTCATTTCCGGCTGAACTTTACTGGGATATAGTGCATATCCATATGTAAAACAATTGATTTCGCTGATTCTTCTACCTATTAAATCTATAGGTAAAACTAATTGATATTCACGTGTAATTCATTTGAAAATCTTAGTCAATGGTCATATTGTCCACACTCTATTAGATATTCAAATGACAAACGTATCATTTTCATGTAATTTACAATTGAATCAATTCAAGTGTTTTCCACATGATGTTAACGTGTCTAGTTCTTTCAGTGTAATTAGAATCGGTTGTGTCACTGTCACCAGAATACCAACTAAAACCAGCCAGCATTCCGGCTCATTTTCCGACTGAACGTTACTGGATATCTGAAACTAGGAGGTATCTATTATTAGGGACTTTTTTTAACCGTGTGCATTGTCTCGTGTCTAATAACAAAACGACAGCAAATTAGTTCACGAGTGTTTTCTTTGATGAGCGATCAATTTGAGTTTATTTTACGATTCAACATTTTAGTTTCATGCAGCTTGTGAACTGACTTTCGACCCCAATTACGACAGAAGAGGAAACTACCGAAGGAACCAACGGTACTAAATACCGTGAAACAACGATTTCACCAAATGGGTATGCTATGTTTTTATTTACAACGGCTTGTGTGCATCAACGGACAATGTTTTAAGAGTACTTATTCCAAAGGTTCTAAGTGACATTCAGCTCGAAGTGAGAAAACGAGGTTAAAGTTTCATGGACCTGAAATAAATTCTTATTTGAGAATGTTTTGATGGAACAATTTGTTTTTAAACTAGTTTTTTTGTGGCTTATGTATTTATTGCTATCCAAATAGCTTCCTTGGCCTGACTCAAAGTATGTACTACCAGGTTATCGTGCTCAATAAAATTAGAAACTAAATATAATCTAAGGACTTCGATTTTTAGTTAAATAATACAGAAAAAAAACTTATAGGACCTTTTCCATAGGTTTTTGTGTCGAGCCGAAGACGACGCTGAAAATAAGGCATTTTCAGCAAATATAGCACAATGAATATTGATTTTTTTCAAGGTTTTCGACAAAATGAGTACCGGACTACTAATGTTTTCTATTGCTATGGACAAAAAAAATGTGGGAAACTTTAGTTTATATTGACCAACCATTAACTGGAAGTGGTTAAAATCAATGAATGACAAGAATAAATGAGGTTTTCAATTATAATTTGATTTATTTTACTTTCCAAATTCAACTTCAAAAATATGTCGCATGAACAAAAGCAAATAATTTGTTTTATTTTGATGCTTAGAACAGTGTCACTATGTACCTATATATAGTGGGAAAACATAGAATGTAATAAATCTTGCGTCGTTTTTACAAGGTAGTTGCAATTTTGAACGGTTTCAAAAGCGTTGAAATATTTCACGGATTATGTCCTTTCAATTTATAAGGTCTTAACTTTACCTGGGGAATAATCCATTTTCAATACGATTTAAGAACCTCTCTTTGTTTACTTTCTCATTCGATTATTACGACGTCACTATAATGGTTTTCGCATATTTTTCAGTACATGTCGAAAGTCGACGGTTTTAACTAAAATATTGTGCAAAAAGTTTAGCAGTAAATGTGGAAACGACCGAATGAACAGAAGAGCAAGATAGCAAAGAGAATCTCTCATTGATACTTACGAATTAATCTAAATTTCTCCGGGGTTGTGTGAAAAATTTCAAAACGATTGGTCCAGTAGATTTTGAGTTATGATGTACAACGCAAAACAAGCTTTCGGCGAGGCGCCTCTGGAGATTCACTGTCACTCGTTAAATTTTCAGTATTTTGCGATGAAATTTTGAGAAACTATTAACTCCCCCATCCCTTTACGACCAGATATACAGAGATTTAAGGTGTTCAATGATATTGACAGCACAAGTCTGATGGATAAAATTAGGTTTGTTCCAGTACCCGATTCTTATTCTGTAGCAAAAAACCTACTCCTATTTACTTTCAGAAGAATTAAAAGAGCCCTATTTGTATACTCCGGAGTACTTCCAGTTTTTCTGGATACTGGAACAAACCTATTGTTTCATGCGAGCAAATATTTATTTTTCCACTTTTTTAGCACTGATACTAACAGCAGTCTCTCAATACTGTCGAAATCACAGTGGGAGTTTAGGGATCAGATAGACATGTCTTCAAAACAACGGAAACAAACCAACAGTAAGCTATGTGACCAAAAATCCCTTCAGAATTGTCCCCTAGGGCGAGCTGTGTTAACCGACACTAACAAGCGGCCGTACAAATGTGATACGTGTGACAAATTCTTTAATAAGGAGAGTGTTCTGAACAGACACAGAAAAATTCACAGTAATGAACAACCGCATAAATGCGAGATTTGTGGCAAAAGATTCCTTCTCAAGTATCTGCTTATGCAACATGTGTTAACTCACACTGGCGAGCGGCCGTACAAATGCGAGATATGTGGCAAAGGATTTGTTCAAAAGTCATTAATGAAACGACATATGGTAACCCACACTGATGAGCGACCGTATAAATGTGACATATGTGACAAATCATTTAAATATCAGAGTGCGCTAACTTTGCACACAAGGAATCATAGTAATGAACAACCGCATAAATGTGAGATATGTGGTAGAGGATTCCTTCGGAAGTGTCGGCTTGAGCGACATGTGTTAACTCACACTGGCGAGCGGCCACACAAATGCGAGATATGTCGCAAATCATTTACTGAGGAGTATAGTTTGAACGCGCACAGAAAGATTCACAGTAATGAACGACCGCATAAGTGCGAGATATGTGGCAATGAATTCATTTATAAGCATCACCTAAAGCGTCACACGGGAACTCACACTGGTGAGCGGCCGCACAAATGCGAGATTTGTGGCAAAGGATTCGTTGACAAGTCGTGTATGAAAGTTCATATGGTAACTCACTCTAGCGAGCGACCATATAAATGTGACATATGTGACAAAACATTTAAACATCCGAGTGCGCTAACTTTACACACGAAGAAGCACTGTAATGAACAATCGCATAAATGTGAGATATGTGGCATAGGATTCGTTCAAAAGTCATTAATGAAACGACATATGGTAACTCACACTGGCGAGCGACCGTACAAATGTGATATATGTGACAAACCATTTAAACGTCAAAGTAACCTAAATTTGCATACAAAGAATCACAGTAATGAACAATCGCATAAATGTGAGATATGTGGTAAAGGATTCGTTCGGAAGTCTTACCTGGAGCAACATATGGCAACTCACACTGGCGAGCGGCCGCACAAATGCGAGATATGTGGCAAAGGATTCGTGCAGAAGTCGCATATGAATGAACATGTGGTAACTCACACTGGCGAGCGACCGTATAAATGTGATATATGTGACAAACCATTTAAACGTCAAAGTTACCTAAATTTGCACACAAAGCATCACTGTAATGAACAATCGCATAAATGTGAGATATGTGGTAAAGAATTCGTTCAGAAGTATTTGCTTATGCAACATATAATAAATCACACTGGCGAGCGGCCGTAAAAATATGATATATTTGGTAAATGTGGACTTGTTTGAACAGGTACAGAAATATTTACAGTAACGGATATGTAGCTAATCATATACGAACAAAAAATGAATTTATAATAAAATAATGGATTGAATTTAATAATAAAAAACTTGTTTTAATCTACCTAGTGGTGGAATTGCGCCTTTTTCATTTATCAAAACTATGATTCATTAGGGGCCATGCATAAATGACGTAGCATTTTAGGGTGTAGGGGGGTATACCGAATATGGGACGAAGTGTGACGTGGGGGAGGGTAGGGTCAGAAGTTGTACGACGTAGCATTAAGTTTAATTTTTTAAGGGCATCAAAACTTATTGAGTAGAGAAAACAATTTAATGTTCCTCCATTCCCAAGAGAAATAAGTTTAACTTCACACAAGTTACTTTTCACGCGGTTTTTGATGCGGTAAATTTTACGATTCCGGGAATTGCAAGCTCGCAAAAAAACGAAACATTTTGTATGCAGATTTTACTTACTACATTAGTTAGCTTATGTTGCTAACTAGTAGACATTTCTTTTCGGATTCAACCAAACAAAGTTTAGTAATTTAGAGGAAGGTATGCTTCTTAGAATCATTGGCAGCTGCAGGATTTTTAACTGAGAGAATTTCTTTTGATGCTCCATGACATATAAAATTCAAAACCAATCTATAAACACTATATTTGTCATGAAATGGGCTTATTTTGTGCGCGATTTTCTGTTATGAAAACCACTCCCTCTAACTATTTCTAGTTAATATGCTTGTAAAATGTACCGCTTTGTTAATAATTAATTGCTCCAACAGTCTCCCTTCTAAAAATCATTAAGTGCATTGCTATACAAAGAACACACAAAATGACCCGTCCCCCTAATCTTACGAATATTATATTATCCCTCTTGTATATGTATAAGTTAGTTGTAATTTTTTTTTGTTTCATTATATAAAAACAAAATAATATTGAAATGTGTAAACCCCTAGTTTTAAGAAATTCAAAATGTAAAGCAATGAAAAAATGGCACCTTTAAGCTAACGCAAACATGCCTTATCAAATAAACGAATTGAGAAAAAAAACTCACTTGCGAGTGAAAAAAAATACAAACTGCATCACTTTGCTAGTTCATGAGCTGAATCATACACTCCTAATGTTGTTCTACCGAATTCCAGATTTTTTCGCAACTTTTACCGAGTTTTACACATCCGAACACTCAGCTAACAAAGCTTTTACCGAGATCTCAGTAGAAGTGACGTTTGTTTTGCTGAAACTCGGAAATGAAAATCAGTAATTTTACTGACTGTTCAGCTGTGCGGAATTTACCGAGCCGAATTGAGTGTGTAGGTGTCGTATGACTAATTTTAGTTTTGCCGCAAATCGCCAATAATCAAAATAAAAAAGAAAATATTTAAGTGTAATTCAATCACTATGTCGAGTTTTCAACGAAGTAGTGCAGGTGGAATAATGTTTGTCAAGGTATTCGAATTCATAGTCTACAACGGAACCTTTTCCAACAGAAAAAAGAAGTAGCGAATTCAGGAACGATTCTGTTCGCTCCAAAGCATTTCCAGTTTCTCTCGATACCGACAGCCATAATCTGTAGCCGACAGTGCGATTACACGGGTTATGTAACTACCAGGTATCTGCTATGCCGCCATGATTTATATGCCAACATCTAAAACGTCACGTTAGTGTCGATCCACAATAAACAGAATCAATTTCATTCGACACAATTTTGTGATAATCAAATTCGTTTAATTTGTTGGTGCACCATGGTGTTTTTATTATTCACCGACATGTCCAAAACAACACATTTCTTCAATTAGCTATCCAATATTTTCGCTTTTTAACAAATGTCTTAAAATTGAGTCATACCGTACGGGATCTGACTAATGAAAATCGAGCTGCGAGCAAAACAAGCAGAACAATTTGAACTGGCTTAAGCGTTAAGCGAGGGTGAAGGAATCGACCCTAAGTATGATAGGGAAATGGTACCTTCCGTTACTCTGTGACATGTGTATCACACATGTCATCGACCCATGGTCATTCCCAGTAAAATGCACACGTTGCGTCTTGCTGAGCTTACAGAAATATTGCCTTCCCACTGTTACCGGGCTAAACTGTTGCTAAGCTGCATGTAGCGCGTCAGCGTTGATCGTGCGGTCTCTTTCTAATATATCCTCTCTCACGATCAACGTAGCGATCAATGATTGGCTCACAAATACATAATGACTTCAGGTACCTCCAAATTGCATAGGCTAGGATAAGTTATATCTTTGAATAAATATAGTCAACTTTGAACAATGCATGAGCACGCATCGTGCTTTCAATTAATATCACCCTCATATAAGACGAGAGGACCACAACTCCATGAAGTGTGAGTAATTTACATTTGTTGTCACTCTATCACTCAACGTACCGTACTGTGGCTGCTTCTGTTGATGAGCGTCGCAAAGCTGACGAAGCCGACGGGCGAGATCCCCTCGCGGACGTCGACGAAACTGGCCGGATGAAGGCCCCGGTACGATGGTGATTGTAGATAGGCGGACCAGCGGGCGTTGCTGGCTTCGATGCGGCAGGTGTCTTCCCTCCTTGGCGAGCATCGGCGTGACCGCGGCTAACCCCAATGGCCAACACCGAGAGGGGACCTTCCTTTGCGATTAGGGCCTTTGCCCGAGAGTGTGAAGCGATGGCGTGCAGCGCCGTATGATGTACGGTAATCCTTTACGGGTTAGGCGCGGAATCCTCCCGGATTCGCGGGCCGAACCGTGTGCTGGATGTCGGTTTAAATGTAGCTATGAAGCGCTAAGAGGTCCTGGTGAAGAAAGTTGCTAAAGAACATGATCGCTTCGACGTGGTAAAATGCTAAATTAGCTGAACGAACGCAACACTTTTTAAAAACTATCTTCTCGCCCCAAAAGGGGGGGGGGTAGGGTATACTTCACTAGTTAAGTTAAACTTCAGCACACGGACGCATTGAAAGAGACCAGAGTATAAACCTGCTAATTTTGAGATGTATTTCCCTCCAATTGTTATCCGAAAACCATATTTAATTTTCAGTACCGCGTCTCCATAAGGGGTGGTTCACCCACAGTCTATAGAGAACAGTTGCGCAAAGAGTGAAGTCAAAAAACCCTACCTATCGAGCACAATTGGAATCCATCTCTGATACCTCTGCAGCAAAGTTGGATTCTAATTTTGCTCGATAGGTAGACTTTTTTCGGTTTCACTTTCTGCACGCTCTTTGCGTATTTTTATACTAGGGCCTTTAGGTTCACCTACCTAGAAAAACTCATAGTAAGAGAACTGCGGAGAGAAAAACAGCATTTTTGGCAACGTATGCCCGGCATTGTATGGCAACACGTCCAATGTTATAAGGATAGGCAATGTTCGATTGGATTCGTTTTTTGACAGCTAAACGCGAATCCAAACGATCCAAAATGGAGTCTCCGCAGTTCTCTTTCTAGAGTTTTTCTACACCTACCCACTGAAACGATCTGACAGCTTACAGCAGTACGCACCTTTTCACTACCCTGCTACTTGTTGTTGTTTATTTAGTACAAAAACGTGAAGGTTCTCTCTACAGACACTTTATACACAGTGCAAGATGAAGCCCATGCAAAGCTTATGGGAGCTTCCGTGATGCCAGTTTACATTCATGGTTGCTAGTTTAACTGTTTTTCTCTCCGCTAGTCTGTTATATAAACTGTCTGTAACGTTCATCGTCGGACCCGTGTTGAACGATTTTGAAACAATTTTTTGGACGTCTCAGTGGGTAGGTATGAAGCAATGAACTTGAATTTGGGTAACCGTCAGCTATCCAATACGAAGTTCACAGCAACGAAACTCAAATTTTGGGTGATCGCCATCTTCAAATTTCTACTTAATTTTGGGTTGCCCATGTATGAACTTCGCAGTGAGCAATTTTAACCCAAAAAATAGGTAACTTCGATTTTTAGTGTAGAGATAGGGATGCCACTCGGTCATACCATACTAACCCTCTAAGAACGGTTGGTTTCAAAATTGTCCAATGAAGGACGTTCGTTGGACAAATTTGGACAACGTCCAAATAACCGTTCAACGAACGTCCATCGTTGGACCCGTGTTGAACGATTTTGAAACAATTTTTTGGACGTCTCAGTGGGAATGCATTTGGAATTTGATTCGGAATCCTGAATGGAATCAGAATAAATTCCAGCTCAAATGCAACAACCGATTCTGAGTCGGAATCGGTTGCTGCATTTGATTTGGAATCTATACTGACTCCATTCAGAAATCCGAACCGGTTCCGGATAAAGTTTAACCGGGCAGTTGCCTAATAAATCGGCTAGAATCGGTGGTGTCACTGGTGCCAGAATACGAACTAAAACCAGTCAGCATTCCGGCTCATTTTCCGAACGTACTTTACTGGGAGGAGTAATTCTGGTACCTATTATTGGGTACTTTTTTTTACCGTGTACATTCCTTATGTCTAATGACAAAACGACAGCCAATTAGTTCACAAGTGTTTTCTTTAATGAGCGAGCAATTTGAGTTTATTTTACGATTGAACATTTTAGTTTTATGGAGCTTGTGAATGGACTTTCGACCTCAATTACGAAAGAAGAGGAAACTACCGAAGAAACCAACGTTACTGAACACCGTGAAGCAACAATTTCACCCAATGGGTATGAAATGTTTTTATTTACTACGGCTTGTGTTGAGCATCAATGGACAATATTTTAAGAGTACTTATTCCAAAGGTTCTAAGTTACATTCAGCTCGCAGTGAGAAATCGAGGTTAAAGTTCCGTGGACCTAAACCAAATCCATGTTTGAAATGTGTTTTGATGGAACAATTTGTTTTTAAACTATTTTTTTTTTTCTTTTTTGTAACTTTATTTGTACAATATGCATTTATTGCAATTTAAATAGCTTCCTTGGCCTGATTCAAAGTCTGTATTAACAGGTTATCGTGCTTAATAAAATTACAAATTTAATATAGTCTAAGGGCTATAATTTTTAGGTAAATAATACAGAATAATATCAAATGTTCAGTGCTAATAAAGTTTTTAATCCCTTTGCGTCATTTTGAAACTTATAAGACCTTTTACATAGGTCTTTGTGTCGGGCCCAAGAATCATTCAACGCTACAAATAAAGCTTTTTTCAGCAAAAGTATGTATATTAAATTTTTTCAAGGTTTTAGACAAAATGAGTACCGGTCTACTAATATTTTCTATTGCTATCGAAAATTTTTGCACTGGATTTAAAAAAAGGCATGAAGAAAAAATGCGGGAAAATTTATATTAACCAATCATTGGCTGGAAGTGGTTAAGATCAATGACTGACAAGTTACTTCAGAATAAACGAGGTTTTCAATTATAATTTAATTTATTTTACTTTTCAAATTTAAAAATATGTCGCATGAGCAAAAGCAAATTTGTTTTATTTTGATGCTTAGGACGGTTTCACTATACACTCAGGTTTTTTTTTACGCGGGGGATACGAGCCGCGTAAATGAAAACCGCGTAAATTTCAAAATCCGCGTAAATGAAAACCGCGTAAATTTCAAAATCCGCGTAAATGAAAACCGCGTAAATTTCAAAATCCGCGTAAATGAAAACCGCGTAAATTTCAAAATCCGCGTAAATGAAAACCGTGTAAATTTCAAAATCCGCGTAAAAAAAACCGCGTAAAAAAATACCGCGCAAAAAAAACCGCGTAAAAAAAACTTGAGTGTATACATATGTGCAGGGGAAAATCAGAATGAAATGAATCTTGCGTCGTTTTTGCAAGGCAATTACAATTTTGAACGATTGCAGAAGCGTTGAAATATTTCACGGATTATGTCCCTTCAATTTATAAGATCTCAACTTTACCTGGGGAGTAATCCATTTTCATTACAATTTAAGAAGTCACTATAATGATTTTGCCAATTTTTCAGTACATATCGAAATTCGATTGTTTTAACTAGAATATTATGCAAAAAGTTTAGCTGTAAATGTGGAAACGATCGAATGATGTACACCGCAAAACAAGTTTTCGACGAGACGCCTCCGGAAATTCACTGTCACTCGTCAAATTTTCAGTATCTTGCGATGAAATTTTGAGAAACTAAGGTGTTCAATGATATTGACAGCACAAGTGTGATGAATAAAATTAGGTTTGTTTCAGTATCCGATTCTTATACCGGAGCAAAAAACCTACTTGTTTATTTTCAGGAGAATAAAAAGAGGATTCTCCTTGTATACTCCGGAGTACTTCCAGTTTTTTCGGATACTGGAACGAACCTATTGTTTCATGCATACTTATTTTTCCCTTTTTTAGGACTGATACTAACAGCAGTCTCTCAATACTGTCGGAATCACGGTGGGAGCTTAGGGATCAGATAGACATGTCTTCAAAGCAAAGGAAGCAAACCAACAGTGAGCTATGTGGACAAGCATCCCTTCAGAATTGTGCCCTGGAGCGAGTTGCGTTGACCGACATTGACAAGCGGTCGTACAAATGCGATATATGTAGCAAATCATTTAATAAGGAGAGTATTTTGAACAGACACAGAAAGATTCACAGTAATGAACAACCGCAATGTGAGATATGTGGCAAAGGATTCGTTCGGAAGTTTCACGTGGAGCAACATATGGCAACTCACACTGGTGAGCGACCATATAAATGTGATATATGTGGCAAATCATTTACACGTCAGAGTAATTTAATTTTGCACACACATATTCATAGTAATGAACGTTCGCAGAAGTGCGATGTATGTGGAAAAGAATTTCTTCATAAGCTCAACCTGAAGAAACATCTGTTACGCCACACTAATGAGCGACCGTATAAATGTGATATATGTGACAAAGGATTCGTTCGGAAGTCTCACGTGGAGCAACATATGGCAACTCACACTGGTGAGCGACCATATAAATGTGATATATGTGGCAAATCATTTACACGTCAGAGTAATTTAATTTTGCACACACACATTCATAGTAATGAACGTTCGCAGAAGTGTGATGTATGTGGAAAAGAATTTCTTCATAAGCTTAACCTGAAGAAACATCTGTTACGCCACACTAATGAGCGACCGTATAAATGTGATATATGTGACAAAGGATTTCTTGAGAATTCTCTTCTTCAGCAACACGTGTTAACTCACACTGGCGAGTGGCCACACAACTGCACGATATGTGGCAAAGGATTCGTTAAGAAGTTTGATGTAAAACAACATATGGTAACTCACACTGGTGAGAGACCGTATAAATGTGATATATGTGACAAATCATTTAAACATCATAGTTACCTAAATGTGCACACAAAGAATCACAGTAATGAACAATCGCATAAATGTGAGATATGTGGTAAAGGATTCGTTCAGAAATATCACGTGGAGCAACATATGGTAACTCACACAGGCGAGTGGCCGCACAAATGCGAGATATGTGGCAAAGGATTCGTTAAGAAGTTTCATGTGAAACAGCATATTGTAACTCACACTGGCGAACGACCGTATAAATGTGATATATGTGACAAATCATTTAAACGTCAAAGTTACCTAAATTTGCACAAAGAGTATCACAGTAATAAACAATCGCATAAATGTTGAGATATGTGGTAAAGAATTCGTTCAGAAGTCTCACGCGGAGCAACATATGGTAACTCACACTGATGAGCAACCATTTAAATGTGATATCTAGAGCTTTATTCAAAACGCCATATCTACAATGAGTGTCTCTCTTTGTTTACTTTCTCTTTGGATTTTTACGGCGTCACTATAACACTTTTCACTTATTCTACAGTAAAGATCGAAAGATGGTGGTTTTGACTAGCATATTATGCAGAGTTGAGGGATAAATGTTAAAGCAACCGAATTGTTAACAGAAGCGAAAATAGTGAGAATCACTCATTGTAGATGTCTTTTTGAAAAAACGCTCAAGATATATGTGACACATCATTGTTACATCACATATCAAATAGCAAATCATAATCCTGCAAAAAAAAAGAATTTATAATATAATAATGGATTGAATTTAATAATAAAAATATTGGCCGAAAGAAAAGTTTGTTTACTGTTTCAACAAAAAAATATTGCTTCTTTATTAGTAACTATTCTACTGAAATTAATAGAGAAAAAACTATACCTACCACTATACCGTGCAGAGCCCATTCACCGATTATTTTCACGCAAAAAACGTTTTTATTCGAATATTGAATGAAATTTAGAAATTCCATTTAGAGTGAAACGTGGAAGCAGTTTTGTTGTTACAAGCATCAGAAAGTGGCTTGTTAAGAGCGTTGGATGGTAAGTGAGCCACTTGTGAACAATACCGTCGCTTTCACGTAGAATGGCACAAAATCAAAAGTTATTTGTGATTTGTAGACAGTTTGGTGTAATGATTCAATTTACAAAAATCGAACGTTTTCTAACGTTTTGATATAGGCGCTTCGTTTCAAAATTTTCGGCCAGAATGCTGCCTGTTTTTTTAAACGTGAAAATCTGCTGTTGTACTGAATGAAAACCTTCGATTTTTGCGCTGATTGGAAATAGTTGTGACTAATTCTGTAGAATGTACAATTACTGAAAATAACGGATTTTGTGAAAGCAGTGGTTCGTCCGTATAATTCGATTCCAAGCGAGCCAGACTAGTTTTCGTTGAAAGGTCCACCTCTGACAATAGAAGTAAACTATTTTATTTTGAATTCAACTACAACTTCCTTGAAAACAGCACAGCTTAAAATCTTTGGGGAAAAACGCGCAAACCTAAATTTTCCACTATAATGGAAACTAGAGCCCCCGCCGCACAGCATCATCAAGATTTATAGTAATTCAAGCCGGAAGGAAAGGGGTAGGAAGGTTGTAAGGCAATGGAAAACGAAAATTTCATTTATATCTTACTGGAATATAATTGGCTGGTCCTCAAAAGAACTTGTTCGTTTGTAGTTTATTTTGGGTCACAATTTAGGCCCGCTCGATTGCTGATAGCTGTGAATTTCTCGCAGGGCGACAGTTTCTGTTCAGTAGCGATGAGGCTTCCTAACGCCAACCGTGACTGTGGCACTTTTACACGGCCTTCGTTGCTTACTGTTTGCGGGGAGGCTTTCCTCCGGTGGACTTACGAGCGGTCTGTTTGGTACGGGCCATGTAGCGAAAAAGTAGCTACCTCTCTGATGCTGGTAGTAGGACGACGGTCAAACGCTCGTTTTCATGCCTTCATTTATAAAAGTTCAACAATATTTTCAAAGAATGTTGCAAATTGACAACTTGATAATTCCAAAAATACTCTAAATAAACTATGTATGTGCAAAAGACGACAAAATCGCAAAGAAATTGTTGTTCCAGCACAGAATTTCCTGTCGGGAAATGGTTTTTTGGTGGGTAAATTGCTCGATAGAAATGCAGTTCGTCGATTGGCCCATTCAGATTCGCATTTTCAATTTTGTTCATAATCAAAAATGTGTGATCGTCCTGAAAAGGACAGTTTTTACAGCAATATGAATTTCATTTGCGAATTTCAGCGTTCGATTTATGCTTTCTTTTCGGTCTTCTTGGGCAGCACTCCTGATTGGATGTTTTGTTTTTGAGCAGTGGTCCCAGGTTTGTTCAACTTTTCGATGTTACGAATCGCCAGTTGTTGAAGACGTGGGATAATTCGTCTTTTTGTTGTCACGGGCAGCATTTCCTTCCAATTTCAACACTTTAACAGTAAGGTATTCCATTACAGCTACTAAGTAAACGGCACTGCTTTTGTATCGACCAACGAAGGGGAGGAGCTAGGAAGAACACATATTGAGGACAACACAAAAAAGGACGAGCTTACATTGTGCTGTAGTCAGATATAAAAACTTAGCATGCTGCTGCTGCTCAATATCAGTTTGTTTGTATCGTCGTACCATATACGTCGATCTAAATGTTTCTGAACATTGTTAAAGGACACAAGAAGAAGCGGCCGTCCGTTTGTAGCTGTCAGAAAAGTTCACCGAGCACGCTGTCTCAGATGGCACAAATACACTAGCTCCAACTAAATTCCGAATACTGCCCAAACAAAAGGCCCTTTTCATTTATCAACAAAGAATTGAATTGAAGTTTTGTTATTACAAGCATCAGAAAGTGGCTTGCCAAGAGCGTTGGATAGTAAGTGAGCCCCTTGTGAACAATATCGTCGGCATGTTGTAGAATGGCACGAAATAAAAAGTTATCATTTGTGTGATTTGTTGACAGTTTCGTGTAATGATTCAATTTACAATAACATTCATTAAATGCTCTTTTTAGGATTACCATATAGATAAATATGTTCGAATATTTTAGATTTCGATGCACGTGTATCGATATTTCGGTATTTCCATTAGAAATAACAAAATAACTGCTTTTAATACAACCTATTAGAAGATAGTCAAAATTGTAGCATTTGTATAACCAGTCTAAATTTTATTCTACTTAACTCCGGTTATGTCCCTGGCATTACCCACCCATTTTTTTCAGTGTCTAGATACCCTATCAAAAAAATGCGGACGAACATGGTCAGGTGATTTAAAAAGTTTGACGTTTAAAGCCTGTGCTAATTTCCCTTAGGAACAAATGCAATTTGCGAATGCGATTTAAAGGCAAATTCAATATTTCGACAAATTTTGTGGCGGCTGAAATGGACTTGATTGTTTTTGGCGGTTCATGTTTGGCTTAAGCTTAAAATTGTTTTTTGAACAATTGGTGTTTTCTCACTTGTATTTTGTTTGTCTAGTGCACCTCATTTAGCCAACTAATGTAGAAAATTGTGGAATTTTGTGTAAGTATAGTACTATTCTACGTAGAACAAGATCTCTGACCTAAAGTCTTAATGAACGTCAGATTGTGATAAGTTTTGGTGTGCAATGCCAATTTCACCTTTGATTCTTCCTATAAGTTGGTGGTGATTACCTAGTATACTGGTAAGTGTATGTGAGTAGATATTGAATCGGAAAATAAGCATTATTTTTAATGTTCATATTAAGTAATTAGAGGCGATTAAATGGCGCGTTCCGTGGGCGATTTGGGAGCGATTTAAAGGCAGGTTGGGCGGCAAATCGCCCAAATGTTGCATTTGAAATAGCCCCCTAATTGCCAGCAATTTGCTGTCAAATTGAAGGGCAATTAGCGCATCCGTGTTGGCAAATAGCCCCCCGTTAGCCAGCAACTTGCCCTTTTTGACTGGGTAGAGATGCCACCCAGTCACAAAGGACAAGTTGCTGGCTAGCGGAGGGCTATTTGTCAACTCGGATGCACTAATTATCCTACATTTTGCCAGCAATTTGCTGGCTATTAGGGGGCTATTTTAAATGCAACTTTTGGGCGATTTGCCGCCGTCATTTTTTTTTGCCGCTCTACTCGCCCTTAAATCGCCCAGGGAACGCGCCATTTAATCGCCCTTAATTGCCTGATATTAAAATTAAAAATAATAATTATTTTCGGATTCATTATCTACTCACATAAAATTATCAGTACACTAGGTAATCACCACCAAACTTCGTATTGCACATCAAAACTTACCACAACCTAACTTTCATTTAGACTTTGACTCAAAGATCTTGTTCCACTTTACTTACACACGATTCTACAATTCGTTGGCTAAATTAAGTGCACTAGACAAACAAAATACAAGCGAGAACACGCCAATTGTTTAAAAAATCAATTGTAAAAATTAAGCCAAACATGAACCGCCATGTTTGAAAAACGCAAAAAAAACAACCAAGTCCATTTCAGCCGCCAGAAAATTTGTATAATGTGGTTTTTGTTTGAGGCGAAACTGAGTCAGTTCCTAACCCCAACTGCTGTCAAAATGTATGAACTGACAGCGGTTGGGGTTAGAACCTGACTCAGTTTCAGGTTCAAGCGAAATCGCCATAAGTGTTGAAATTGAGTAGTTTATGTCGTTTCTGCTTACGTTATATGATAGGGTGCGCTTTTCCATATTTTAAACATCTTGCGGCAACATACACGAAACTAGAGCTTCTTTATGACGACACATAGATGTCCGTACCATAAAATATCCTCATCCCAGTAAATTACATTCGTAATGAGATTTGGAATATGGGCTGATTTATGATGGAATTCCAACCGAAGGCAACAACCCACCCTGAATGAATCGGTTTTCGAATCGGTTGTTACATTTGCGCTTAAATTCTAAAAGAAAACATTCCGATTGCGATGAGCAGGGAATCTGCTGTCAAAACGAGTGAAACAGAGAGTTGTGAGAGAAAGAGTTTCAACTTTTCTTGGTGGAAACCAATGAGTAAAATGTATGGGCGCAAACAGTTTTTTTAGATTTTATATGAAAATTTTCAAGTAAGTATCTAAATAAACTTCTACAAATTGTTCCCATATTTTTTCTGCATCAAATGTGTATTCATTTTACAACCACAATATTATAGTTTCTCCAAAATCCCAAGTTTTAATATCTTTCCCATACATTTAAATTCACCATAGCCACCACTGAAGCAGTGCCATCTCTTAAATATTTCCATGAAAGTATTACCTAATTGCCTTTAAATGGCATTCGCAAATTGCATTTGTTGCTATTGGCAATTAGCACAGGCGAGTTGAGTCGAACGTCAAACTGTTAAATCGCCTGACCATGTTCGTCCGCATTTTTTTTGACCGGGTAGTTGCCTGATAAATCGGCTAGAATCGGTTGCGTCATTGAAGCCAGAATACGAACTAGAACCAGCCAGCACTCCGGCTGAAGTTTACTGGATATCTGAAACTGGGAGGTAATTCTGCTACCTATTATTAGGTACTTTTTTTAACCGTGTGCATTATCTCATGTATCATGACAAAACGACAGCAAATTAGTTCACGAGTGTTTTCTTTAAGGAGCGACCAATTTGAGTTTGTTTTACGATTGAACATTTTAGTTTCATGGAGCTTGTGAACGGACTTACGACCCCAATTACAACAGAGGAGGAAAATACCGAAGGAACCAACGGTACTGAACACCATGAAGCAACGATTTCACCAAATGGGTATGATATGTTTTTATTTACTACGGCTTGTGTTGAGCATCAACGGACAATATTTTAAGAGTACTTATTCCAAAGGTTCAAAGTTACATTCAGCTCGAAATGAGAAAACGAGATTAAAGTTTCATGTACCTAAAACAAATACCTATTTGATAACAAATGTGTTTTGATGGAACAATTTGTTTTTAAACGAGTTTTTTTGTCAGTATTTGTATCTTATGTATTTATTGCCATCGAAATTCCTTGGTCTGATTCATAGTCTGTATTAACAGGTTATCGTTTACAATAAAATTATAAATTAAATGTAGTCCAAGGACTATGCTTTTTAGGTAAATACTACAAATAAGTGAAATGTTCAGTGCTAATGTAGTTTTAACCCCTTTAGTATGATGCGTCCTTATGAATTTTACAAGTTTCCTACGAGGCGCCTCCGGAGATTCACTGTCACTCGTTCAATTTTCAGTATTTTGCGATGAAATTTTGAGAAACTATTAACCACCCTCCCACCAACTTTCACGACCGGGTATACAGAGATTTAAAGTGTTCAATGATATTGATAGCACAAGTCTGGTGGATAAAATTAGGTTTGTTCCAGTACCCGATTCCTGCTCCGGAGCAAAATACTTACTAGTGTTTACTTTTAGAAGAAGAAAGAGTTTTCAACTTGTATACTCCGGAGTACTTCCAGTTTTTCCGGATACTGGAACAGCCCTATTGTTTCATGTAAGCAAATATTTATTTTTCCACTTTTTCAGCACTTACTAACAGCAGTCTTTCAATATTGTCGGAATCACAGTGGGAGCTTAGCGATCAGATAGACATGTCTTCGAAGCAACGAAATCAAACCAACAGTGAGCTATGTGGACAAAAATCCCTTCAGAATTATCCCTTGGGGCGAGCTGTGTTGACCGACATTGACAAGCGGCCGTACCAATGTGATATATGTGACAAATCATTTAATAAGGAGAGTGATTTGAACAGACACAGAAAGATTCACAGTAATGAACGACAGCATAAGTGCGAGATATGTGGCAATGAATTCGTGCATAAGCATCACCTGAAGAATCATATGGTAACTCACAGTTGCGAGCGACCGTATAAATGTAACATATGTGACAAATTATTTAAACATCAGAGTACACTAACTTTGCACACAAAGAATCATAGTAATGAACAACCGCATAACTGTGAGATATGTGGCAAAGGATTCGTTCACAAGTGTCTGCTTATACAACATTTGTTAACTCACACTGGCAAGCGGCCGTACCTATGTGATATATGTGACAAATCATTTGCTGAGGATTGTATTTTGAATAGGCACAGAAAGATTCACAGTAATGAACGACAGCATAAGTGCAAGATATGTGGCAATGAATTCTTTCATAAGCATCACCTAAACCGTCATATGGTAACTCACAGTGCCGAGTGGCCATACAAATGCGAGATATGTGACAAAGGATTCGTTCAGAAGTCGCATATGAATGAACATATGCTAACTCACACTGGCGAGCGACCGTATAAATGTGACATATGTGACAAATCATTTAAACATCAGAGTGCACTAACTCGACACACAAAGAATCACAGTAATGAACAACCGCATAATTGTGAGATATGTGGTAAAGGATTCGTTCAGAAGAATCTGCTTATGAAACATATGATAACTCACACTGGCGAGTGGCCGTACAAATGCGAAATATGTGGCAAAGGATTCCTTAACAAGTGTCTGCTTATGCAACATTTGTCAACTCACACTGGCGAGCGGCCGCATAAATGCGAGATATGTGGTAAAAGATTCCTTCGGAAGTATCTGCTTATGAAACATATGGTAACTCACACTGGCGCGTGGCCGCACAAATGCGAGATATGTGACAAAGGATTCGTGAAGAAGTCGTGTATGAAAGAACATATGGTAACTCATACTGGCGAGCGACCGTATAAATGTGACATATGTGACAAATCATTTAAACATCAGAGTACACTAAGTTTACACACAAAGAATCACAGTAATGAACAACAGCATTAATGTGAGATATGTTGTTAATGATTCCTTCAGAAGTATCTTCCAATGAACAAAATTTGATTTTTTTCACGTTCAATCATTTATTGTTTCAGTTTCTTTTTACATTGCTGTGTATTTTTACATTTCAAGTGATACAAAATAAAACTATTTTTTCATCTTTGTTTTTGTCATTTTCATTTGGTTTCGTTTTAGCATAGCCTAATCGTTTATTTTCAAGTGATTTTTTATATAACTAAATTTATTTAGGCCGAAATGCGGTAGCTTAACGAGGCCGATAATTCATTTTTTTAAGGTGCATCGCACGTGTTTGTTTCAACATTTAGGCGATTTGCGCCGTCATTTTTTCCGCCCAACTCGCCCTTAAATCGCCCACGGAACGCGCCATTTAATCGCCCTTCATTGCCTAATATGAAAATTAAAAATAATGCTTATTTTCGGATTCAATATCTACTCGTAAACTAGGTAATCACCACCAAATTATAGGAAGAATCAATGGTGAAATTGGTATTGCGCTTCAAAACTTAACACAATCTGACGTTCATTAAGACTTTAGGTCAGAGATCTTGTTCTCCCTGTCAAAAAAAAATGCGAACGAACATGGTCAGGCGATTTAAACAGTTTGACGTTTGACTCAACTCGCCTGTGCTAATTGCCCCTAGGAACCGTTTCTGACAGAAGCGGTTAAACCAACCGATGCTGCTCACTTTTATCTAGAATCGAGCCAGAAATGTACAGCCAAGATCTCCGCACGCTTTCTGCCACATCTTTGTCAGATGTTTTGCTCGATTCGTGCTAAATTATACCAGGTAGGAATTGCCAGGATCTTTGCACAGTTTATGTCCGAGTTATGCCAGGTTTTAGCTCGGTTCCTATCAAAATTTGCCAGAAAACGCCGGCGAAACCGAGTTCGCCCTAGCTCAACTAACCCGATAGGATACGCGCAGAAATCTGACAGGGCTGCCAAATCAAGACTTACAGAAATCTAGCAGAGCGGTCTCTGCCAGAAAATTTGCTCACTGGGTTTCTGCGAGCATTTTGCGCACGGTTAAAAAAATGTACCCAATAATGAGTTTTATACTACCCATCTCCGACAAAACTGGGAAAATTCATTATTTGGGTAAACATACCATACCCAAAAATGGGTAAAATTGGATTACGTCAAAAACTGGGTAATTATATACCCAATTTTATATATTGAAATAAACTGAAAATGGGTAAAAATATGCCCATTTAAAAAAAATCAGAAAAATAGAAATTATAGGAAAAATTTGATAGGATTTTAATAAATGAGAAATCACGCTCGCTATAAATGATTTATTATTATATTAAAATAGGAAACAAGTTCATTATAGCAGCACTGCTACCGTATGCCTTCATGATGTACTCTATTTTGGGAACTGTGTCGTTCTAGTCGAGCAAATATCACAAAGATGAACATCGTGAAGTTCATTTTGGTGCTAGAAAGAATGCAGAGGTAAGCGAATGAAAAATATAAACAACATTTACACTTACCTTACTATCCTTAGACTACAGTCAGTGCTTGTCGAGGTACAACCCAAAATTGTCGACTCTGCGAAATTCTAAAACCACTAAGTGTTTTTCAACCCTTTTCCTTGCTGAATTCGAATAATGAGATGGGTAATATTTGACCCAGTGTCTTATTCGAAAACGTACCCAATTCGTGACAGCAATAGAACCAGAAAACGAGTACTATTGGAACTAATAAATGGGTACTTTTTTTAACCGTGCGCCATTTGTGCGAGAATTCTGGCAAAGTATTCTCTCAAACGCAACAACCGTTTCTGACAGAAGCGGTTAAACCATCCGATGCTGCTGACTTTTAGCCACACTTTTAGATTTCTGTACTCTACCTGCCACATCTTTGTCAGATGTTTTGCTCCATTCGTGTTAAATTATATCAGGTAGAAATTGCCAGGATCTTTGCACGGTTTATTTCCGAGTTATGCCAGGGTATCGCTCGGTTCTTGTCAAAATTTTCCAGAAAACACGAGAGCAACCAAGTTCGCCCTAGCCCAGTGAGCAAATTTTCTGGCAGAGACAGCTCTGCTAGATTTCTGTATGTCTTGGTTTGGCAGCCCTGTTAGATTTCTGCGCGTATCCTGTCGGGTTAGTTGAGCTAGGGTGAACTCGGTTTCGCTCGCGTTTTCTGGCAAATTTTGACAGGAACCGAGCTAAACCCTGGCATAACTCGGACATACACGGTTAAAAAAAGTACCCATAAATGAGTTTTATACGACCCATCTGCGGCAAAACTGGGAAAACTCATTTATTGGGTAAACAGCACTTTCTCAATAATGGGTAAAATCATAATACGTCAAAAAATGGGTAGCTTTTCACCCAAATTTTTTTCTCTGAATGGCATTCAAACTGGGTAGAAAACTACTTATTTTTCAGAACAGTCAGAAGATGATCAATGGATTTCAAAATAAATGGGGGGAAACCATACGAATATATTGATTTGTTCTAATATACAATTGATTTTTATTAAGATAAAAATGTTAATTTACGTTTATTCTGTGTTCTCGCTTTCTTCGAAAATTATGAAAAAAATTGTACAGTACAACGCTTGCTGGACCGTTTAACTTTGTAAGCGAATACGTATAAAAAGTCTGCAATTTTCAACAGATTTGTCGGAACGCTCA
Organism: Topomyia yanbarensis; assembly: GCF_030247195.1. Lineage (NCBI taxonomy): Eukaryota > Metazoa > Arthropoda > Insecta > Diptera > Culicidae > Topomyia > Topomyia yanbarensis. The sequence goes on along the minus strand of NC_080671.1, from coordinate 460,630,406 downwards.
AATTGAACACCATGAAGGATTTGAACAGCGTATCGATCGCATTGGTCGACTCTGGTCCACAGGAAACAGTAACATTAGGTGGCAAAAAACAAAAAAATATTCCTCTCTTTGATACACAATATACAATGTTAAAGCATGGATGGACATGTGAATCCGGTATCCATCTCATTAATGGTGCAGCTAGCTGATTGTTTAAAGATTTGTTTGGCTCTGTGTTTTCTGCATTTCTTAACCCTTTTTGAGTCAATGTTGACATTATTTTTAGACTGCCTCGAAAGCGATCTGTAATCTAACCAAATCAAATTAATTATAATATCTGTATATTTTCTCAGTAGCAAATTTATTGTTTGAACTTACCGACTAGCTTCCCGAACGTTTCGTCGTCTAGAATTCTACTGAGTTTATCAATTTCTGTTGCTCAGAATCTCGATGATTTTTGAGGGATACTGATAACGCTTTGCTTACATCTTCGGATTATCTGCGCAACAAAAATTAATTAAAATATTGCTTCGGTCAGTCAATAGGACGTCTAGCTTACTTGGATTATCTTTTAGTTTCTCCTAAGCAAAGCAAAAGTTAACTTGGGGAACCGAGATCTTCAAACTCCGTTGCTAGATTGAATACTCGAAAATCAACTAAATATTTTTCAACCATTTATGGGTAACTTATTATACATTTTTCTTTGTGGAGTATCAATGTTAAGATGGGTACTTTTTCACCCAGTTTTTGATTAGTAAAACTACCCAATTCGTGACAGCTGGAACTGCACCATAAACTGAGTGCTTCTGATACCCATTATTGAGTACTTTTTTTTAACCGTGTAAACTGTGCAAACCCAGTGAGCAAATTTTCTGGCAGAGACCGCTCTACTAGATTTCTGTAAGTCTTAGTTTGGCAGCCCTGTCAGAATTCTGCGCGTATCCTGTCGGGTTAGTTGAGCTAGGGCGAACTCGGTTTCGCTCGCGTTTTCTGGCAAATTTTGACAGTTACCGAGCAAAACCCTGGCATCACTCGGACATGAACTGTGCAAAGATCCTGGCAATTTCTACCTGGTAGAATTGGGCACGAATCGAGCAAAACATCTGACAAAGATGTGGCAGGAAGCGTGTAGAGATCTTGATCGTACATTTCTGGCTCGATTCTGGATAAAAGTGAGCAGCATCGGTTGGTTTAACCGCTTCTGGTTGTTGCATTTGAGCGAATTCGTTGCCAGAATTCTCGCACAAATCGCGCAAAATGCTCGCAGAAGCTCTGCCAGCATCAATTTCGCTTTGCTCAACTTTTGCTAACTTTCTGCTTGCCGCGTTGACCGGGAAGATCCTGGCAATTCCTACCCACTGAGACGTCCAAAAAATTGTTTCAAAATCGTTCAACACGGGTCCAATGATGGACGTTCGTTGAACGGTTATTTGGACGTTGTCCAAATTGGTCTAACGAACGTCCTTCATTGGACGATTTTGAAACCAACCGTTCTTAGAGGGTACCTGGTAGAATTTAGCACGAATCGAGCAAAACATCTGACAAAGATGTGGCAGGAAGCGTGCAGAGATCTTGGTCGTACATTTCTGGCTCGATTCTGGATAAAAGTGAGCAGCATCGGTTGGTTTAACCGCTTCTGTCAGAAACGGTTGTTGCATTTGAGCGAATTCGTTGCTAGAATTCTCGCACAAATCGCGAGTTTATCAATTTCTGTTGCTCAGAATCTCGATGATTTTTGAGGGATACTGATAACGCTTTGCTTACATCTTCGGATTATCTGCGCAACAAAAATTAATTAAAATATTGCTTCGGTCAGTCAATAGGACGTCTAGCTTACTTGGATTATCTTTTAGTTTCTCCTAAGCAAAGCAAAACTTAACTTGGGGAACCGAGATCTTCAAACTCCGTTGCTAGATTGAATACTCGAAAATCAACTAAATATTTTTCAACCATTTATGGGTAACTTATTATACATTTTTCTCTGTGGAGCATCAATGTTAAGATGGGTACTTTTTCACCCAGTTTTTGATTAGTAAAACTACCCAATTCGTGACAGCTGGAACTGCACCATAAACTGAGTGCTTCTGATACCCATTATTGAGTACTTTTTTTTAACCGTGTAAACTGTGCAAACCCAGTGAGCAAATTTTCTGGCAGAGACCGCTCTGCTAGATTTCTGTAAGTCTTAGTTTGGCAGCCCTGTCAGAATTCTGCGCGTATCCTGTCGGGTTAGTTGAGCTAGGGCGAACTCGGTTTCGCTCGCGTTTTCTGGCAAATTTTGACAGTTACCGAGCAAAACCCTGGCATGACTCGGACATGAACTGTGCAAAGATCCTGGCAATTTCTACCTGGTAGAATTTGGCACGAATCGAGCAAAACATCTGACAAAGATGTGGCAGGAAGCGTGTAGAGATCTTGATCGTACATTTCTGGCTCGATTCTGGATAAAAGTGAGCAGCATCGGTTGGTTTAACCGCTTCTGGTTGTTGCATTTGAGCGAATTCGTTGCCAGAATTCTCGCACAAATCGCGCAAAATGCTCGCAGAAGCTCTGCCAGCATCAATTTCGCTTTGCTCAACTTTTGCTAACTTTCTGCTTGCCGCGCTGACCGGGAAGATCCTGGCAATTCCTACCTGGTAGAATTTAGCACGAATCGAGCAAAACATCTGACAAAGATGTGGCAGGAAGCGTGCAGAGATCTTGGTCGTACATTTCTGGCTCGATTCTGGATAAAAGTGAGCAGCATCGGTTGGTTCAACCGCTTCTGTCAGAAACGGTTGTTGCATTTGAGCGAATTCGTTGCCAGAATTCTCGCACAAATCGCGCAAAATGCTCGCAGAAACTCTGCGAGCATCAATTTCGGTTTGCTCAACTTTTGCTAACTTTCTGCTTGCCACGCTGACCGGGAGTTCAACTAACCCTACAGCCCGGTCAAACCATTTAGAATTTGATTCGGAATCCTGAATGGAGTCATTATGGATTCCAAATCAAATGCAACAACCGATTCTGAGTCGGAATCGGTTGTTGCATTTGATTTGGAATCCATAATGACTCCATTCAGAAATCCGAACCGGTTCCGGAATGAGTTTAACTGCCCTCTAAGAACGGTTGGCTTCAACATCGTCCAATGAAGGACGTTCGTTGGACCGATTTGGACAGCGTCCAAATAATTGTTCAACAAACGTCCATCGTTGGACCCGTGTTGAACGATTTTGAAACAATTTTTTGGACGTCTCAGTGGGTGGGAGGATGCGCGCAGAAATCTGACAGGGCTGCCAAACCAAGACTGACAGAAATTTTGCAGAGCGGTCTCTGCCAGAAAATATGGTGACTGGGATAATGCTCACCACTGTTCCATATATTCGTTCACTTTTTACGTAAATTTTTGTTTATATTTTTGTTAGTGAACGGTTTTGTTAGTTCAGATAGGTATAGTAATTTTTGTTGAATATTTGTATATTAATAACATAGGGTTTAGGTAGGCCACCGCTCTCCTTTCGTTAAAATAAGTGTGCTAACTATGCTGCGTATGGGTGATGACAGCTGTGCGGCGGTACGTTTTTTAGTCAGTGCGGAAGGCGGCCATAGCAGAATGTGAAGACAGACGTCGTTTTCGGAAAAGTTTACCGCCACAAAATCTTGCGAGTGAAGTGCGCATGTGTGACGGAAGAGATTCCCGTCGACAGTGCCGGCCCGTGGTTCGGTCAAAAGTTTCTGTGGTGCAGGATCGCCGTCGGGGGAAGCTAATTGTAAAGGAGTTTTCGCTTCCTCAGCTAATCGCAAAGGATTCTAAGCACCCGCCCCTCTCGCTGTAGAGGATAAGCCGAACGAGCATTGCTCTTTACAGCTAAAAGCCAAGTAGAGAGAAGCAGATAGAGCAACGGCTTCGCCTGGAAAGAACACTGCGGTGTCTTCCGGGATTCTTTGCGGGGAGCAAAGAATCTGGTGATTCGTCACCAACGTCGCTAGGGAGGTTCCGACAAAGGAGCAAAGCTCACCTCCCCGGCTAATTGTTAAGGACCGCTGCCGGAGCAGCCTTCGACCAAAGGAGAACGCGGCCGTTGTAGTCCCGGCCGATCAGCAGAAACTGTTCGCTTTTCCCCCATCGCCAACAGCAAGAGATCAACGCGTAGTGTGCAGTGAAGGGAGAGTTGGTGAAAATTAAAGTCCGTAAATTTATTAATTAATTTAGCTTGAACAAACGAATTGTTTTCAAAACTGCCAGTTTTGAAAACAATTCGTTTGCTCAAGCTAAATTGACTGAGAAAGCCGTAAATATTCACAGAAAATTGTAGTTCCAGTCGGTACAATACTCAAAGATTTATTAATTAATTTTGTTTGTTTACCTTTTTGTTTGTGTTACGAAAATCCGAAATTCTAATAGAAGCCCCTAGGCCGCCCTGAAAAGAAGGGTCCGCCGGGCAAACGAGAACCCGAGTAGTGGGCAAACCGCTACTTACAACATAAAACAAATGCATCGCATCTCAAGCTATTTATTAAAAACTTGAATGAATCTATTTTTGGGATGATACTTCTGAAATTCCACTGTAGAAAAGTGAACAAATCCGTGACCTCGTTCGGTGAGTTAGCCATCGAATGATACAATCGCTGAAAGGAGGGGGCATTTTGCAGTCAACTGCTTTAAAAATGTTCTTATTTTGGGTAGAAGACAACAGATTTTTAATAGGATCAGTTATATTGAAAGTATTTATTATCCAGTTCACACTGTCCGAGAGTTTGATAATTCCAGTGCCGCGATTATTCTCAAACTGAAACATAGGAACACTTGGGGTTTTTGATGTTCCGAGATGTGCTGAGAACTCCTTCTCTGAGCTTAATCCTTCGAGACCAGGAGCTACACGCTTCGGTTTGGTTGCAACACTTCCAAGAGATGTCACTTTTGGAACCCCGCCAAGGGACTTCTGGCCTTTACAAGGAAATGTTCCTAAGTTTCATAGAAATACAATGGGATATATTTGTGGTCAAGGGTAATGAAGCAGCCCCTCTTTAAAGCTGTAGCAAAGATCGTGGATTCTAGATCAATTGTAATCGGGAAGACAACCCTACGGCGTACCGTGAGAATTGAAGCGTACTCGATGCCGGAAAGTTCCACAATATCACAAAACAGTCGGTCATTAACGAGTTCTGCACTAAATTGAATCTCTGGGTGAAATGTCCCATGAGATAGTAGGTGTTTCTGGTGGCGCCGAAAACTCCTTGACTTATCTCAAATTTCTAAGATTAAGAACTTTACATCGGCTTTGTATCAGAGCTGGCTCGAGTTGGTATATTTGGTGGCCTTTCAAGAGAAAAATTTAAGCTTTTGTAAGGAATCTCATCTGCCTATAATTTTTGGGAGCAGCAAAAGATGTCTCTCCACGAGATTGAATGGATACACCATAGTGTCCCATCTAGTGCGAATACCAGTAGAAATCTTTGCTCATTAGAGCAAGCGGTCCTTGAAATAGCCAACTCCGTGCTTCAGGATCGGTGATCAGAATCGGTGATTGCACCGTCGATCTCAACGTTGTAAGCAGGCTTGTAGACACGGTAGTCCTTCATAAAAGGTTTGTGACCAGTAACGTAATTTTCTTGCTTTTGTCAGAATAACGTAATTCTGAGCTTATGGGGGTGAACTTCCGATAAAACTACCACGATGGGTATTTCAGCGTTAGTTCTTTCGAAATCTTTAGAATATTTAGCTGATTGTCTATGATTCGAAAAAAGATCAGAGTTACATGTGTATGATTTAAATAAAATATCACGCCGATCCACTTCGAAGTTTTGTTGGATTTAGAGTTAGTTTCTTGCAGGGTTTGGACGGTACAGGCAACGGCAATTCCCTAATAAATCGTTAGCTCAATAAACTCATCTACACATCCAGTCTTGCGGAACGATCCTCTGTCCGTCATCTTCAAGTACGTAGCGTCAACTTATTTGCCACAATCTTCCGATAAAATACTCCATCCGTCACCTGACTTTGAATCATATTAGAGACAAATCTGCATCGAGGTTATATTTAAAATTTCGCAGAACTATAGTGTTTTTGGTGCTTCATATTGATGGCATTACTTTCCGGTTAGATTGGTTAGACAAATGTCGCAAGACAGAGACTTCGCCAAGGGCGCCAGAAGGCCACGTTACGGCTCTGAGTCCAACAGGAAAATCAGTCGTCGGGAAATTTATGTTGAAGCCAGCCAACCTAATTAGAATCGGTTGTGTCACTGGAAGTCGACTCATTTTCCGGCTGGACTTACTGGGACAAACGTTATCAAATTGAATTTGGAGTAGTAGAAATCAGAACCTCGGAAGCAATAGGTTTGTTCCAGTACCAGGAGAAAGAGACAGAGATGCCAGATGTGAAGACGCACGCTCGTATAATGTAACTCAGCGAATAAAAATCGCAGTTACTCAAAGACTGAGTAGTGAAAATCAGAATAATCGTGATGATTTCTGACCAATATCTGATGATTGGACGGAACATTGGACAAATGTCAATAAAATTTTTCATCCTGCATGTTACTGATTCTATGAGTTGTTTCATTTTTAACGAAATTGAGTAGGTATACCTTCAAAAATGAGTAAATACCTACTCAACGTTAAAAGTGGAACAACCAGTAAAAGGAGTAACGTTCAGAAAGAAAATCGCATTGGCCTTTGTCCAATGTCCCGAACAATAATCAGACATTGGTCAGGAATCACCACGATTATTCGGATTTTCACTACTCAGTCTCTGAGTAACTACGGTTTTTATTCGCTGAGTTATATTATACGCGCGTGGCATGTCTTCATTTTGAAGACGTTTGAAAGATTGTGAAGATGGGTTTTCATATTAAAGACAAATTTATTTCGGTTGTCTGACCGATTTCTGGCAGAATTGAGACTCAAAATCTAAAACCGATTCAGAATCCTGGTCGATGAAGAGAAATGAAGACATTTTGTCATGTAATGAAAAAAAAACATTTGAAAAATATACCTGGTATCCTGGAAAGTGAAAGTGCTCCAGAGTAGACCGAGAGAAAATCTTTCCTGTATTCTCTTCTTTTTTTTCTTCTGGAGAAAAAAGGAGTAAGTATTTTTGCTCCGGAGTAACTTCCCCGTACTGGAACAAATCTAATACGTCTGCAATCAAAAACGAACTAAACTCACTAGTGAGGAATTGTCATTCATTTCCATTGCAAAGGTGCACTTGAGACAGCACTTCGCAGCAAATAACCTGAAAACAATAAAAATTCATAATAATTTACAACAATAATGTTCTTAAAATCAATTGTTACTTAAAGTTTCTTTTTACTTCAACTTGGAAACTAAAACAGAAGAATTCGCGCATCTGCTAACATTGTTTAACAAAATGGAATCTTTTCGCACGACAGCTTAATTTTAGGATTACCGGTACCCGATGAATACTACACATTATCAATGTAGAAAAAGTAAGATTAATATTTGTAACGAATATTTGAGTAACAGCCATTATCTTTTTTCTACCTATTTTTGAGTAGCTGGAACAAGAACTTCACAGTGAGCACTTTTTACACAAAAATAGGTAATTTTTTTAGTATGGAGATAGGGATGCCAGTTGCCTGAAAAATCGGCTAGAATCGGTTGTGTCACTGGAGCCAGAATATGAACTAAAATCAGTCAGCATTCCGGCTGAAGTTTATTGGATCTCTAAAACTGGGAGGTAATCCTGCTACCTATTATTAGGTACTTTTTTAACCGTGTGCATTATCTCATGTATCATGACAAAACGACAGCAAATTAGTTCACGAGTGTTTTCTTTAAGGAGCGACCAATTTGAGTTTGTTTTACGATTGAACATTTTAGTTTCATGGAGCTTGTGAACGGACTTACGACCCCAATTACAACAGAGGAGGAAAATACCGAAGGAACCAACGGTACTGAACACCATGAAGCAACGATTTCACCAAATGGGTATGAAATGTTTTTATTTACTACGGCTTGTGTTGAGCATCAACGGAGAATATTTTAAGAGTACTTATTCCAAAGGTTCAAAGTTACATTCAGCTCGAAATGAAAAAACAAGGTTAAAGTTTCATGGACCTAAAACAAATTCCTATTCAAGAACAAATGTGTTTTGATGGACCAATTTGTTTTTAAACTAGTTTTTTTCTTTTTTGTAAGTTTATTTGTATCTTATGTATTTATTACCATCCAAATAGCTTCCTTGGCCTGATTCAAATTCTGTATTAACAGGTTATCGTGCTCAATAAAATTATACATTAAATATAGTCTAAGGACTGTGCTTTTAAAGTAAATACTATAGACAAAATTAAATGTTCAGTGCTAAAGTAGTTTTTAACTCCTTTAGTATGATGCGTCCTTTTGAATTTTACAAGTTTTCTACGAGGCGCCTCCGGAGAATCACTGTCACTAGTTCAATTTTCAGTATTTTGCGATGAAATTTTGAGAAACTATTAACCACCCCTCACGACCGGACGTACAGAGATTTAAAGTGTTCAACGATATTGATAGCACAAGTCTGGTGGATAAAATTAGGTTTGTTCCAGTACCCGATTCCTGCTCCGGAGCAAAAAACTTACTCCTGTTTACTTTTAGAAGAAAGAGCTTTCAATTTGTATACTTCGGAGTACTTCTAGTTTTTCCGGATACTGGAACAATCCTAGTGTTTCATGCAAGCAAATGTTTATTTTTTCACTTTTTCAGCACTGTTACTAACAGCAGTCTCTCAATACTGTCGGAATCACAGTGGGAGGTTGGGGATCAGATAGACATGTCTTCAAAGCAATGGAAACAAACCAACAGTAAGCTATGTGACCAAAAATCCCTTCAGAATTGTCCCCTGGGGCGAGCTGTGTTGACCGACACTAACAAGCGGCCATACAAATGTGATACGTGTGACAAATCATTTAATAAGGAGAGTGTTTTGAACAGACACAGAAAGATTCACAGTAATGAACGACCGCATAACTGTGAGATATGTGGGAATGGATTCCTTCGGAAGTATCTGCTTGAGCAACATGTGTTAACTCATACTGGCGAGCGGCCGTACCTATGTGATATATGTGACAAATCATTTAATAAGGAGAGTGTTTTGAACAGACACAGAAAGATTCACAGTAATGAACGACACCATAAGTGCGAGATATGTGGCAATGAATTCTTTCATAAGCATCGCCTGAAGAGTCATATGGTAACTCACAGTGGCGAGCGACCGTATAAATGTAACATATGTGACAAATCATTTAAACATCAGAGTACACTAACTTTACACACAAACAATCACAGTAATGAACAACTGCATAAATGTGAGATATGTGGCAAAGGATTCCTTCGGAAGTCGTATATGAAAGAACATATGCTAACTCACACTGGCGAGCGATCGTATAAATGTAACATATGTGACAAATCATTTAAACATCAGAGTACACTAACTTTACACACAAACAATCACAGTAATGAACAACTGCATAAATGTGAGATATGTGGCAAAGGATTCCTTCGGAAGTGTCTGCTTGAGCAACATGTGTTAACTCACACTGGCGATCGGCTGTACACATGCGAGATATGTGGCAAAGGATTCGTTAAGAAGTTTTGTATGAAACAACATATGGTAACTCACACTGGCGAGTTGTCGTTCAAATGCGAGATATGTGGCAAAGGATTCCTTCAGAAGTCGTTCATGAAAGAACATATGGTAACTCACACTGGCGAGTGGCCGTACAAATGCGAGATATGTGGCAAAGGATTGCTTCGGAAGTCGTATATGAAAGAACATATGCTAACTCACACAGGCGAGCGACCGTATAAATGTGATATATGTGGCAAAGGATTCCTTCAGAAGTATCTGCTTAAGCGACATATGTTAACTCATACTAGCGAGCGGCCGCACAAATGCGAGATATGTGGTAAAAGATTCCTTCAGAAATGTCGGCTTATGGATCATATGGTAACTCACACTGGCGAGTGGTCGTTCAAATGCGAGATATGTGGCAAAGGATTCGTTAATAAATCGTGTATGAAAGAACATATGCTAACTCACATTGGCGAGCGACTGCATAAATGTGATATATGTGGCAAAGGATTCCTTCAGAAGTATCGGCTTGAGCGACATATGTTAACTCATACTGGCGAGTGGCCGTACAAATGCGAGATATGTGGTAAAAGATTCCTTCGGAAATATCAGCTTATTAAACATATGGTAACTCACACTGGCGAGTGGCCGTGCGAATGTGAGATATGTGGCAAAGGATTCGTTAATAAATCGTGTATGAAAGAACATATGCTAACTCACATTGGCGAGCGAGTGCATAAATGTGATATATGTGGCAAAGGATTCCTTCAGAAGTATCGGCTTGAGCGACATATGTTAACTCATACTGGCGAGTGGCCGTACAAATGCGAGATATGTGGTAAAAGATTCCTTCGGAAATATCAGCTTATGAAACATATGGTAACTCACACTGGCGAGTGGCCGTGCGAATGTGAGATATGTGGCAAAGGATTCGTTGATAAATCGTGTATGAAAGATCATATGCTAACTCACACTGGCGAGCGACCGTATAAATGTGACATATGTGACAAATCATTTAAACATCAGCGTGCGCTAATTTTTCACACAAAGTATCACAGTAATGAACAACCGCATAAATGTGAGGTTTGTGGCAAAGGATACGCTCAGAAGAATTTGCTTGTGCAACATTTGTTAACTCACACTGGCGAGCGGCCGCACAAATGCGAGATATGTGGCAAAGGATTCGTTTACAAGTATCTGCTTATGCAACATTTTTCAACTCACACTGGCGAGCGATCTCATACTGGCGAGTGGTCGCACAAATGCGAGATATGTGGCAAAGGATTCCCTCAGAAGTATCTGCTTATGAAACATATGGTAACTCATACTGGCGAGTGGCCGCACAAATGCGAGATATGTGACAAAGGATTCGTGCAGAAGTCGACTATGAAACAACATATGGTAACTCACACTGGCGAGCGAGCGTATAAATGTGACATATGTGACAAATCATTTAAATATCAGAGTTCGCTATCTTTACACACAAAGAATCACAGTAATGAACAACAGCATTAATGTGAGATATGTGGTACAGTCGTGAGTCGCTGATTGGGCCACAGCCTTGTCCAACTAACGAATTTGATTCGCTAGTTGAACCGACTGACAAATGTCAAACTCTCCAAAGGAGATGCTGGCAATGTAAATGCGTCTGTCCACATCTATAAATATTGTCAGATTGATTGTCAAAGTAAATTTGACATGAGATTTTGGCGTTCAGATGCTTTTTAGTTTGACAATGGTCCAACTAGCGAAGGTCCAACTAAAAGCGGTCCAGTTTAAAAGTGTCCAACTAGCGAATCACGACTGTAAAGGGTTCCTTCAGAAGTATCTGCTTGAGCAACATGTCTCGCAAATAAACGAAATTTGTTTTTTAACGTTCAATCATTTATTGTTTCAGTTTCTGTTTACACTGCTGTGTATTTTTACATTTTAAGTTAAGTGATACAAAATAAAACTATTTTTTTTTATCTTTGTTTTTGGTCATTTTCATTTGGTTTCGTTTTAGCATAGCCTAGTCGTTTATTTTCAAGTGATGCTGAATGTTGGAGAACAAAATTTGGGATTTTCGTTTTAATTCATATTCAGAATCTCTATTCGTAGTATTATCACCTGCAAAGCCCTAAATGCCATAAAAATAATTGAAAAACATATCGCTATCTTGGCCAACATTAGTCTAGTGTGCAATAATACATTGGCCGTTTACTCGAAGAAACGGCCAATAAACATTTTTGTTTTGTTTTGGTTTTTTGGCCCTTTACTTTTTTCGTTTGAAAATGACTTAAACACAATCAAACATCATTTCTAATAAGCGAATGCTTTATCATAGAACAGAAGAAAGCATTTTTCTTAGTATTCTCTCTCTCACTCTCTCTCTCTCTCTCTCTCTCTCTCTCTCTCTCTCTCTCTGAAAATCTCAACTCATCGAAGAAATATGCAAAATATAAAAACGACAATGCATTTGCCTACCCAGCTAATTGAATTAACGATTAAAACAGATTTAGTATGTCCATAACTCTTTTTGAGACGTAAAAAAATAAGTTTAGTAAAAGGTCAATAAATAATTTTACGTTTCAGCAAAGGGCCAAAAATAAACGACCGAAAAGCCACACGATTGAAGTAAAAGGCCAATAAACGTAAAACCACAGATAACAGACATTTAGGCTAAAACAATTTTTTTTTCAAAAACCTGTGTAAACTTTCAAATTGATAAACGTTGGAAATCCGTTTTTCCCTATTGCCATATACGTGTTTGACAGCTGCACTCTAACTGCATTGTATCGATCACTGCGCCATCTACAAACGTTTGCCAAGCGTGTTTCAGACGTCTGATTTATTCGGAATCTCAGTAGCGGGTATTTACACACGATTCAAATCGAGCCTAAACGTCTGTTATCTGTGGTAAAACCGTAGTGTAAATTGCTTCACTTCTCGACAAACATATGATTACGGCCTAAAAGCCAACTGTCAAAATCCACTTTGAATGGAAATTTCAGACAAACCGTTACTAGCCGAACACAGTTCACAACAGTTTATGAAAGAGAAAACTTTTCTCTTTCATTTACTACCAACATCTGTGATTGGCGTGTAACGGTTTGTCCGGAATTTCCAGTCAAAGTGGATTTTGACAATTGGCTTTTAGGCCGTAATCATATGTTTGTCGAGACTTGATTGATAATCAAATTGGGACAAATCAGCCGAACTAGAACTTTTCTCAATCCTGTTCGTCTAATTTAACAATATTTTAATAAAATGCGCGTGAAATTATGCTATGAACGTTTTAAATGTGTTCAGAACACTTTCTAAAACATAAAAACATACATAGGGTAAATGTACTATAATTCGCCCCCCTAAAACATTTCTCGACAAACATATGATTACGGCCTAAAAGCCAACTGTCAAAATCCACTTTGAATGGAAATTCCGGACAAACCATTATACGCCAATCATAGATATTGTTAGTAAAACGAAAACGAAAAGTTTTCTCTTTCATAAACTGTTGTGAACTGTGTTCGGCTAGTAACGGTTTGTCTGGAATTTCCATTCAAAGTGGATTTTGACAGTTGGCTTTTAGGCCGTAATCATATGTTAGTCGAGATTTGGAAAAAGCAATAAATTTCAACAATTTTGAATTGCTCTAATTTTGTTTTATCATTCTCATCACGTATCATATAATATCCAATAATCCTGAATAAAAGTGATTTAAAACATTAAATTAACGAAAAAATAACAATATCCTAAATCAAGATGTGTTTCAATTTTCGTCCCCCAAAATTTAATCTTCGCCCCCCTCTTGCTCTTTTCTTTCGCCCCCGTGCGCCCACGCACAATTTCACGACTTCTATCATGCTACAATATCACAGAATTGGTAATAGAGAAAAGATTAGACAAATCCAGATTATATTTTAAACAAAACAAATAATACGTTAACTTACAAGCTCTTGTATTTATAGTCTTATGTTGTGTTGCGAAACGAGCGAGAAGCACTCCAAGTCCGTGCGTTCGCGAGCGTGTACGAATTCACCCGATGAAGAGCATGCCTAGCGCTCTTCATCGGGTGAAGCGAAATCTCGAGCGGGAATGCTCGCGAGAAACCCAAGCTTTCATCTAGTATGTAGGGCATATCCAGGAAGCTTCTCTCGCAAAGTCTCGTGTGCTTTGTTATCTCGAAAGCGAGAAATGCGTTGAAGAGCACACGCGAGTGTGGATAAGAGTTAAAAATAATCGAAGTTCTTTTTTAATGCCTGAAAATGAACCTGACGCGACTCGCGGTGAATAGAAAAAAATATTCATTCACATATCCATCCTTATTCATTCAGTTGAATATCGTACAATATATTCATTTCAGTAATTATATAGGAAAATGTTTTCAAATGCCGGTAAAGCATATGAAACAACAATCATCATCGCTTACATTGTGCCAGGGCCTACTTTGATGCGTTTGATTCATTGCTGCACGGTCGCTTCGTGTAATAATCGGAGACGAATGAAAATCTGCATGGATTATTGGGCGGTTTGTTCGTTTGACGTTTTCAGCTGCGTCACTGAATATTGAAAATGAATTCGGACGAATATGGTCCATTTTTATTCAATGAATTTGAATATTTTTAACTCTGGTGTGGATGCACGAAGAGCATGGACTACTAAGAGTGTTCTCGATTTAAATTTCGTTCAAATATTTCGAATAGGCCCAAAATGACTACAGGTGCTCACTTAAATTAAAAGGATATATGTTTACATCCAAAAATCGAAACAATAACTATTATTTTATCTTTCTTATCGTTATACGCAAAACTATACCATGTGCAATGGAACCCTAAATGCCATAAAAATAATTGAAAGACATATCGCTATCTTGGGTAAACGGCCAACATTAGTTTAGTGCGCAATAATACATTGGCCGTTTACTCAAAGAAACGGCCAATAAACATTTTTGTTTTGTTTTGGTTTTTTGGCCCTTTACTTTTTTCGTTTGAAAATGACTTAAACACAATCAAACATCATTTCTAATAATCGAATGCTTTATTATAGAACAGAAGAAAGCATTTTTCTTAGTATTCTCTCTCTCACTCTCTCTCTCTCTGAAAATCTCAACTCATCGAAGAAATATGCAAAATATAAAAACGACAATGCATTTGTCTACCCAGCTAATTGAATTAACGATTAAAACACATTTAGTATGTCCATATCTCTTTTTGAGACGTAAAAAAAAAGTTTAATAAAAAGTTAATAAATAATTTTACGTTTCAGCAAAGGGCCAAAAATAAACGACCGAAAAGCCACACGATTGAAGTAAAAGGCCAGTAAACCACAGAGAACAGACATACAAGCTAGAACCTTTTTTTTGGAAAACCTGTGTAAACATTCGAATAAAAATACGTTACAAATCACCGTTGTACACAATTTCGCATACGTGAGTAACCATCGTATCCAAGCTTGCACGCAAGGTCCGTATACCGATTGCTGGAAGTCTGCTAACCGATCGTAGCGCCGACCAGCGGCAAGTATCTACTTGCTGCTATCATTTGAAAACGACAGTTATTTTTCTTACACACATTGAGAATTTGACTTGTATGTCAGTTATCAGTGAATAAACGTAAAACCGTACAAGGTGTAAATTGCTTCACTTGATTGATAATCAAATTGGGACAAATCAGCCGAACTAGACAATCCTGTTCGTCTAATTTAATAATATTTTAATAAAATGCGCGTGAAATTATGCTATGAACGTTTTAAATGTGTTCAGAACACTTTCTAAAACATAAAAACATACATACCTAATAGCCAACAGCCAAAAAACATTTGAAGTTTGGCAAAGGGCCAAAAGTGAACGACCAATGTGCTATACAGTGAAAGTACAGGGCCAATAACCTTTTTTGAGCAAAAATCCGCTCAAATCAAGTAAAATCTCCAGAAATTATTGCATGTTATCACAATATAGATCAAAGTACAACAAATGTGTACATAGTAATGGACTGTCGCATAAGTGCGAGGTACCGTAAAACGGGGTATCTTTGATCACCGGGGTAAAGTTGATTGTGACACCTATCTTGCCTTGTTTCCCCATATTTTTACACCATTTGGATGAATTTTCTGTGGGGAATACTAAAAGGATGCCAGATCTGCATATATATTAGTAAATCTGCAGATTTTGCATTTTCACTGCAGATCTTTTGCAAATTACAAATATTTAGCAGAACAAAGCCTATGCCAGCCAATTTATACACCAGCCTTCAACATTTTTGATCATTTAAATTATATACATACTACATTTCTACGTCGCATTTATTGAAGATTTTTGTAGCAATATGCAGACTTTTATATTTTTACTGCAGGCTATTGTTTAAATAGACCTGGCATCACTGATGCTGAAATGATTCATTCATATACCTGTCAAAAATATAGAGCATTGTATGAAAATGTATAACCTCACTTTTCTGACAGTTTCGGTGTGCTTGTTTACCTAAGACTTGTTTACACGGACTATTAAAATTTACATTACTTGAATACTTTCGATGCTCTTTGAAAGAATATCAACTCAAGAGGGATGAGGATTGGAACAATGGTAACCTGGTTCATACATTGACCAATCGGCGCTGGATGTAAAACCCGGTGGCATATGCTGAATCGCAAGATCAAGCATTGGGCTATAAAACGATTGCTTTCTGGATGATGGATCCTTATCACATTTGTACACATTTTTTTGTTTGCTCGTGGGTTAATTCCTAACAAGATGATCAGATTGATTATTCATTTTTAGGTGGTGAAGTTTACCTGAACTTTATAGGTAACGAATTCGGTCGATGATAAGCTGTTGAAATGATTTTGATCGTTCAATGCCCATATCGAAGAACGTTTCCATTGGTCAGAATGCCTACCAGCGTATAGACTTTTCTACGGCTCATGTACGTACACGGCACATGACACAAACACTACATCACTAGCTGGTGGAAAATAATAAACAAAGACGGCAAAATCAAATGGGATTGTTTTCAACCAGGAAGCTGCAGAAGTGTTCGTGAGAGCGGGCGACAAGAACTCAATGATAGCAGCAAACATGAGTACGACAAGGTTATCGCTTTCGAGTGGAATAATCATTTTAGGGTTACCAAATGGACTGAGAGCAAATTAAGGACATCCCTGCCAAATCTATTCGGAATTGGAGCCTGAATCAGTTGTCACTTGAGCCAGAATTCTGAAAAAGTCGGGATTCTGGCTTATGTTCCAGCAGTTGAACTGGGACGTTGAATCTTAATCGAGACAAATTGGAATGGTGTAGTGCCAATATTGAACGAAGGTAACATCTTTGGCTATATCGAGTTATCCAACAAATTTTGGTTACTTCTGAGTAAAAGAACTTTTGGTTGTGATGAGTCGCCGAGAGTATGCATTAACAAAAACAATCGCTGGAAGTATTTGAAATTGATTCTCTTGGAATAAAGTTGATCTGAATAATTTAATACAGGGTGATTCATCATGACGTTTTTTTGATCTCGCAAAAATTTTAAAAATGGAGTAAATCGCGAAATGTTTATTTGTCAATCGAAAGAACATTTTTTGCCATTTATTGTTTGAAAACAATTTCTTTTAAACGTTGACCATGTTGGCGCTTGAGGTAATCCTTTCGATTGGTCCAATTTTTGTTGATGGATTCGAGTATTTCAAGTGGTATCTGGCTAATAATACTAAGCGTCGCAAGAATCACGGTTACAAACACCACACAATTTTCGACAAAAATAACGGATGTAATTACAACCACAGCAGATTTGCGTACCACGATAACAAACGCCGCGACATCGACAATCTTCCGTTGGATAGAGAGCTACTGGCTGAGGCAAAGAAACGTTTTTCGAGGCCACCTTCAACTTCGTTCAGACCTACCATTGCATTCCAGAGAGGCGATGTTTTAAACCCGTGCCCTACCGATCAACCTAGCACCTCACATCGAACAGCTGCTGCCACACCTATGTACCCCTCCGGAATTGGCGCCTGTCAGTGTTTTTGCCGCTATCGACGCCCTCATTAGAGCAAGATAATAATGAATTGACAAATCATATTGCGATTCAAGATTTAGAAGAGGTAGAGCTAGGTCTAATTAATTCCCATAAAACTAATACTTCTCCAAGAGAATCTCAGTCAAGAACAGAAATCTTGGTCTATTGCCAAAACTTTAACCGCATGAAAAGTGCAGCTAAGATGAATGTGATTCAAAACAAAATATTAGGTTGTCATTATTCCGTAATTTTAGCAACTGAGACTAGTTGGGACGAAACAGTGAGAAGTGAAGAAGTTTTCGGGAGCAATTACAATGTATTTAGGGATGACCGTGATTGTCATGTATCTGGTAAGAAGTCAGGAGGGGGCGCTTTGATTGCGATTTCAGCAAAACTAAATGCAGAAGTTATCAAAACTATAAAATCAAAAGAATTCGAGCATGTGTGGGTGAAAGTACATGTTAAAGACGAAACTCACGTTTTCGCTTCGGTGTATTTTCCTCCAAATTTTGCTCGAAAAACGACTTACGAAAAGTTTTATCATGCTGCTGAATGCATTATTAATAGTCTTTCCCCGCACGTAAAAGTTCACATATATGGCGATTTCAATCAACGCGGTATTGATTTCATACCAGATGCTGATAATGAGAGCATCCTACTTCCTGTTGTAGGGGAAAATGAAACTTTGCAGTTCATTTGCGATAAATCTGCCAGTTTAGGACTTAATCAAATAAATCACATAAGAAATCAGCGACATTGCTATTTAGATTTATTAATGACGAATATAGACGAAGACTTCTGTGTAACGGAATCACTTACTCCCTTATGGAAGAATGAAGCTTATCATACAGCCATTGAGTTTTCTATATTCTTGCATGTTAACGACAGACCTGGTGATAGTGAATTTGAGGAGGTATTTGATTACGAGTCCGCTAACTATGAAAGCTTGAGGCAAAAAATTAATGCAATAAACTGGCAAATGATTTTAAGAAATGAAGAAAATGTTGAAGCTGCCGTAGACATCTTCTACAAAATATTATTTGAAGTCATTCACGAAGATATACCATTGAAAAGAAGAAGGCGTCACTATAACTCAAAACATCCCATCTGGTTTAATAGAGAAATCAAAAATTTAAAAAATCGTAAGCAGAAAGCACACAAAATCTACAAAAAATACAACAGCGAAGATAACTTAACAAACTATTTAAATCTATGCGATCAATTGAACCTTGCCATTGATATCGCGTTTGAAGAGTACAATGCAAGAACAGAACGCAATATAAAAACTTGCCCAAAAAACTTCTTTAATTACGTAAAAACTAAAATAAAATCGGATTATTTCCCAACAGAAATGCATCTTGATGGAAAGGTAGGCGATAACTCAGAGGAAATCTGCAATCTTTTTGCAACATTCTTCCAGGAAGTTTACACTACATTTTCAGAGAAGGATCGAGAGCGTGAATACTTTTCATTCCTCCCAGAATTTTCAAGAGATATTAACATTAAACAGATAAAAGTACATACAATCATGGATGCCTTAAAAAACTTGGATAGCTCTAAAAGCCCTGGACCTGATGGCGTTCCACCGGTGTTTTTAAAAACTTTGTCAATAGAACTAACCGCTCCTTTATTTTGGCTTTTTAACATGTCTCTAGAATCAGGTTGTTTTCCTAAAACATGGAAAAGCTCTTTCCTAGTTCCAATTTTTAAAAATGGTAAAAAATCCGATGTGCGTAACTATCGTGGAATAGCTATCATCTCGTGCATTCCCAAGATTTTCGAGGCGATTGTTAATGAAAATTTATTCCACCAAATCAAGAACAGAATTACCCATGTGCAACATGGTTTTTTCAAAGGGCGTTCTACAAGTACAAATCTACTCGAATTCATTAACTACACATTAACAGCAATGGATAACGGAAACTACGTTGAAGCTCTTTATACAGATTTTAGCAAAGCATTTGATCGCATCGACATACCCATGCTACTTTTTAAATTAGAAAAAATGGGGTTTGAGCCAGGACTTCTTACATGGGTACAGTCATATCTTACAAATCGTGAACAAGCTGTTAGATTTAAAGGGATAAAATCAATCCCAATTCAAGTTACATCAGGAGTCCCTCAAGGGTCTCATTTGGGCCCGCTATTCTTTATTTTATTTGTTAACGACATTTCCTTCATTCTAAAAAATGTAAAAGTTCATATATATGCTGATGATATGAAACTATTTCTAGAAATAAGAAATGGTGAAGACTTTCAGACATTTCAAAACGAAGTAAATATATTTTATACATGGTGTAATAAAAGCCTGCTGAAACTGAATGTAAAAAAATGTAATTCCATAACATTGAGTAGAAAGAATAATATACAGAACAATAGAATCTTATTGGGAAATCAACAAGTAGAAAAGTGTGACAGAATAAGAGACCTAGGAGTTATTATAGATTCCAAAATAACATTCATAGATCATTATAACACAATAATTAACAAAGCAAACAGCACACTAGGTTTTATTAAACGCTTCAGCTATAATTTCCAAGATCCCTACACAATAAAAACATTATATGTAGCCTATGTGCGTTCAACACTAGAATATTGTAGTATAGTTTGGTCGCCTTTTTCAGCAACGCATGCAAACCGGATAGAATCAGTACAAAAGCAGTTTTTGATGTTCGCTCTTCGTA
Organism: Topomyia yanbarensis; assembly: GCF_030247195.1. Lineage (NCBI taxonomy): Eukaryota > Metazoa > Arthropoda > Insecta > Diptera > Culicidae > Topomyia > Topomyia yanbarensis. Next base: position 460,610,199 of record NC_080671.1, on the reverse strand, counting down.
AACTAGGTTGGACTGGACTACATTTGCCATCTTATGAAGCACGGTGCATGCTAATTGACATACAAACCTTGAAAGATCGTCGTGAATTTTCTATGGTATCATTTGTAAACGACATTGTATCACATCGTATTGATTCAATCGAACTTTTATCGAAACTAAATTTTTATGCTCCTTCTCGACAACTACGTAACCGCAGCATCTTTTGTACAATTCGCCATCGCACTAATTATGCCAAGTTTGGCCCGTTAAACCAAATGATGAATATTTACAACAAACATTGCGAAAGCATTGACTTCACTATGTCGAAAACAAAACTTAAGCAGCAGTTTAAAGTAAACCAAAATTTTAACTAGTGTTAAGTTAGTTTAATAATTATTGTAAGAAACCGGTCTACATCTGATTGACGACTTGAAATAAATAAATAAATAAATAAATAAATAAATGAATTAGTCAAGTAAAGTTGGTCTCCAATGGGAATGTCAATGTTTTCTTCAATGCGTGCTGGATGTGGTCGATTTGTTCGCTAATCATTCAATAACGAGAACTGCAACTTTCACTCTTTTATTGTATGGTGAATAGTGAAATCAGTTGGCCGATTATATCGACCATATTATGGACGGAGTGCACGAAACACATTTCTCATAGATCATTGGTTTTCGAAATATAGTTGAATAATTTGAAAATCGTGAGCATACTGTGGTGGCAAACAATACTAAACTACAATAAAATGACATGCCTTGGTAAAACCATCATGTTGAACCACTCTGTATATGCCAAGGTTTGAGACTAAAAATAAGGACATTTGAAGTAAAATAAGGACGCTTTCCAAAACCTCGAAAATAAGGACATGTCCTTTAAAATAAGGACGGTTGGTAACCCTAATTTATTATTCGTGTTCAAGTTCCATTACAGCAAGTTTCGTCGATTATCGCATTGTCGTTGATTTAGCCGGCAAATGCAAAATAGCGTTCGGCACTGACGATAAGGAGTAAGAAGGATTTGATTGGAGTGATAATAATGCAGAGCATTATACATTCTGATAGAATATCAGGGAGGAGAAATTATATGTAAATTTATATTATATCCCGAGTTGCCATCATTTTGGCACCGCAATAAAGCTATCTGCTGTCTTGTTCAAATTGGCACGAAATAACTAGGCAGCGAATGATAAATTTTATAGTCAATTTATTTACTTTTTCGGAAGGATAAGTAATTAGTATGTTGTGAATATATGTGTCGCCGGCGCCGTGTGTTATGGTGGTACCGGACGGAACCGTTGGTCAGCAGACCGTCCTTGTCGTACTGGTCATAGAAGCGACGTTTTTTCTCATCTGATAGCACTTGACATGCTTCGGAGATCTGTCTTAACGCTCTCTACTTAGAGCAGGATACGTGAAACCACTGCTAGCTTTCGAAAGAAAATTCCTAGCTGCTGCTACCCTATCAGTCTCTTTCTCGGCTGAGGACTACAATTTCGGTCGATTAAATTATGCTATGAAAATTGTACTTCCTGGAATTCCATCTAACGAGGTCAATTCAATTTGAGGAATTTCGCTGCGTTCCAACATTGCTTGCCTCTGTAGGTAATGATGTGTGTGGATTCACTTCGGCAGCCAGCTCTTATGTTTTGGATAATTTTGCTATCTTATTCTGCTGAATAAATCATCTGCCTAAAGCCTCTACGTTATACTACGGTCACATTAAAAACGCTCTGCTATTTAATCTTGTAGCTCTCGGCACGTCAGTCCTGGCACTCTTCTTGACTATTCCTGGCACTATACCGCTGACGTCGCACTTATGACGGTGATCAAACTTGGCGAGAGTGGCAGTGGTTTCGTCGGAATTGTTCACTCGACAAGCAGTAAGTGCAAGGACTCTGCTACTTATGCCTGAGCCCCTCATTGAAACCTTCGTCCTGCCGGAGTGTTAGCTTCGTCTGATACCGGAGCGTATTGCTGAACCGAAGCAGTCTGCTACTGGCGCTGCTTCCTTCGAATCGGAATCGCTGAATATTCCCGCTAGGCGAATGTCCAACGTGGCCGAAGGCAAACCGATTGCAGCAACACCACCAGCCGTAGCTGACCTTTTAGCCTTTAATCCAAGTCCCTGCCACTGGCATAGCGACAGACGAGTGTGGCGCAGGCTGGACCATCGGTTGAATCGGTGCCGGACGGGGCGAGACAGCTGCAACAGGAGCAGACCTAGTATGGGGTGTAAAGGTCATCAATTGCCATAGATCACCAAAATGCTCTGCGACTAACATTGTGAACAAAACAAACCAAATGAAATTGATCGCAACAACGATAAAATAATCTAAATTCTACCCAAACATTTGAAACATTTGAAAAGGGTCTAACCAGCCCCCTGTCAAGGACGACGTCTCTGTACAGCCAGCATCACTGCCATGAAAGGCAAAACATTGATTTTGAACCGAATGATTAGAAGCTGTATTTAGTTACAAAATGTCGATTTTCTGAATAATATGATATTAAATCATCCCACAAGATGCAAAACGTCGTGTGGAATGCTTGAATATCGAGCATAGTGCCGAACATAATTCTTTGTTTGGGGCTTTATAGCTATAACGCCCGATATATGTCGGTCGCTGTCAAACTCCATATGATGGTATAGGGTTGCCAGGGGACTGGGTCTAACTGCCAAACGTAAACCTTGAGAAAAAGGCAAAAGAAGTTTTGGTCGAATTCATTATAATTCTATTTAAAAATTTAATACTGTTTTATTTAGTTTGATTGGGCATATTGTTTACATCAGACACTCCCCTTAATTCATTGAGTACGTATTTCACTGCCTTTATAATCCTTTTGGAATCTGTTATAATAATCCTTTATAATCATTTTATAATAAGCGTATTGCTATTTAGGACTTTTATATCAGCCGGGCCCTTTTATAATTTGTTATAAAATCATTATCAAAATTCTTCATAATCCATTGTTGCGTTATGTTTATGCACATGGCCAGATAGATAGTTTTTAACTGGGACGTGACGTGTGGATACGAAAAAACCTAATGTCAATTGCAGCCAGGAGGAGCTGTCAAATGCAGCCAAAAGGAACCGTCAAATGCAGTCAGGGGGAACTGTCAAATGTAGCCAGTCCATTTAAAATATGTGAGGAAGAAAGAGTGGCTATGCAAGACAAGAGATCAAATGAACAGAAAAAAGAAAAAGAAAACATATATCCACAGGTTTTGTCCCAGGATTTTAATAGAGAACATGAAAATTCGATTTGTTTGCATTTGGCAGTGGGCCTTTTTCAAATGTTTGGCTAGAAATTCCTTACTTCTACGATGAATCATAAGCACGAAAAGTAAAAATGTTAAATTTAACGGAACAATGTATGATGCCGACATCAAATAAAAAATAACAGCTGAGCGACCATGTTTGGAAAGTGTTAACATTTGGCAGCGAACCAAACCAAGTTTCTCATACTATGATCGAATCAACAAAAATTCCAAGACCATGTAAACAATCTCTCTGAACTGCCAAAAAAGTGAGGTTAAACATTATCATGCAATGTTCTCTACCGAGAGGTTCACTTTAGTTTGTTTACATAACCAATGAACTTTGTACCGCGACTCACCACTCATTTGCCGCGTTGCCAGGAACTCAAGCAAAAATATTCAAAACAGTGTTGCCCAAACACACATTTTGAGTCCCACCATTCTTGCAAAGGTGAAAAAAATACTCAACATTCTTGCATTTTTCAAATATAAAAAAATCATTAAAAAATCACGATAGCTCCAAATAGTCTCATTTCAATGGCAATATTCTTAAAAATGTGTAGTCTTTTGAATAAAAATAAGAAAAAAGGGGGTTAGGTCGGACGAGAAAGGTCTATTGCCCTTCAATTTGCCAGCAATTGACTGGCAAATAAAAGGCTATTTTAAATGCAACATTTGGGCGATTTGCCGCCTTGATTTTTTTGCCGCTCTACCCGCCCTTAAATCGCCCAGGGAACGCGCCATTTAATCGCCTATAATTGCCTGATATTAAAATTAAAAATAATAATTATTTTCGGATTCATTATCTACTCACATAAATTTATCAGTACACTAGGTAATCACCACCAAACTATAGGAAGAATCGATGGTGAAATTCGTATTGCACATCAAAACTTACCACAATCTGACTTTCATATAGACTTTAGGTCAAAGATCTTGTTCCACTATACTTACACACGATTCCACAATTTCCAGCATTCGTTGGCTAAATGAAGTGCACTAGACAAACAAATTACAAGCGAGAACACGCCAATTGTTAAAAAAAAACAATTGTAAAAATTAAGCCAAACATGAACCGCCATGTTTGAAAAACGCAAAAAACAACCAAGTCCATTTCAGCCGCCAGAAAATTTGTCTAGGTGTTGAAATTGCCTTTAAATCGCATTCGCAAATTGCATTTGCTCCTAGGGGCAATTAGCACAGACGAGTTGAGTCAAACGTCAAACTGTTTAAATCGCCTGACCATGTTCGTCCGCATTTTTTGACCGGGCAGTTGCCTGATAAATCGGCTAGAATCGGTTGCGCCACTTCTGGCATACGAACTAGAACCAGCCAGCATTCCGGCTGAAGTTTACTGGATATCTGAAAGTGGGAGGTAATTATGCTACCTATTATTAGGTACTTTTTTTTAAACGTGTGCATTGTCTCATGATAATGACAAAACGACAGCAAATTAGTTCTTCAATGAGCGAGCAATTTGAGTTTGATTTACGATTGAACATTTTAGTTTCATGGAGCTTGTGAACGGACTTACGACCCCAATTACAACAGAGAAGGAAACTACCAAAGGAACCAACGGTACTGAACACCGTGAAGCAACGATTTCACCAAATTGGTATGAAATGTTTTTATTTACTACGGCTTGTGTTAAGCATCAACGGACAATATTTTAAGAGTACTTATTCCAAAGGTTCTAGTTACATTTTTTTTCCCTTTTTATTTCGACTATGTTAGTCACATTTTCTTTTTTACGTTTTAACGACATTCAATTAGCTAGAGATTACTGGGTAGGGAAAGTTATGAAACTTAGAGCCATAGTACTCAAGTGAGAGCAAGGATGTGAAGTAAACAGATCGGAAAACTAGAAGTGGCAGGGTCATTAGAACAGGCTTAATATCGTGCGGGCTTAATTTTTGCCTTCTGATAATGACCCTCATTATCAGAAGGCAAAAATTAAGCCCGCACGATATTAAGCCTGTTCTAATGACCCTGCCACTTCTAGTTTTCCGATCTGTTTACTTCACATCCTTGCTGTCACTTGAGTACTATGGCTCTAAGTTTCATAACTTTCCCTACCCAGTAATCTCTAGCTAATTGAATGTCGTTAAAACGTAAAAAAGTTCTAGTTACATTCAGCTCGAAATGAGAAAACGAGATTAAAGTTTCATGGACTTAAAACAAATTCCTATTTGAAAACAAATGTGTTTTGATGGACCAATTTGTTTTTAAACTAGTTTTTTTTCTTTTTTGTAACTTTATTTGTACTTTATGTATTTATTACTATCCAAATAGCTTTCTTGGCCTGATTCAAAGTCTGTATTAACAGGTTATCGTGCTCAATAAAATTATAAATTAAATATAGTCTAAGGACTACGCTTTTTAGGTAAATACTACAGAAAAAATGAAATATTCAGTTCTAATGTAGTTTGTAACCCCTTTAGTATGATGCGTCCTTTTGAATTTTACAAGTTTTCTACGAGGTGCCTCCGGAGATTCACTGTCACTAGTTCAATTTTCAGTATTTTGCGATGAAATTTTGAGAAACTATTAACCACCCTCCTACACCCTTCACGACTGGATATACAGAGATTTAAAGTGTTCAGTGTTATTGATAGCACAAATCTGATGAATAAAATTAGGTTTGTTCCAGTACCCGATTCTTACTCCGGAGCAAAAAACTTACTCCTGTTTACTTTTACACTGAAAAAACAACACGTTAACATTATGTGGAAATCTATTGAACTATTTCAATTCACAAACACATGAAATGCACACAGTTGCCATTTGAATATCCATTCGAGTGTGGGAAATATGGTTTTCAAATGAAATTCATGCGAACATGGTGTGAAGAGCACATCAACATCATAAGAAATATCATTGACTAATTCATTTCCAAATGAATTACACGTGAATATCACTTTGTTTTACTTATAGACATTACTTTGGTAGATTATTTATTAATTATTTTACATGTAGAAATGCACTACAGGTTTTTCTTGCGAAAAGTTTGTACTATACAACTCATTAGCATGGTAATAAACATGGATAAATATGTCGTATTCACGTGGAATGTGTTTGAATTTAATTATCACCATATGAAAAACTTTTTAATGAATTTTCATGTGAAATTCAAAGGAAAACCATTACTTTTACTTTTCAACATGAGAACGCACATGAAAGTGATGTTTAATTGCATATGATTTTATCGTGTCGATTATTGTCAGTGTAAAATAAGGAAGAGCTTTCAAATTGTATACTTCGGAGTACTTCTAGTTTTTCCGGATACTGGAACAACCCTATTGTTTCATGCAAGCAAATATTTATTTTTTCACTTTTTCAGCACTGTTACTAACAGCAGTCTCTCAATACTGTCGGATTCACAGTGGGAGCTTAGGTATCAGATAGACATGTCTTCGAAGCAACGGAAACAAACCAACAGTGACCTATATGGACAAAAATCCCTTCAGAATTATCCCTTAGGGCGAGCTGTGTTGACCGACATTGACAAGCGGCCGTACAAATGCGATGTATGTGACAAATCATTTAATAAGGAGAGTGTTTTGAACAGACACAGAAAAATTCATAGTAATGAACTACCGCATAAATGTGAGATATGTGGCAAAGGATACCTTCGGAAGTCGTATATGAAAGAACATCTGCTAAATCACTCTGGCGAGCGACCGTATAAATGTGATATATGTGACAAATCATTTAAACATCAGCGTGCGCTAACTTTACACATAAACAATCACAGTAATGAACAACCGCATAAATGTGAGATATGTGGCAAAGGATTCCTTTACAAGTCTCTGCTTGAGCGACATGTGTTAACTCATACTGGTGAGCGGCCGTACCTATGTGATATATGTGACAAATCATTTAATAAGGAGAGTGTTTTGAACAGACACAGAAAGATTCACAGTAATGAACGACACCATAAGTGCGAGATATGTGGCAATGAATTCTTTCATAAGCATCACCTGAAGAGTCATATGGTAACTCACAGTGGCGAGCGACCGTATAAATGTAACATATGTGACAAATTATTTAAACATCAGAGTACACTAACTTTGCACACAAAAAATCACAGTAATGAACAACCGCATGAATGTGAGATATGTGGCAAAGGATTCCTTCGGAAGTCGTATATGAAAGAACATATGCTAACTCACACTGACGAGCGACCGTATAAATGTGAAATATGTGACAAATCATTTAAACATGAGCGTGCGCTGACTTTTCACATAAAGAATCACTGTAATGAACAACCGCATAAATGTGAGATATGTGGCAAAGGATTCCTTCACAAGTATCTGCTTGTGAAACATTTTTCAACTCACACTGGCGAGCGGCCGCACAAATGCGAGATATGTGACAAAGGATTCGTGAAGATGTCGTGTATGAAAGAACATATGGTAACTCACTCTGGCGAGCGACCGTATAAATGTGACATATGTGACAAATCATTTAAACATCAGAGTACACTAAGTTTACACACAAAGAATCACAGTAATGAACAACCGAATTAATGTGAGATATGTGGAAAAGGATTTCTCCAGAAGTATCTGCTTGAGCAACATATCTCGCCAATAAACGAAATTTGTTTTTTTTTCACGTTCAATCATTCATTGTTTCAGTTTCTTTTTACATTGCTGTGTATTTTTACATTTTAAGTGATACAAAATATAACTATGTTTGCCTTTCTCTTATAAAGAAAGGCTATGCAATCACTGAAAAAATCGGCTTTTCAACCGAGGCCCGGAGGGCCGAGTGTCATACACCGTTCGATTCAGTTCGTCGAGATCGACAATGGCTGAACCGATTTTCACAAACTTAGTCTCATCTGAAAGGTATAACCACAGAGAACAGACGTCCATCTTCAGCATTCAACTTGTGTAAAATCTCTAACGGTTTCGAAGGTAGTTTGGATATCTAAACCAGGTGCGCTACTGTCGTCATGTTTTTTTGTGGCTGAGTTCGACAGTATTGACAGCGGTTATTCCTCTACCCAGTCAAACTAGTCCGGAACCGATTCGGACTTCCAGCATGAATTCCAGCTCAAATGCATGAACCGATAGAGTCGGAATCAGTTGTTTTCTTTGAGCTAGATTCCATACTGAATCCATCCAGGATTTCGAACCGGTTCCGGAATCGATTTGACGGATAGTTGGGATAGGTTGGTGTGGCAGCGCTAGTGTTTATCGTATTTTAATTCAAATGTTTACACACGTTTTTTAAATATTTTTGTTCGATCATGGATGTCTGTTCTCTGTGGTATAACGTTCCCATAAGCTGCTATTGAATTTTTAGTTGATCCGACTTCCGTAGTTACGGGTTGAAGAGTGCGGTCCACAGCAAATTCCCATATAAACTGGTACAGCCATGATGTCCAAATGACGCAAAACATATTAAAATGGGTTCAACATTACTCTAGTTTTCGGGTCTGGATCACTATAGATAAATCAAAGCAGCTTTGACCACGTTGGCCACCTATAACGGTTCATGATGCCTTCGGGGAACTCGCCAAGTTCCTAAGCAAATATCACACCTATTACCCAGCGAATTCTCTACCGATTTTTACAAACTTGATTTCAAATGAAATATACAGTAATTCCATTGAGTGCTTCTGCATTTCATTCTGGTCTGTCTCTTTGTTCCGGAGTTACATGGTGGTTAGTGAGGTTACACTGGAATTTCCCATATAAATCGTTTTAATCGTAACACCGCAGAGGCTAAAAACTATTGAAATGGCCACCAAATTACATCGATTCGCACGTCTAGATCACTGATTGCCAATCAAACATTCTTTTGGATATATTGTCTACTATCGACGTTTACAGAAGTCCCGGATTCCGGGTATATTCGACAATTTAAGTCACATCGGTTCTTCGGTGATGACTGAACTGATGTTTTCAAACCAAGTCTCAAATGAAAGGCAACATTTGCGGTTGAGTATTGTGTCGCCACTCAGCACACCCCCCGCCCCACCCTTGCCCACACAACTCGCTTCTTCATCACTCCTCTCCCTTTGGACCACCCTCAGATCCGCATTTCCTTCATCCACCCCGTATACCGAAATAAGATGAAGGATTTCTTACGCATCCTCCACTCCCACTTCCAAACTCATTCCACCAACATTTCAAAATATATTCACATAAAGGTAACATTGAACTCATGTTGATTAAGTTAATTAAATATTAGCCCGAGGCTAGTTGGTGGTTGGGGTAAATTGGCGGAATCCATTTGTCTTCGTTTCTATTAGACATATAGCGCTACCCCTCATTGTGTACCACAAGTTATGTGAAACCCATTATCCAATGTGATTTTGTTAAAAAACATTTTATTTTGTAAAAGTTGTGGGCGATATTGTGTTTTCGAGCATACCAAGTGAATGTTTTAAATTTTATACACTTTGTGTTATTTAGGGTGATTTTTAATCTATTTCCCAATTGATTTTATTTTTCGATAGTGCGTAAAAAGAGCTTTCAGTATCCGTATAGATATTAAATCTATCCATGAATTAAACTTATTTTTTAAAAAAAAATTTGTAAAATATCCGATTGGAGTAAGTTGGCGGTGACGCACGCGGGGCAAGTTGGCGATACTATTTACAGTGCAAATATAGTCATCAAATATTTTTATTATGGGAATTCACTCCAAAGTAAAACTTTGTGTATCTCGTCAATGCAGGGGATAGCTACTTCGGCCAATCGCCTGAAGAGTTTCGAAAATATGCTTTTGAATATGGAATACGTGTCAAAGTAAAATGCCGGGGTATTGAGACTGAAATATATTGGCAATTGTCGGTTAATATACAATTTTTTTGAAAAGACATTCAGCACGAACCTTTTATATAATTGAATCTCCATTTTCTGGCGAATTCATACATACCGCATGTTCTATTTTGCAAGATCTATCTACATCAAAGCGGTAAAAAATCGATACTGAAAACACCGCAAACTAGCCCCGGTCTTCCCTATACTTTTTTGTTTAAAGTGAATCTGCGTCTACTTTCGTGGTAGTCGTGGGATACGTGCTAAGTGAAATAAGAATGCAATAGATATTTTCACAATTCTATTGAACAAAACCAACCAATGAATCATAGTTTGGATAAATGAGAAAGGCGCAGTTGCACCACTAGGTGGATTAAAACAGGTTTTTCATCTTTGTTTTTGGTCATTTTCATTTGATTTCGTTTTAGCATAGCCTAGTCGTTTATTTTCAAGTAATGCTGAATGTTGGAGAACAAAATTTGGGATTTTCGTTTTAATTCATATTCAGAATCTCTATTCGTAGTATTATCCACCTGTAAAGCCCTAAATGCCATAAAAATAATTGAAAAACATATCGCTATCATGGGTAAACGGCCAACATTAGTTTAGTGTGCAATAATACATTGGCCGTTTACGTGAAGAAACAGCCAATAAACATTTTTGTTTTGTTTTGGTTTTTTGGCCCTTTACTTTTTTCGTTTGAAAATGACTTAAACACAATCTCTCTCTCTCTCTCTCTCTCTCTCTCTCTCTCTCTCTCTCTCTCTCTCTCTCTCTCTCTCTCTCTCTCTCTCTCTCTCTCTCTCTCTCTAAAAATCTCAACTCATCGAAGAAATATGCAAAATATAAAAAAACAATACATTTACCTACCCAGCTAAATGAATTAACGATTAAAACACATTTAGTATGTCCATAACTCTTTCTGAGACGTAAAAAAAAGTTTAGTAAAAGGTCAATAAATAATTTGACGTTCCAGCAAAGAGCCAAAAGTAAACGACCGAAAAGCCACACGATTGAAGTAAAAGGCCAATAAACGTAAAACCACAGAGAACAGACGTCCATCTTCAGCATTCAACTTGTGTACAATCTCTAACGGTTTCGAAGGTAGTTGGGATATCCAAACCAGGTGCGCTACTGTCGTCATGTTTTTTTTGTGGCTGAGTTCCATTGAATAACCAGCGGTTATTCCTCTACCCAGTCAAACTAGTCCGGAACCGGTTCGGACTTCCAGTATGAATTCCAGCTCAAATGCATCAACCGATAGAGTCGGAATCGGTTGTTTTCTTTGAGCAAGATTCCATACGGAATCCATTCAGGATTTCGAACCGGTTCCGGAATGGATTTGACGGATAGTTGGGATAGGTTGGTGTGGCGGCGCTAATGTTTATCGTATATTAATTCAAATGTTTACACACGTTTTTTAAATATTTTTGTTGGATCATGCATATCTGTTCTCTGTGTTTGTTCCTAGGGGCAATTAGTACAGGCGAGTTGAATCAAACGTCAAACTGTTTAAATCGCCTGACCAAGGACGTCCGCATTTTTTTTTTTACCGGGAAACCACACATCTCCTACTAAGACGTCCAAAAAATTGTTGCAAAACCGTTCAACACGGGTCCAACGATGGTCGTTTGTTGAACGGTTATTTGGACATTGTCCAAATTGGTCCAACGAACGTCCTTCATTGGACGATTTTGAAACCAACCGTTCTTAGAGGGCTCCCTTTAGAGCACTCCCAGTTAAGCTCAGCCGGAAATGAACTGGAATTCTGGCTGGTTCCAGTTCGTATTTCGGCTCCAGTGACACAACCGATTCTAACTAGAATCGGTTGTGTCACGAGCCGGTGCACGAACTGGAACCAGCCAGAATTCCAGTTCATTTCCGACTGAACTTTACTGGGCTCTAGTTAGATCCAAACGAACATGAAATTTGATGTATTCATAATAGAAATACGTCAGATTTCAGCTCGTTTAAATACGTCAAACGCGTCTTGGCCGCACTCTAACTAGCCCAGTAAAGTTCAGCCGGAAATGAACCGGAATTCTGGCTGGTTCCAGTTCGTCCACGGGTTCCAGTGACACAACCGATTCTAACTAGAATCGGTTGTTTCACTGGAGCCGGAATACGAACTGGAACCAGCCAGAATTCCGGTTCATTTCCGGTTAAGCTTAACTGGGAGAGTGCTCTAACCCGGTCAGCGTGGCAAGCAGAAAGTTAGCAAAATTTGAGCAAACCCTCTAAGAACGGTTGGTTTCAAAATCGTCCAATGAAGGACGTTCGTTGGACCAATTTGGACAACGTCCAAATAACCGTTCAACGAACGTCCATCGTTGGACCCATGTTGAACGATTTTGAAACAATTTTTTGGACGTCTCAGTGGGAAGCGAAATTGATGCTGGCAGTTTCTGCGAGCATTTTGCGCGATTTGTGCGAGAATTCTGGCAACGAATTCGCTCAAATGCAACAACCGTTTCTGACAGAAGCGGTTAAACCAACTAATGCTGCTCACTTTTATCCAGAATCCAGTCAGAAATGTACGACCAAGATTTCTGCACGCATCCTGCCACATCTTTGTCAGATGTTCTGCTCGATTCGTGCTAAATTCTACCAGGTAGGAATTGCCAGGATCTTTGCACAGTTTATGTCCGAGTTATGCAAGTGTTTAGCTCAATTCCTGTCAAAATTTGCCAGAAAACGCGAGCGAAACCGAGTTCGACCTAGCTCAACTAACCCGACAGGACACGCGCAGAAATCTAACAGGGCTGCCAAACCAACACCTACAGAAATCTAGCAGAGCGGTCTCTGCCAGAAAATTTGCTCACTGGGAACCCCCTCGCCACTGACACCCGGTCAGCGTGGCAAGCACAAAGATAGCAAATGTTGAGCAAAGCGAAATTGATGCTGGCAGAATTTCTGCGAGCATTTTGCGCGATTTGTGCGAGAATTCTGGCAACGAATTCACTCAAATGCAACAACCGTTTCTGACAGAAGCGGTTAAACCAACTAATGCTGCACGCTTCCTGCCACATCTTTGTCAGATGTTTTGCTCGATTCGTGATAAATTCTACCAGGTAGGAATTTCCAGGATCTTTGCACAGTTTATGTCCGATTTATGCCAGGGTTTAGCTCGGTTCCTGTCAAAATTTGCCAGAAAACGCGAGCGAAACCGAGTTCGCCCTAGCTCAACTAACCCGACAGGATACGCGCAGAAATCTGACAGGGCTGCCAAACCAAGACTTACAGAAATCTAGCAGAGCGGTCTCTGCCAGAAAATTTGCTCACTGGGCAGTATCTATTTAAATACGCCTAGTCGCCTTTTCGTTTACTGGGATATAGAATACACTCATTATTCACGCAGAAGAATCAGGCCTTTTTGAATCAACAAAACGTTTAGTTGAATCTAAACAGCATGTATTTGGTTTAGTTCAACAAATACTTCTGTTTACATTTTAAATAAAAACATTGTTGAATCAAAATAAAATTTGTTAGATCTAACTGATCCCTTTGTTAAAAACCACCCAGTAAAGCTCAGCCGGAAATGAATCGGAATTCCGGCTGGTTCCAGTTCGTATTCCGGCTCCAGTGACACAACCGATTCTAACTAGAATCGGTTGTGTCACTGGAGCCGGTGCACGAACTGGAACCAGCCAGAATTCCAGTTCATTTCCGGCTGAACGTTACTGGGTAAGTTTGAGTTGTTCTCTCGTTTGGTTAATACAAAAGATTTGTTTTTGTTTCTTCGAACTTGTTTGTTAGGTTAAACTTACCATGATTTTGTTGTTTCAAACGAAATATTTGTTGAAACTATTGAAAAGCCAACAAATGAATTTGTTGGTAATTTCAACCAACAGTATTGATTGAATCAAACCTGAATTTTGTTTGTCACTATATCAAACGGGAAAATTATTATTTAAAACCAAAATTTGTTTATTTTTACTAATTTTTTTTCTGCGTGTTACAGGGAGCACTTTGTACCCTAAGACAAGACGTGACAATAAGGGGGGCCGTTTTTGTTCCAATTTTACGTCAGAATGGTCCAGCTCCTGATTGGTTGATTCTGACTTTTTGCACTGTACGCAATGTTACTGCAGGGATAGCGAAATGATGTTAAGCAGTGTTGCTATATTTATTGGAAAAAGTGTCATTACTTTTGACAAATAAAATTATTACCGTTCAAAAAAGTAAAAATCTCGACAAACATATGATTACGGCGTAAAAACCAACTGTTAAAATTCTCTTTGAAAGGAAATTCCGGACAAATCGTTACTGGCCGAATACATTACATAGCAGTTAACGACAAAGAAAACTTTTCTCTTTAATCTACTGCCAACATCTGTGATTTGCGAGTTACGGTTTGTCCGGAATTTCCATTGAAAGTGAATTTTGACAGTTGGCTTTTAAGCCGTAATCATATGTTTGTCGAGAAATGACTAAATTGAACAGAAATTGTGCGGCAACCTAAACAAATATTTATCATGCATTTACCGTATACGTGGTTGATTAACTTTAACAAAAATCACGACATAATCTAAAATTTATCAGATAATGGCTTCATCAAACCTCACCAAACACCCATTACATGGAAAAACGGTGCCCTTCATCAATATAGTGGATTCAAGATACAAAATATTTCCGGCATAAAATAAATTAACAAGATTCCATTTTCATTAATGAAAATAGCAACACTGTTCGGAAGATTTCGGCAGGGTAAAAATGTGCGAAAAGAAGAATGTTGAAGGAAAAATAAGAAGCCGATTGTCACGTCTTGTCTTAGTTTTTACCCAAAAAATATGTAACTTAGAGCATATTCAGGAGTGTTTCAGTTTTAGATTCATAATTTTGACAGTTCTATCAAATACAAATGTATTTGGTTCTATTATATAAAACTGAAAATTTTAAAACTAGAACTCTAGAACTAGAAGTATTTAAAACACAGTTCTAAACGTGTTTTAAAATCAGCAACAAATAGAATGGTGTCGTATAACAGTTTTAAATTTTAAAGCAAAACTGTTCGAAATTATAAAACAAAAAGCACTGCTGGGGATGTGAATGTTTTAGTTCCAGTTCTACTTTGAAACTCCTATACAAAATGAAAGGCTCCTCTCTTAGACTTTCAGTGTAGAGATACCCTCTAAGAACGGTTGGTTTCAAAATCGTCCAATGAAGGACGTTCGTTGGACCAATTTGGACAACGTCCAAATAACCGTTCAATAAACGTCCATCGTTGGACCCGTGTTGAACGATTTTGAAACATTTTTTTGGACGTCTCTGTGGGTAGCGATGCAATACGTTGTAAAGTTCAGCCGGAAATGAACTCGAATTCTGGCTTGTTCCAGTACGTATTCTGGCTCCAGTGACACAACCGATTCTAACTATAAGTAGAATCGGTTGTGTCACTGGAGCCAGAATACGAACTAGAACCAGCCAGCATTCCGGCTGAAGTTTACTGGACATCTGAAGCTGGGAGGTAATTCTGGTACCCGGTCAAACCATTCGGTATTTGATTCAATCCTGAATGGAGTCAGTATGGATTCCAACTCAAATGCAACAACCGATTCTGAAACCGTTTGAGTCGGAATCGCCCAGTCAAACTCATTTCGGAACCGGTTCGGATTTCTGAATGGAGTCACCCACTGAGACGTCCAAAAAATTGTTTCAAAATCGTTCAACACGGGTCCAACGATGGACGTTCGTTGAACGGTTATTTGGACGTTGTCCAAATTGGTCCAACGAACGTCCTTGATTTTGAAACCAACCGTTCTTACAGGGCAGTCCCAGTTAAACTCATTCTGGAACCGGTTTGGATTTCTGAATGGAGTCATTATGAATTCCAAATCAAATGCTACAACCGATTCCGACTCAATCGGTTTCAGAATCGATTGTTGCATTTGATTTGGAATCCATACTGACTCCATTCAGGATTCCGAATCAAATTCCGAATGGTTTGACCGGGGTGTAGTTTCCAACTCAAAAGCAACAACCGATTCCGAATCAATCGGTTTCAGAATCGGTTGTTGCATTTGAGCTGGAATCCATCCTGGTCAAACCATTCGGAATTTGATTCGGAATCCTGAATGGAGTCATTATGGATTCCAAATCAAATGCAACAACCGATTCTGAGTCGGAATCGGTTGTTGCATTTGATTTGGAATCCATTATGACTCCATTCAGAAATCCGAACCGGTTCCGGAATGAGTTTAACTGGGATACTGACTCCATTCAGAAATCCGAACCGGTTCTGGAATGAGTTTAACTGGGTATTAGGTACTTTTTTTTAACCGTGTGCATTGTCTTATGTCACATGCAAAACGACAGCAAATTAGTTCACGAGTGTTTTCTTTAATGAGCGAGCAATTTGAGTTTGTTTTACGATTGAACATTTTTAGATTCATGGAACTTGTGAACGAACTTACGACCCCAAATACGACAGAGGAGGAAACTACCGAAGGAACCAACGGTACTGAACACCGTGAAGCAACGATTTCACGAAATGGGTATGAAATGTTTTTATTTACTACGGCTTGTGTTGAGAATTAACGGACAATATTTTTAGAGTACTTATTCCAAAGGTTCTAAGTGACATTCAGCTCGAAGTGAGAAAACGAGGTTAAAGTTTCATGCACCTAAAACAAATAACTATATGGTATCAAATGTGTTTTGATAGAACAATTTGTTTTTAATCTAGTTTTTTCTTTATTTGTACCTTATGTATTTATTGCCATCCAAATGGCTTCCTTGGCCTGATTCAATGTCTGTATTAACAGTTTATCGTGCTCAATAAAATTATAAATTAAATATAGTTTAAGGACTATGCTTTTTAGGTAAATGCTCAAATGCTCAGTGCTAATGTCGTTTTTGATTCCTTCAGTGTGATGCATCCTTTTAAAACTTACAAGTTTTCGACGAGGCGCCTCCGGAGATTCACTGTCACTCGTTCAATTTTCAGTTTTTTTGCGGTAAAATTTTGAGAAAATAACTGCCCCCACCCCTTTACAACCGGATATACAGAGATTTAAGGTGTTCAATGATATTGACAGCACAAGTCTGACGGATAAAATTAGGTTTGCTCCAGTACCCAATTCTTGCTACGGAGCAAAAACTTACTCTTGTTTGCTCTTAAAAAAAGAAAGGTTTCAACTAGTATGCTCCGGAGTACTTCCAGTTTTTCCGGTTACTGGAACAAACCTATTGTTTCATGCAAGCCAATACAACTTTTTCCTCTTTTTTAGCGTTATTACTAACAGCAATCACTCAGTACTGTCGGATTCACAGTGGGAGCTTAGGGATCAGATAGACATGTCTTCAAAGCAACGGAAGCATGTTTCTTATGTTCCCCTAACCAACAGTGAGCTATGTGGACAAAAATCCCTTCAGAATTGTCCCTTGGGGCGAGCTTTGTTGACCGACATTGACAAGCGGCCGTACAAATGCGATATATGTGACAAATCATTTAATAAGGAGAGTGTTTTGAACAGACACAGAAAGATTCACAGTAATGAACGACCGCATAAATGCGAGATATGTGACAATGAATTCGTTCATAAGCATAATCTAAAGCGTCATATGGTAACTCACGCTGGCGAGCGGCCGTGCAAATGCGAGATATGTGGCAAAGCATTCGTTCAGAAGTATATGAATGAACATATGGTAATTCACACTGGCGAGCGACCGCATAAATGTGATATATGCGGCAAAGGATTCCTTCGGAAGTATCTGCTTAGGCAACATATGGTAACTCACACTGGCGACTGGCCGTACAAATGCGAGATATGTGGCAAAGGATTCGCTGACAAGTCTGATATGAAAGAACATATGGTAATTCACACCGGCGAGCGACCGTATAAATGTAACATATGTGACAAATCATTTAAACATCAGAGTACACTATCTATACACACAAAAAGTCACAGAAATGAACAACCGCATAAATGTGAGATATGTGGTAAAGGATTCCTTCAGAAGTATCTGCTTGAGCAACATGTGTTAGCTCACACTGGCGAATGGCCGTACAAATGCGAGATATGTGGCAAAGGATTCTTTCACAAGTATCGACTTATGCAACATGTGTTGACTCACACTGGCGAACGGCCACACAAATGCGAAATATGTGGCAAAGGATTCCTTCTGAAGTATCTGCTTAAGCAACATGTGTTAACTCATACTGGCGAGCGGCCGTACAAATGTGATATATGTGACAAATCATTTACTGAGCAGTGTGTTTTGAACAAGCACAGAAAGATTCACAGTAATGAGCGACCGCATAAGTGCGAGATGTGTGGCAATGAATTCGCTCATAAGCAAAACCTAAAGCGTCATATGGTAACTCACACTGACGAGCGGCCGTGGATATGCAAGATATGTGGCAAAGGATACGTTGAGAAGTCTGCAATGAATCAACATATGGTAACTCACACTGGCGAGTGGCCGTACAAATGCGAGATATGTGGCAAAGGATTCGTTCATATGTCGTATATGAAAGAACATATGGTATCTCACACTGGCGAGCGACCGTATAAATGTGGCATGTGTGACAAATTATTTAAACATCAGACTAAACTTACTTTACACACAAAGAATCACAGTAATGAACAACCGCATAAATGTGAAATATGTGGTAAAAGATTCCTTCAGAAGTATCTACTTGAGCAACATGTGTTAACTCACACTGGCGAGCGGCCGTACAAATGCGAGATATGTGACAAAGGATTCGTTCAGAAGTCGTGTATGAATGATCATATAGTAACTCACACTGGAGAGCGACCGTATAAATGTGATACATGTGGCAAAGGATTCCTTCGGAAGTATCTGCTGATGCGACATATAGAAACTCACACTGGCGGGTGGCCGTACAAATGCGAGATTTGTGGCAAAGGATTCGTTCAGAAGTCGTGTATGAAGGAACATATGGTAACTCACACTGGCGAGCGACCGTATAAGTGTGAGATATGCGACAAATCATTTAAACATCAAAGTATACTAACTTTACACACAAAGAAACACAGTAATGAACAATCGCTTTAATGTGAGATATGTGGTAAAGGATTCCTTCAGAAATATCTGCTTGAGCAATATATATATATATATATATATATATATATATATATATATATATATATATATATATATATATATATATATATATATATATATATATATATATATATATATATATATATATATATATATATATATATATATATATATATATATATATATATATATATATATATATATATATATATATATATATATATATATATATATATATATATATATATATATATATATATATATATATATATATATATATATATATATATATATATATATATATATATATATATATATATATATATATATATATATATATATATATATATATATATATTGACTCACACTGGCGAGCGGCCGTACCGATGTGATATATGTGACAAATCATTTAACCGCCAGAGTATCTTATTTTCGCACACACATTCATAGTAATGGAGGTTCGCATAAGTGCGAGGTATGTGGCAAATAATTTGTTCAGAAGCGTAACCTGAAGTAACATGTGTTAAGCCACACTGGCGAGAGGCCATGAAAATGTGATATATGGTAAATTATCTAGGGGAAGGACTTTTTTGAACAGGTACCGAAATATGTACAGTAACGGATATGTAGCAAATCATATGAGCGCAAAAAAATGAATTTATAATAAAATAATGGATGGAATTTAATAAAAAAAATATTGGCCGGTTGGCAAACTGAAGCTTTTTATTCCTTTAGTAATGACGATGTGGATGGCCATGATAAAATTTGCTTATTTCTGATTAAAACACCTACGTATAAATTTGTTGATATTACATGTAGAAATAAGTCTTTAATTTATCTGTTCTCTTTGTTGGAGTCAAAAAAGGTTAATTACCCTACACAATACATTCTTATCAGTGACGTAGCCAGAAATTTGGAGGAGGGAGGGGGTGGGGGTTTGATGAAAATCGTTGACTTTTCGAAAATGCTTAAAATTCATGTATGTTTTTTTATAAATTGTTGTATTTTCAGAAACAGAATTAGTCTAACAGACGCCTTTTATAATTTCTTTTATAATATGACAATAAAGTCAAAGTATGAAAATACAAAATGCAGTTTTAAAGTAGAACAAATGTTCTTTCTAACGGCCAACATCACATAATTTTAAAAGCGTCAACTTTGAAGTTTTAACAACCTCAAAGAAGCTTTCCAACACACAAAAAAGTGGTGTTATAATTTTGGTAATATATAAAACGATATTTAAGAAATTTCCTTAAAACCAGTTCTTTTCAATAAATTTTTTAATTGTAAACTTCAGAAACTACCTTGAATAGAACGTGAATTATATTGTCTATACACAGCGGATGAGATTTATCAATTACATTAATATCAGAATAACTTGTTTCGAAGGTTATTTCACACACATATAGTCTAATATATTTTGATATTCTGAATTCACGGAGTATTCATGTCTTCAACAAAATTAGTAATCGAATGTTTTATTTTTCATTTTGATTATAAATGTTTTACAGAGAACAGACATCTATGATCGAACAAAAATATTTAAAAAACGTGTGTAAACATTTGAATTAATATAACATAAACACTAGCGCCGCCAAGCCAACTTATCCCAACTATCCGTCAAATCCATTTCGGAACCGGTTCCAAATCCTGAATGGATTCAGTGTGGAATCTTGCTCAAAGAAAACAACCGATTCCGACTCTATCGGTTGATGCATTTGAGCTGGAATTCATACTGGAAGTCCGAACCGGTTCCGGACTAGTTTGACTGAGTAGAGGAATAACCGCTGTCAATTCAACCGAACTCAGCCACAAAAAAACGTGACGACAGTAGCGCACCTGGTTTGGATATCGCAACTACCTTCGAAACCGTTAAAGATTTTTACACCAGTTGAATTCTGAAGATGGACGTCTGTTCTCTGTGTTTATAGTGAGCGCTTTTTACCCATAAAATAGGGAACTTAGATTTTCAGTGTAGAGATAGGGATGCCAGTTGACTGGTATTTCGACTAGAATCGGTTGTGTCACTGGAGCCGGAATACGAACTAGAACCAGCCAGCATTTCGCCTGAGCTTTACTGGGTAGCTGAAGCTGGGAGGTAATTCTGGTACCTATTATTAGGTACTTTTTTCAACCGTGTACATTGTCTTATGTCTAATGACAAAGAGACAGCAAATTAGTTCACGAGTGTTTTCTTTAATGATCGACCAATTTGAGTTTGTTTTACGATTGAACATTTTAGTTTCATGGAGCTTGTGAACGGACTTACGACCCCAATTACGACAGAGGAGAAAAACACCGAAGGAACCAACGATACTGAACACTTTGTGGCAACGATTTCACCAAATGGGTATGATATGTTTTTATTTACTACGGCTTGTGTGCATCAACGGACAATATTGTAAGAGTATTTATTCCAAAGGTTCTAAGTGACATTCAGCTCGAAGTGAAAAAACGAGGTTAAAGTTTCATCCCAGTTAAACTGATTCCGGAACCGGTTCGGATTTCTGAATGGAGACAGTATGGATTCCAAATCAAATGCAACAACCGATTCCGACTCAGAATCGGTTGTTACATTTGATTTGGAATCCATACTGACTCCATTCAGGATTCCGAATCAAATTCCGAATGGTTTGACCGGGATGGACCTAAAACAAATTTCTATTTTAGAACAAATGTGTTTTGATGGAACAATTTGTTTCTAAACTAGTTTATTTTCATTTTTTGTATCTTTATACCTTATGTATTTATTGCTATCCAAATAGCTTTCTTGGCATGAACATGAAATGTTCAGTGCAAATGTAGTTTTTCATCCCTTTAGCACATAGAACAGACGTCCATCTTCAGCGTTCAATTTGTGTAAAATCTAACGGTTTCGAAGGTAGTTGGGATATCTAAACCAGGTGCGCTACTGTCGTCATGTTTTTTTTCTGGCTGAGTTCGACAGAATTGACAGCGGTTATTCCTCTATCCAGTCAAATTAGTCCGGAACAGATTCGGACTTCCAGCATGAATTCCATCTCAAATCCGATAGAGTCGATCAGCTAATTGTTTCTTATTTACTTATTCTGACGTTACTCCGAGGGGTGCGACGTCCAACAATATCGTTGATTCGATCCAATATCAAACGAATCGGGCTAACGAAAGATGTTCGCCGGACGAGTTTTTCTGTTCGCAGGAGTAGACCTGTTGACAGAACCCACCCCTGAATTGTCAAACAAACGTCTAATGAATTGCCTAATCCCACTGAGACGTCCAAAAAATTGTTTCAAAATCGTTCAACACGGGTCCAACGATGGACGTTTGTTGAACGGTTATTTGGACGTCGTCCAAATTGGTCCAACGAACGTCCTTCGTTGGACGATTTTGAAACCAACCGTTCTTAGAGGGATAGTTTGCATGATCCCGGTCAGCGTGGCAAGCAGAAAGTTAGCAAAAGTTGAGCAGAGCGAAATTGATGCTGGCAGAGGTTCTGCGAGCATTTTGCGCAATTTGTGTGAAAATTCTGGCAACGAATTCGCTCAAATGCAACAACCGTTTCTGGCCGAAGCGGTTAAACCAACCGATGGTGCTCACTTTTATCCAGAATCCAGTCAGAAATGTACGGCCAAGATCTCTGCACGCTTCCTGCCGCATCTTCGTCAGATGTTTTGCTCGATTCGTGCTAAATTCTACCAGGTAGGAATTGCCAGGATCTTTGCACAGTTTATGTCCGAGTTATGCCAGGGTTTAGCTCGGTTCCTGTCAAAATTTGCCCGGTCAAACCATTCGGAATTCTGTATAGAGTCAGTATGGATTCCAAATCAAATGCAACAACCGATTATGAGTCGCAATCGGTTGTCGCATTTGATTTTGAATCCATGATGACTCCATTCAGAAATCCGAACCGGTTCCGGAATGAGTTTAACTGCCCACTGAGACGTCCAAAAAATTGTTTCAAAATCATTCAACACGGGTCCAACGATGGACGTTTGTTGAGCGGTTATTTGGACGTTGTCCAAATTGGTCCAACGAACGTCCTTTATTGGACTATTTTGAAACCAACCGTTCTTAGAGGGTGGGGGCGAGCGAAACCGAGTTCGCCCTGCCCAACTAACCCGACAGGATACGCGCAGAAATCTGACAGGGTTGCCAAACCAAGACTTACAGAAATCTAGCAGAGCTCACTGGGATACCCTGAACAGTAGGGTGGGACAAAAATTAGATTCTTTCTCCGAGCAACTTTTTAGGTACCATTTGGGTCCTAGAACAACTGTGGAAATTCTTAGCTCGATCGGTGAAACTATATTTTTGCGCCGACTGTTTAAAGTTTACATGGGATTTTGTATGGGAAAATGAACTTTTACAAAATAATTTCTCCAGAAGTCGCCCATTACTTCTTAAAAATAAATCGTTACGTGGCTTTTAAAGGAAATTGTCGTTGGGATTTAGAACCGACTTGGTTCTAGCTTAGCAACGACGTGTTACTGAGCTTCGCACTTACTTCCTTATTGGATTTGATAAAGAATTTATTTTATTTTGGTTTTTAAAGTTTCTTTTACCCGGAGGGAAATCTAGCAGGTCATAAGCCGGAAGTACGACTTATGATGACTACGGTTTTCCTAGCGGGTTGTACCTTGGAAAGGAGAAAAAGAAATAGATTATATGATAAAGTATACTTCACTACCAACTCCTCTGTTGGTTTGATTGACGTCTGCTGGGCGCTGGTAGGGACCTCTTTAACTGCGAATCACTACAAAGGAAAAAACGTGTCATCGGTTTCTACTTAGAAAGAAAAACGACTAAACACCTGCTATGGGAAAAAGCGACTGAACGACTGATTTAATTTCATATTCTTAAAACTATATATACAAATTCCTAATCTAACTATTCACCTACCTACTTAGTCCTAGCTATCCACCCTTCTCGCTCACTCCTACCGTGATGTGTTTTTTATTCCCTTCCGCCGTCCATTCGGTACGGCCGGCAAATTATGTTCCTGCCTTCTAGACTGTTTTAGGGTGGGTAAACAATTCAAATCCTAAACCCTTTGCGCTGGTAAACAAATCAATTCTATATCTTTCGGCGCGGGTAAAATTATCTATTTGGTATCGGTCTAGGCCGGATACCTTTACGTTGGATTATTTTCCCAGGACCGTCGCTAGATCACTTTATTATTATTTTTATCTTTCACGGCCTTCGTGGCGGTACTTGCGCCTCGCCGGGATCGCCTACGTACACAATGCTGTATTATTTGGCAACCGTCTGAGAGTTTTATTACTATCGTCCCTTCTAGACGATAATTGCTTTCTTCGCATTTCCTCATGGTCCTTGCCAAGTAACTTACTATCATAAATTTCACCAGTTACCTGGAGTCTCGTCCCTGGTGGAAGCTTAGACCACCGTATGAATGGTGCAATTAATGCAGCTTGGGACACGAGCGTCGATGAGTAATTACGGCTATCATGAGGCCTTTTGTTATTATTGGGTAATTCGCCCACTCTCAATATAGTGCTTCCTTGAGCAATTTACTGGTTGATACATGAAGGCTTTCAGCCAACTTCAAACGTATGCATATATGTACCGTGAAGCGATCCTGAGCTTGACAGAAATTTAACAAAGAAACAAAGTCTCGAAAACCACGAAACGATCCGACGGTTGAAAAAAAAGTTATTAAGCGGAAACCGATTGATGCTCTGACGATTTATAAAATATTCATTTTTTCTAGCACCACTGCTGTTGGTTGTCCAATTATATGCAATTTTGTTTTAATCCTCTCTTATGTCGTTTTCGATTGAGAACCTAGACACTAACCCAAGTTAGTTGCTTCAAACAAACCTTTTTGGTGGAACTGAGTTGTGTTCTCGCAAAACAGCGGTGGTGTGAGCGAACCCGAAATATATTTCAGGTTGGAACCCAACTCGGTTTTCAGTTCAGTGGCGCATAACCTAGGTTCGAAACTGGTTTCAAACAACCGGTTTGACAGCAGTTAGGTCCAAAACAGAGTTGGTTTCCACCTCAAGAAAAAACGACATTAATGTGTCTAAATCGTTTATCTATACTATTTGGCCACTTCGCAAGGTTTTGAGGGATACATTGAGGCTTTTTTGTACATAAGAGTAAGTTAAAAATTTTGTATATAATTAGAACGTCGAATTAGAATCTTCAGGGCATCAATCGGTTTTTGCTTAATAAGTTTTTCCACAAGTATCAGATCGTTTTTCAGTCTTCTAGACTTTGTTTTCTTGACAAATTTCCTATAAAAATCAGACATCTACTTATTTTTAGGAGGTGTCGGGCGACTCTTGGAAGAATTAATTTGCAAAAGACAATTTTCCCATACGAAATCCCATATAAACTTTAAACAGTGGGCGCAAAAATATAGTTTCACCGATCGAGCTAAAAATTTGCAGAGTTGTTTTGGGAGCTAAATCGGACCCAAAAAGTTACTCGGAGTCAAATTTTATTAATTTCATATAACCATGTCCCACTCTACTGAACAGGTTGTTAAGCTCTTAAATCATGCGATGTTTATTAGGGCACTCTTTGCTTACTTTCTCTTTCGATTATTACGAACACAGACTAACAGACATAGCACTCGAAAACAATGCTTCGCCCGCTTTAACGGTCATTTTAAATATATGTGTACTTGGGACTGTGGCCGCATTTGAAATTATGGCGCCACTGTCATATGAACAAGTATATGACGGATAGACCACTAGTGAAAAATTGTTCTCAAGCTTGAGGGGTAACCCACCAGCAAATGAGTGCTTGGGACCATGAATAAAAGGTGAAGTTAGTGTTCTAGGAAAATTGCCGGATTGATATTTTTAAGGGAATTTTCTCATAGTGTTTTGTCTGTTAGTCTGTGCTACGACGTCACTGTAAATTTTTCAGCACATGTCGAAAATCGACGGTTTTAACTAGAATATTATGCAAAAAGTTTAGTAGTAAATGTGGAAAGGACTGCGAGTAATGTTCAGAAGAGTAAGAGAGCAAAGAGAATTTCTCATTGATACATACGAACTAATCCAAATTTTCTCCAGAATTATGCGAAGATCTGGACAAAATTTCAAAACGATTGGCCCAGTAGATTTCGAGTTATCATGTACAAGTTTTCGACGAGGCGCCTCCGGAGATTCACTGTCACTCGTTAAATTTTCAGCATTTTGCGATGAAATTTGCAGAAAATATTAACCAGAGACCCCCCTCCCCCACACCCCTTTACGACCGGATATACAGAGATTTAAGGTGTTCTATGATATTGACTGCACAAGTTTGATGGATAAAATTAAGTTTGTTCCAGTACCCGATTCTTGCTAAGGAGCAAAAACTTACTCCTGTTTACTCTCAGAAGAAGAAATAGCTTTCTACTTGTATACTTCGGAGTACTGCCAATTTTTCCGGATACTGGAACAAACCTATTGTTTCATGCAAGCAAATACTTATTTTTCCACTTTTTTAGCACTGATACTAACTACAGTCTCTCAATGCTGTCGGATTCACAGTGGCAGCTCAGGGATCAGATAGACGTGTCTTCAAAGCAACGGAAGCAAACCAACAGTGAGCTATGTGGACAAAAATCCGTTCAGAATTGTCCCTTGGGGCGAGTTGTGTTGACCGACGAGCGGCCATACAAATGTGATATATGTGACAAATCATTTACTGAGGAGTGTGTTTTGAACAAGCACAGAAAGAGTCACAGTAATGAACGACCACATAAGTGCGAAATATGTGGCAATGAATTCGTTCAAAAGCAACACCTAAAGCGTCATGAGGTAATTCACGCTGACGAGCGGCCGTGCAGATGCGAGATATGCGGCAAAGGATTTGTGGAGAAGTGTTTTTTGAAACAACATATGGTAACTCACACTGGCGAGTGGCCGTACAAATGCGAGATATGTGGCAAAGGATTTGTTCAGAAGTCGTATATGAAAGAACATATGGTAAATCACACTGGCGAGCGACCGTATAAATGTGATATATGTGACAAATCATTTAAAGGTCAGAGTGCGCTAACTTTGCACACAAAGAATCACAGTAATGAACGACCACATAAATGTGAGATATGTGGTAAAGGATTCGTTCGCAAGTGGCTGCTTATGCAACATGTGTCAACTCACACTGGCGAGCGGCCACACAAATGCGAGATATGTGGCAAAGGATTCCAAGAGAATTATCAGCTTGAGCGACATGTGTTTACTCACACTGGCGAGCGGCCGTACAAATGCGCGATATGTGGCAAAGGATTCCTTCACAAGTATCTGCTTATGCAACATGTGATGACTCACACTGGCGAGCGGCCGCACAAATGCGAGATATGTGGCAAAGCATTTCATCGGAAGCATCTGCTTAAGAAACATGTGTTAACTCACTTTGGCGAGCGGCAGTACCAATGTGATATATGTGACAAATCATTTACTCAGGAGGATATTTTGAAACGACACAGAAAAATTCATAGTAACGAACGACCGCATAAGTGCGAGATATGTGGTAATGAATTCGTTCTCAAGCATCAGGTAAAGCAGCATATGGTAACTCACACGGGTGAGCGGCCGTACAAATGCGAGATGTGTGGCAAAGGATTCCTTCATAAGTGTCTGCTTGAGCAACATATGTTAACTCACACTGGCGAGCGGCCACACAAATGCGAGATATGTGGCAAGGGATTCCTTGAGAATTATCAGCTTCAGCGACATGTGTTAACTCACACTGGCGAGCGGCCGCACAAATGCGAGATTTGTGGCAAAGGATTCGTTCAGAAGTCTGCTATAAAACAACATATGGTAACTCACACTGGCGAGCGACCGTATAAATGTGACATATGTGACAAATCATTTAACCGTCAGAGTCACTTAATTCTGCACACACATACTCATAGCAATAAACGGTCGCAGAAGTGTGAGTTACACGGCAAAGAATCTGTTTAGAAGCATAACCTGAAGAAACATGTGTTAAGCCACACTGGCGGCGGCCGTAAAAATGTGATATATGTGGTAAAACATTTAGGCGAAGGAGCTCTTTGAACAGGCACAGAAATGTTTACAGTAACGTATATGTAGCAAACCATATACGCGCAAAAAAAAATAAATTTTTAAGTAATAAAATAATGGATTGAATTTAATAATAAAAATATTGGCCGGGAGACAAGTTTGTCTACTGTTTCAGTAAAAAAAATATTGCTCCTTTTTAGTAATTATTTTACTGAAATTAATAGAGAAAACAAAATAAAAAATGTTTTGAACTACGGCTTTCTCAATAAATGGGTTTATGTGTGAAGTAGAATACTTCCAAAGGTGAGTAACTTTTGTTATACTGACGCAATCACTATACCGTGCAGAGCCCATTTACCGAGCATTTTTACCCAAAAAACGTTTTAGTTCGATTATTGAATGAAATTTACAAATTCCATTTAGAGTGAAGTAGTACGGTACAACATAAATACCTTTTCTTATTTCACCAAATCACCATTTTTGCATATTATATTGTATCAAACGCGCAGTTGTTTTAATCCCTGCGTTCCGTTGCGTTGTGACGATGATTTTGGCAGAGCACAAGTTATGAGTAACATTTCGGACATACAAATTCAAACCCAGCATATATCAGAACAACAACAAATCTTGGAACAGACACTACATCGCTCAGAGCAGTCACGCGTAGCGTAATCCGAGAGCCACGTGATACCATCCGTTACCTAGACGATCGATGTGGGAACCGTCTGGGCTATCGCAGTTTGCTTAGTAGGGACTTTTAGTAGGAATGCCAGGCCTCTGTACAATTACTTTGGATAAAATAAATCAGTCAGTTTCGGGGAACTGTGAGGAAAAGATCGGTTTGATTTTGTCGTGACTAACGACTTACCTTTCAATATAGGGGTCCCTTTTCAAAATTTCGGAAGAAAAATGATGTAAAATTTTAAACGCTTATGTCTTTTGTTGTTCTGAATGGATTTGTTCGGCATTTTGTCGAAAATATTTGCAGCAATGTTGTATTAAATGTTGGAATATGTAGGACATTCATTATCAATGGAAAAATAGTGTTTTGAAAAATCTTTCGAAAATTACTCGGAAAAATGAAAATTTTCAGCCCATCACGCACAGAACCGTCAATATGGTGCACCAACCGAACAATAAAATGATTAAAAAGTTTTTAATATAGGTCCACTACAAGTTAGTTCCTATGATTATTCGTATCGGGTTGCTTGACGAGAGCAGTTGGTGGGGGAAAGCTGGCATATTAGTTTTGGTTATGCCATTAGAAGCCGGACGGAAAGGAAAGGCTTATGCA
Source organism: Topomyia yanbarensis (assembly GCF_030247195.1). Taxonomy (NCBI): domain Eukaryota; kingdom Metazoa; phylum Arthropoda; class Insecta; order Diptera; family Culicidae; genus Topomyia; species Topomyia yanbarensis. The sequence continues at coordinate 460,580,890 of NC_080671.1, read as the reverse complement.
CGGCACAAGAACGTGCGAGAAAGCGATAGTAAAGCGATAAACGGATTGCTAATCTTGTTTCATAAATCGGTAGGAATACGTTCAACGCTTGCTACCGATACGTTGTTTGCTATATAAAACTTGTTTAAATAGTTCAAAAACTACTATAAATGAGAATCAACATTAATGATAAAACCTATAAATAGGGGTGTCGCAGCTTTTCTCAAAGCTAGACGTGTGTAAGACGCAGTGTATAACGGACATGCGTGATCGTGAGAAGCTGCATCGGACGACCAATCAAATCGGCTACCACTGGAGAGAAGAAGAAAAACGTTGGTGGCGGTGAGAAGGCCACTGAAAAGGCTGTAGCAACTGCCACTAAAAATGCCACCAAAACATCGAAGGCTGCAGCGAACAAGCCGAAGACCCCAAAGCCAAAGAAGGCCACCAAACCTGCCAAGAAAGCTGCCCGAAGAAGATAAGTAAATTCATGCGTCTCTAATGTTGCCAACAGTCCTTTTCAGGACTAACAAAATACTTGTAAAGAATTAGTGGTGCTTATTTTCCGTTAGCGCTGTTAATTGTGGATGGATTTGTGTCATAGTTATATGCAAACCGTCCTTAGGATGAATATATAATGGAAAAAGAATTTTATTAGGAAGTTCCTTTTATTAATTTGTATAAATAAAAATAATTATATAAGAAAATATTTTTCAAGTTAATCTACAAACCCGAAGGTTTGTGCAAATCCTCCAAGAAAATCAGTGAATGTAGCAACTCTGCCACTAAGCGAAGGCTATACCAAAACGAATGATGAAAATATTTTCATTTATCGCACAAAAGGATGGCCTTCCATCTGCACCGAAAAGTTAATAAAAAGGATCGCCTTGATGCAAAGCGTGCTACTTCGGTATGAACTGCGAAAGGGGAATGTTCGTATGTATATACGCAGTAGAAACAAATCGTCGGCAAGGTTTGAATCGTTTCAAAAGATTCTCGTCTTGTATCACCATCGTTATCTACAAACCGTCCTTATTAGGACGAATGCATAATGGAAAAAGATGGGTTGGTAATGTATATGACATAACAGGGGCGTCGTGACCACACAGTTATTTCAAATCTTGCAAAGTATAAATTGACATAATTTCAATGATTGTTCCGATATGGACGAAATGACAAATTTTCAGTTTAACATGGCAATAACTTTGCAATTTTAAGAACAATTTTATATTTTTAGTTGTCATATAATAACTGTCCTTCCAAGCAACATAACCCTCTCCTGCCAACCCCGTGGTTTTGCAGGGTTAAGGAGAATCATTGTAAAACCTCCAATACACGATTTTATGTTGCTACCTCCACTAAAACCGTTTCAAAACACTCCCACCTGTCATACAAGTACATCGTCTGCTTGTTGAAATCATTATATGAAATGATATTTGTGTTTAAAATTGAAACTTTGAAAGAAATGATAAAAAATAGGGGTATGTAATGTCCGGAACATGACCGGGGTGTTGACGTGGGACAATTATTTTGTGTGAAAGTTTTCTGTATAACTGTATAACAGATGCTTATTGACCTGTATTCAATGCGGAGAACTCGGTAATAAAATTGTTTTATTGAATAGATTAACGAACGGAATAGATTGAATAGATTAACGGATCCCCAGGAAAATTTCGCTGAGCCCGGCGAATTGAACTTAATGCGTAAAATTTAGCATTTGAAAGAGATGCAAGCAGAATTTTAAGAATATGATCATCGCGGTTATGTCCCGGACATTACCCGTCCCTAGTTTTTCGCTAAGCGTGATTCATTTCTGTACGCTAGGAAAAAGATTCCGATGGTTGTTTCGAGAGATTTTAACATTGATATTTCAAAGCAAGAAAATATGAAATTTGTTCATTTCATGAATGAATGTCTCAACGAGCTTAGAATCCAGCGCATCCCCTATCAACGCAGACGCCAACAACAAAAGTTCTTTGCAGAACCACCATAATTATTATAAAGAACAAGCTAATACCCATCGCGCGTTGCTGCAATTTTCAACGAAATAGGAAAACACAATTTGTTCCGTAGCGCCATCTTGCGGGCAGATAATTCCCAGCCAATAGCACATAAACACGCTCCATAACAAATACCTGCCTTGTATAAATTTTGACGGCAATCGGTGAAGTCGTTTGGGAGTCCATAAATCATATACATACAAACATTGATTTTTATATATATAGAAGATAGATAGATAAAACATTGAAACATTCCCACATATTTCATTGAGTATCACTCGATTTGAAGTACTAGTCAAACTAGTAGTCACTTCGGTTATGTCCTAGACATTACCCACCCATCTTTTTCAAAAACCTTTCTGCTATAGTAGAAATTATTACTGGCGCAGTCGGTAGGATTTCAATTTTCGGCATTAACTAAGTAGTGTTACCGGTCCATCATTCTCCGACGGATTATCGGAGATTCGCGTTCACGAAAAGTTACAACGTAAGTTGGGATCACGGAACCAGCTCGACGGATCATCGAATATCTAGCTCCTAGGTCCCCGAAATAATATCGCGTAAGTAATTTTAAGTTTTATTCAAATAACACAATCGGTTGGAATAATTGCTTCCTGAAAAAATAAGCATTATTCCTCCCACCATCCAATAATCATTACTAATTAAGAGGTTCTAGCCCCGACCACCGGCAACCGAAAACATCCAATATCACAAAAGTGAATTACTAACGTCAAAATCTTAAACAAATCTCGACAAACATGTCAAATGGTCCTAAGTGCAAATGAGAGCCTCTCTTTGTTTACTTTCTCTTTCGATTATTACGGCGTCAGCACAAAACTTTTCAATATTGTTTCAGGATATATCGAAAAACGCTGATTTTGACTAGCATATTATGCTAAGAGTTAATGAACAAACGTATAAAAGGACGAGTTATTAGCGAAAGAGAAAGTAAACAAAGATAAACTGTCATTTTCACTTAGGACCATTTGACATGTTTGGCTAAAAATAAATAACCATCTCACAGAGAACAGACATCCATGATCGAACAAAAATATTTAAGGCTGTGAACCATTTGGCGATTTTTTTAACCTTTAGTTAAAATTTGACAGTTCGGAGTTATTTTCTCTTGAATGGAAAAATTTAACCGAGAGAGCGAACCATTCAAAAGTTGACATATGGATAGTTATTTAGAATTGACAACTTCGATGACCACAAATTGGTAGATGTGTGAACATTTGTCGATATTTTAAAATTAGTTTTTTTCTTATTACATTAAGTAGGACATGTAGTATATAATTGGTTTGGGTAATTAAATATCTAAAGTTGATTAAAAATATCTACCGGTATATTACCATAGAACGAAAAAGGCTATACACTGATAAAATCAAGTACCCATTAATGCGTAGAAAACTACGCATTTTCAATAAAAGTGGAATAACCCATTAAATGGGTAAAGCGTTTGTACCCATAAATGAGTACAGACCACAGATAACAGACGTTTAGGCTAGAACAAAATTTCTTCAAAAACCTGTGTAAACTTTCAAATTGATAAACGTTGGAAATCCGTGTTTCTCTATTGCCATCTGCGCAACTGTTTGCTACACGCGTTTGACAGCTGCACTTTAACTGCATTGTATCGATCACTGCGCCATCTACAAAGTTTGCCAAACGTGTTTCAGACGTCTGATTTATTCAGAATTTCAGTAGCGGGTATTTACACACGATTCAAATCGAGCCTAAACGTCTGTTATCTGTGGTACAGACCTTGTACGTCAACCTGGGTATGTTTCACCCATTATTTTTCGCAGAACTGTTACAACAAAATGCGTACAAAATACCCATTCATGAAATTCTAAACATTCATGAAATTCTAAAACTAGTTAATAAAATAAAACCGCCAACTGGATATATTTTTGATGGCTGGATCTTTTGGCTGCTCTAAAAATGCCGAACTGGCGCATATTTTCAACATCCTCAGTAGTCTAAACAGACATTGTTTTCGGAGCATTGCCGAAATGTTCCGTTTCCGCCACGGACTCCGATGCAGGGCGATAATTTGCAGGTTCCACTACGATCCTTAGTTTGCAGGTTAACTCGCTTGAAATAATGCTTAAGGATTTTTCACCCATTATCAAGATCAATATACCCATTGACATTACCTCATCGAGTAGTCGTGAAATGGATAAAAAATACTCATTGTTAGAAACAAAAAAATACCCATTTATTGACAGCTCGAATAACTTCCGAAAATGGGCAATTTGAATACACAAAATGGGTAAAGTTTTTTTACCGTGTACTTTGCCGGAGGAATTTCTGCTTCAAGATATAGGTGAGAGGGGAGACTGCATTTGTGTGCAATAGTCTTGTTGATATAGACAAAGCACGATGGCGAAAAATGATACCCAAAGTTGGGATGAATGCTGAGCAAATAAGGTGAACACGATTCTCTAACCGAGGCTACATGAGTGGCATGATAGTTGAGAGATAGGGCGAGCGCACGATCGGAAACATTTCTCATATGTACATGCGACGCAGTCCTTCTATATATGGTCTACTTAATCAGGCCTTGCATTGGTATTCTAGGTCGAGTGACGTCATTGTCTGAAAAAATTAGAACAAAATTTTCTGACAATGACGCCATTTCAAGAATGTAGTAGTGGATTTGCGTGTAATATACAACTCAAATATGGAGAGTTCATTTGGTGACATATGTCGGTTACGTTTCGTGTGGATGTCGGGAGATAGAGAGAGCGTAAGATCGAGGGAGGAATTTAATATAACGATGACGAAGAAGTCTAGTCAGCGACATACGTCTTTCACTGAGCTTTGGGAATAGCTCATTCGAGTTGTAAAGTACGAATTACACGATACGTCATTTGAATTATCCTGACGGAACAGTGACGTAGCTGATGTATCGTCTGAATCGGGCTTATAAGACCGAACTTGGGAAGAGAGCGTAACTTAACACTAGAGAATGAGCGAAGGGTCGCAGTCGCTAGGATTGAACGTGAGCATCATTCTGTTGGCGAAATTTGACTCGATCGGTCGTGATTGTTATAGTTGTGCGTCGGTGAATTTAAAATGGCCACTAAGCGTCACAACAGGACAGTCATAGCCTCGAAAGGTAAACATACACATCATGAATTAACCCAAACAAATCTTAACACAGCACGTTGTCGTTTCCATCTTTATCCCTTAATTTTGTATTGAAAAATATTGACAACCTCAATTACCTAGTCAAAAAGGGCAAGTTGCTGGCTAACGGGGGGCTATTTGCCAACTCGGATGCGCTGATTGCCCTTCAATTTGCCAGCAAATTGCTGGCAATTAGTGGGCTATTTCAAATGCAACATTTGGGCGATTTGCAGCCGTCATTTTTTGCCGCTCTACCCGCCCTTAAATCGCCCATGGAACGCGCCATTTAATCGCCCTTAATTGCCTAATATGAAAGTTACAAATAATGCTTATTTTAGGATTCATTTTGTCTACTAACATAAACACCACCAAACTATACGAAGAATCAATGGTGAAATTGATATTGTACACCAAAACATACCACAATCTGACATTCATTAAGATTTTAGGTCAGAGATCTTGTTCTACTGTACTTACACACGATTTCACAATTTCCCACATTCGTTGGCTTAATGAAGTACGCGAAACAAACAAAATTCAAGCGAGAACATGCCAATTTAAAAAAAAAGCAATTTTTAGCAAAAGCCAAACATGAACCGCCATGTTGGAAAAACGCGAAAAACAACCAAGTCCATTTCAGCCGCCAGAAAACTTGTCTAAGTATTGAAATTGCCTTTAAATCACATTCGCAAATTGCATTTGTTGCTAGGGGCAATTAGCACAGGCGAGTTGAGTCAAAAGTCAAACTGTTTAAATCGCCTGACCATGTTCGTCCGCATTTTTTTACCGGGTAGGTACAGAAAATGTTTCCACCTTTTTATTCTGCATCATGGGCAAAATTTTAACCATCGGGCTGTCAAATTTAAATATCGCTCTGTCAATTTTAACCATGCTCCAGAGTAGGATTATTTTGCAAATAACTTTCGAAGTGTCAGATTTTAACTAAAAGTTAAAAATTTCACCAAATGGTTCACAGCCTCAAAAACGTGTGTAAACATTTGAATCACAAAGAACAGACGTCCATCTTCAGCATTCAACTTGTGTAAAATCTCTAACGGTTTCGAAGGTAGTTGGGATATCCAAACCAGGTGCGCTACTGTCGTCATGTTTTTTTTTTGTGGCTGCGTTCGACAGAATTGACAGCGGTTATTCCTCTACCCAGTCAAACTAGCCCGGAACCGGTTCGGATTTCCAGCATGAATTCCAGCTCAAATGCATGAACCGATAGAGACGGAATCGGTTGTTTTCTTTGAGCAAGATTCCATACTGAATCCATTCAAAATTTCGAACCGGTTCCGGAATGGATTTGACGGATAGTTGGGATAGGTTGGTGTGGCGGCGCTAGTGTTTATCGTTTATTAATTTAAATATTTACACGTTTTTTAAATATTTTTGTTCGATCATGGATGTCTGTTCTCTGTGCCCATACAAAGAATTCGACATAGATCTTTCATTAGGGCTTAAATCGCAAATGTAAACAAACTGCGTTTTCGCTATTATGACTACGCGACAAAAATACTACAAGATTGAGGTGAAAATTAGTTAACATGGTTTTAGTTCGATTTATAATTAAAGAAAACAAAACGGCGAAACATGCATTTTCTTCGAGATTTCGACTTAGGCCCTTTTTCTCATATGGAATATAAAGGCTAAACTTACATTTTTAGACAGAACTGGGGCGTACGGCTAATATTTACAAAATTATTCTTTAAACGGCGGTTCTATTATATAAATGATAAGCAATATCTACTATGATCATGTCTACGCGATAGCTGTTGCACATAAACATTCGAATATTTCGATATTTTTATGAAATTTGAAGAAAAGATGCACGCGCCCTTTCATTTACATTGGGTTTCTATACGCCCATTTGCTGAGTCCTATTAAAAAGTATACTGTCAAGCTCGCCCATTTTCCCAGCCCTACTTAGCAAAACAGAGTCAGTTTAGCCCATTTACCGCGCCCTTCTGAAAATTATGTTAACGGTTTAACCCTTTCACAAATGGTAGATGCTGAAGGGCGAAATCATGACTGGAATGTAAATTGGGCGCAAGCATTTTTTTTTAGTTTCTACCCACTAAAAGCACTTAGGAATTAAATTCTTTGTTATATTTTCATAAGGCTTAACCAAAGATGCTTCAGGAAAAACATGGTCATAAAGTAATTTATATCTACAATAAAAACTACAGTTAGAAAAGCATCGCCGAATATTGAAACTGATTTTTCTCCATTTGAGTACATTGTGACTTAGGCCCTAATGAAAGATCTCTGTCGAATTATATTCGGCAACAGGCACAATATTCAAGTATTCCACACGACGTTTTGCATTGTGTAGGGTGATTAGATACCATATCATTGAGACATTTAGTAACCAAATACAGCTAGATATAGTTTTTAATGATTCAATTCAAAATTATTGTTTTGATTTTTATGTCAGTGATGTACAGAGACGCCATCCTTGACAGTGGACTGAGTCCCAGTCACCAAATTTTCTGGCAGAGACTGCTTTGCTAGATTCCTGTAAGTCTTGGTTTGGCAGCCCTGTCAGATTTCTGCGCGCATACCGTCGGGTTAGTTGAACTAGGGCGAACTCAGCTTCCCAGTGAGCAAATTTTCTGGCAGACCCTGCTTTGCTAGATTTGTGTAAGTCTTGGTTTGGCAGCTCTGTCAGATTTCTACGCGTATCCTGTCGGGTTAGTTGAGCTAGGGCGAACTCGGTTTCGCTCGCGTTTTCTGGCAAATTTTGACAGGAACCGAGCTAAACCCTAGCATAACTCGGACATAAACTGTGCAAAGATCCTGGCAATTCCTACCTGGTAGAATTTAGCACGAATCGAGCAAAACATCTGACAAAGATATGGCAGGAAGCGTGCAGAGATCTTGGCCGTACATTTCTGGCTCGATTATGGATAAAAGTGAGCAGCATCGGTTGGTTTAACCGCTTCTGTCAGAAACGGTTGTTGCATTTGAGCGAATTCGTTGCCAGAATTCTCGCACAAATCGCGCAAAATGCTCGCAGAAACGCTGTCAGCATCAATTTCGCTTTGCTCGACTTTTACTAACTTTTTGCTTGCCACGCTGACCGGGTTCACTCGCGTTTTCTGGCAAATATTGACAGGAACCGGGCAAAACAGTTACATAACTCGGAAATAAATCGAGCAAAGATCCTGGTAATTCTTACCTGGTAGAATTTAGCACGAATCGAGCAAAACATCTGACAAAGATGTGGCAGGTAGCATAGACCCAGTGAGCAAATTTTCTGGCAGAGACCGCTCTGCTAAATTTCTGTAAGTCTTGGTTTGGCAGCCTTGTCAGATTTCTGCGCGTATCCTGTCGGGTTAGTTGAGCTAGGGCGAACTCGGTTTCGCTCGCGTTTTCTGGCAAATTTTGACAGGATCCGAGCTAAACCCTGGCATAATTCGGACATAAACTGTGCAAAGATCCTGGCCATTCCTACCTGGTAGAATTTAGCACGAATCGAGCAAAACATCTGACAAAGATGTGGCAGGAAGCGTGCAGAGATCTTGCCTGTACATTTCTGGCTCGATTCTGGATAAAAGTGAGCAGCATCGGTTAGTTAACCGCTTCTGTCAGAAACGGTTGTTGCATTTGAGCGAATTCGTTACCAGAATTCTCGCACAAAATGCTCGCAGAAACTCTTCCAGCATCAATTTCGCTTTGCTCAACTTTCGCTTTGCTCAGCTTGCCACGGTGACTGGGGTTAGAGGCTAGCTCGTTAGAGTGTAAACATTTGACGAGAGCGCGTCATAGAAATCGTCGGCGAAAACAATTACATGAAATTCATATATTGTTTGCTGCTAACGAATCATCGGCACCTGGTAAATCACAAAGAAGCTATGCGGATGTCCAAAACCTTTGCTATGATCAGAAAATTACGGTGGGATATGTTTTCTATGGCATGCATCCCAATTCCCGATTTACGCTAATGATCACATAGATGCACTGATTATGCACTGTGTCTAGTGTAATTGTGGCGAAATTTACGTCAAAAATCCATTGCACACTATTTTTTCCACCGTAAGAGCTCGAATATTGTCAATTAACAACTTCCGAGAAATCCGTCTGTTTATCTCAACGATTTCTCTGACGTCACCGAAAACTGTCAATTCGCGGAATAGCAAGCCTTTTTCTGTGAGCCATGGGGGTTAGCCATCGGCCGTGGTACTGTGGGTGTATGTAGAGATAGGGTCGCCAGTTACCTGATATTTCGGCTCCAGTGACACAACCGACTCTAATTAGCATTCCGGCTCATTTTGCGACTGATCTTTACTGGGCGGCTGAAACTGGTAGGTAATTCTGGTACCTCTTTTTAGGTACTTTTTTTTAACCGTGTGCATTGTCTCATGATAAAACGACAGCAAATTATATCACGAGTGTTTTGTTTAATGAGCGAGCAATTTCAGTTTGTTTTACGATTGAACATTAGAGTTTCATGGAGCTTGTGAACGGACTTTCGACCCCAATTACGGCGGAGGAGGAAGCTACCGAAGGAACCAACGGTACTGATCACCGTGTGGCAACGATTTCAGCGAATGGGTATGATATGTTTTTATTTACTACGGCTTGTGTTGAGCATCAACGGACAATATTTTAAGAGTACTTATTCCAAAGGTTCTAAGTGACATTCAGCTCGAAGTGAGAAAACGAGGTTAAAGTTTCATAGACCTAAAACAAATTCCTATTTGAGAACTAATGTGTTTTGATGGAATAACTTACCTTATGTGTTTATTGCCATCCAAAAAGATTCCTTGGCCTGATTCAAAGCCTGTATTAACAGGTTATCGTGCTCAATAAAATTACAAATTAAATATAGTCTAAAGACCATGCTTTTTGGGAAAATAATGCAGAAAAATATGAAGTTTTCAGTGCTAATGTAGCTTTTAACCCATTTTGTATGATGCGTCCTTTTGAAACTTTTAGGACCATTTCCATAGATCTTTGTGTCGGGCCCAAGAATCATACGCCGCTGCAAACAAGGATTTTTTTTTATATAAAAGCACTTACGATGAATATTGATTTTTTTCAAGGCTTTCGACAATTTCGACGATTCTCTATTGCTATGGTAAATAGTTACACTGGATTTAAAAGAAGTCTTGGAGAAAAAATTGCGAGAAACTTAAGCTTGTGTTAAGGTTGCACAGAGAATGCGCAAAATTCGCAAACGAAAAAAGCAGTTTTTTCCACACCGTATGTCAGATCTTCATAAAAATCAACCAGCGTATGTAGAATGTTGTTACAGTACTGCTGATTGATTTTTATGAAGATCTGACATACGGTGTGGAAAAAAAAACTGCTTTTTTCGTTTGCGAATTTTGCGCATTCTCTATGCAACCTTAACCAACCATTGGCTGGAAGTGGTTAAAATCAATAAATGACAAGTAACTTCAGAATGAATGAAGTTTTCTATAATAAATTTTTTATTTTATTTTCCAAATTCAGCTTCAAAAATGTGTCGAATGAACAAAAGCAGATAATTTGTTTTATTTTAATGCTTAAGACGTTTTTACTTTACTTTGTGCAAAATTTCAAAACGATTGGTCCAGTAGATTTCGATTTATGTACAACGCAAAACTACGATTGTAGGATTACTATATGGAAATCGAATGAATATACCAACACTCTGTATCGCTATTCTGTAAATGTACCTTGTTTTACCAAATTAACCAGGGAATTAACCTAACCCTCCTTAACGACCGAATATACAGAAATTTAAGGTGTACAATGATATAGACAGCACAAGTCTGATGGATAAAATTAAGTTTGTTCCAGTACCCGATTCTTGCTCAGGACTTATTCCTGTTTACACAGTTAAGCTCAGAACTCAGGAAATGAACTGGAATTCTGGGTGGTTCCAGTTTGTATTCCCACTCCAGTGACACAACCGATTCTAGTTAGAATCGGAACCAGTCAGAATTCCCGTTCATTTCCGACTGAACTTTACTGGGTACTTTCGGAAGAAGAAAGAGTTATCAACTTGTATACTCCGGAGTACTGTCAGTCATGCAAGTAAATATTTATTTTTTCATTTTTAGCACTGTTACTAACAGCAATCTCTCAATACTGTCGGATTCGCAGTGGGAGCTTTGGGATCAGATAGACATACCTTCAAAGCAACGGAAGCAAACCAATAGTGAGCTATGTGAACAAGAATCCCTTCAGAATTGTCCATTGGGGCGAGCTTTGTTGACCGACACTGACGAGCGGCCGTACAGATGTGATATAAGAGACAAATCATTTACTGAGAAGTGTGCTTTGAACACGCACAAAAATAATCACAGTAATGAACGACCACATAAGTGCGAGATATGTGGCAATGAACTCGGTAATAAGCAAAACCTAAAGCGTCATATGGTAACTCACACAAGTGAGCGACCGTACAAATGCGATATATGTGGCAAATCATTTAAACATCAGAGTGCGCTAACTTGGCACACAAAGAATCACAGTAATGAACAACCGTACAAATGTGATATATGTGACAAATCATTTAAACATCAGAGTGCGCTAACTTGGCACACAAAGAATCACAGTAATGCACAACAGTATAAATGTGAGATTTGTGATAAAGGATTCCTTCAGAAGTGTCTGCTTGAGCGACATGTGTTAACTCACACTACCCAGCGGCCGCATAAATGCGAGATATGTGACAAAGGATTCGTTCAGAAGTCTGATATGAAACGACATATGGTAACTCACACCGGCGAGCGACCCTATAAATGTGATATATGTGAGAAATCATTTAACCGCCAGAGTATCTTAATTTCGCACACACATGTTCATAGTAATGAAGGGTCGCATAAGTGCGAGGTATGCGGTAAAGTATTTGTTCATAACTATGGCCTAAAGCGTCATATGGTAACTCACACTGGCGAGCGACCGTATAAATGTGATATATGTGAGAAATCATTTAACCGCCGGTGTATCTTAATTTCGCACACACATGTTCATAGCAATGAAGGGTCGCATAAGTGCGAGGTATGCGGCAAAGAATTTGCTCAAAAGCATTACCTAAAGCGTCATATGGTAACTCACACTGGCGATCGGCCGTGCAAATGCATGATATGTGGTAAAGGATTCGTTCAGAAGTCTCTGCTTGAGCGACATGTGTTAACTCACACTGGCGAGCGACCGTACAAATGCGAGATATGTGGCAAAGGATTCGTTGAGAAGTTTTATATGAAACAACATATGGTAACTCACACTGGCGAGTGGCCGTACAAATGCGAGATATGTGGCAAAGGTTTCGTTCAGAAGTCGTATGTGAAAGAACATATGGTAATTCACACTGGTGAGCGACCGTATAAATGTGATATATGTGACAAATCATTTAAATATCAGAATTCACTAAATTTACACACAAAGCATCACAGTAATGAACAACCGCATAAATGTGAGATATGTGGTAAAGGATTCGTTCAGAAGCATCTGCTTATGAAACATATGGTAACTCACACTGGCGAGTGGCCTTACAAATGCGAGATATGTGGTAAAGGATTCGTTCAGAAGTCGAGTGTGAAAGAACATATGGCAATTCACACTGGCGAGCGACCGTATAAGTGTGATATATGTGACAAATCATTTAAACATCAGAGTACGCAAACTTTGCACACGAAGAATCACAGTAATGAAAAACCGCATAAATGTGAGATATGTGGTAAAGGATGCCTTCAGAAGTGTCTATTTGAGCGACATGTGTTGACTCACACTGACGAGCGACCGTACAAATGCGAGATATGTGGCAAAGGATTCGTTGAGAAGTTTTGTATGGAACAACATATGGTAACTCACACTGGCGAGCAGCCGTGAAAATGTGATATATGTATGTGGTAAATCATTTTGGCAAAAGAGCTCTTTGAACAGACACAGAAATGGTTACAGTAACGGATATGTAGGGAACCATACACGCGCAAAAAAAATGAATTTATAAGTAATAAAATAATGGATTGAATTTAATAATAAAAATATTGGCCGGGAGACAAGTTTGTTTTCTGTTTCAACAAAAAAATATTAGTAATTATTTTACTGAAATTATTAGAGAAAACAAAATAAAAATATTTTTGGACTACGGCTTTCCCAATAAATGGGTTTATGTTTGAAGTAGAATTCTTCAAAAGGTGAATAACTTTTGTTGTACTGAACGGAATCACTATACCGTGCAGAGCCCATTCACCGACCATTTTCACCCAAAATACGTTTAAATTCGAATATTGAATGAAATTTAGAAATTCCATTTAGAGTAAAACGTGGAAGTAGCACGGTACAACATAAATACAATGAAAGTTTTCAGCATTCAGCATCTTTGCTTTTTTTATTGTATCAAACGCGCTGCGTTGCGTTGCGTTATGACGATGATTTTGGAAGAGTGCACACTGACTTCATCGTGTTTGACGGCTGATTGTTTAATGATGGCAAAAGAAATCATTTTTGGCAATTAATTCGAACTTTGAACAACTATAACTTACTTTCGAGACATTCTAATACTATACAGCCTTCGGCAAAGTTGTTCAGCATATCCTGGACTATATTTCTATCTAATTAGTTGCATACTGCAGAAAAATTGTAGTCTGCAGAATTGAAAATGTAAAAAAGTAGGTTTTCCCATACTAATTTCCATGCAAATTTCAAACGCAATGCGCTACGCCGGGTCAAAATCAATCGACCCCTAATTTTGCACAGTTACTTAGGACCCCAAATGGAACTAAAAAGATAAGTAGGTAATACCTGTGACAAAACCGGAGTGAAGTGGAATTCACTTTAGGCTGTTGAAACGAATGCTACAAATTTTTCTGATCTTCTGATAGGTTGCATTAAAACCAGTTATTTCGTTATTTTTAATGGAAACACCGAAATATCGGTACACGTACTTTAATATCTAAAATATTTGAACGTATTTACCCTCATATGGTCAGCTTGAAAAGAGCATTTAATGAGTGAAACAATTCATTTGGCAACAGCAGTACCGTTATTTCGCTATTTCCATTAGAGATACCGAAATAACTTATTTTAGTAAAACATTTCAGAAATTAGTAAAAATTTCAGTATTCGTATTAACAGCCTAAAGTGTATGCCACTTCATTTTAACACAGAGAGCAGACATCCATGATCGAACAAAAATGTTTAAAAAACGTGTGTGAACCTTTGAATTAATAAACGATAAACACTAGCGCCGCCACACCAACCTATCCCAACTATCCGTCAAATCCATTCTGGAACCGGTTCGAAATCCTGTATGGATTCCGTATGGAAACTTGCTCAAAGAAAACAACCAATTCCTCCTCTATCGGTTGATGCATTTGAGCTGGAATTCATGCTGGAAGTCCGAACCGGTTCCGGACTAGTTTGACTGGGTAGAGGAATAACCGCTGTCGATTCTGTCGAACTCAGCCACAAAAAAACATGACAGTAGCGCACCTGGTTTGGATATCCCTACTACCTTCGAAACAGTTAGAGATTTTACACAATTTGAATGCTGAAGATGGACGTCTGTTCTCTGTGATTTTAATATCTTCACCATTGCCATTAATTCCGTGCAAAACACCATGACCCTCACCTAAGATCTGAGTTTTCTTTCCGTCCGCGAGAGTAATCCATCCTCTGGAAAACTCAGTAAGGTAAAAAACTTTTTATCACATGTGTGCACTGCCTCCACTGTCTATAATCCAGGATAGACTCTTATCATCACTCACGATGTGACACCTCTAGCGTCATTCTGAACCGCTTTTGCCTTTCCACTCTCACTTTTCACTGACTTCGAGGTATTTTCATATTCTTCCTTTAGAGCCTGCAACTTTCTGCAATTTCGTCGAAGATGCCCTGGCTTTTTACAATAATGCAAACGCGAGTTTCTTTACTCTGTTTTGCCCCCGTAGATTTCATGGCCGTCACATTCCAGCTGGCGCTAGTTTTGATTTCACATCAAGCGAAATGTCATCTTCCGACTTAGAGGCGTAACTAATCCATCGTAGGACGGCGGAAGGCTTCACAACAGCATACATATTTTCGTAGCTGCATCAAGTGTTGTTCCTGCAGCATTTAAACGATCGAACAACTCGTCGATTGCAAGCAAGCGCAGAGAACAGACATCCATGATCGAACAAAAATATTTATAAAACGTGTGTAAGCATTTCAATTAATATACAATAAACACTAGCGCCGCCAAACCAACTTATCCCAACTATCCCTCTAAGAACGGTTGGTTTCAAAATCGTCCAATGAAGGACGTTCGTTGGACCAATTTGGACAACGTCCAAAAAACCGTTCAACGAACGTGCTTCATCCCACTGAGACGTCCAAAAAATTGTTTCAAAATCGTTCAACACGGGTCCAACGATGGACGTTCGTTGAACGGTTATTTGGACGTTGTCCAAATTGGCCCAACGAACGCCCTTTATTGGACGATTTTGAAACTAACCGTTCTTAGAGGGATCCGTCAAATCTGTTCCGAAACCGGTTCGAAATCCTGAATGAATTCGGTATGGAATCTTGCTCAAAGAAAACAACCGATTCCGACTCTATCGGTTGATGCATTTGAGCTGGAATTCATGCTGGAAGTCCTAACCGGTTCCGGACTAGTTGACTGGGTAGAGGAATAACCGCTGTCAATTCTGTCGAACTCAGCCACAAAAGAACATGACGACAGTAGCGCACCTGGTTTGGATATCCTAACTACCTTCGAAACCGTTAGAGATTTTTACACAAGTTGAATGCTGAAGATGGACGTCTGTTCTCTGTGCGTCAAACGTGTCTTGGACGCACTCTAACTAGAGTGCTCTAGAAAACATTTTTTGATTCTGATAGTGTCAAATCCAGACTGTCAACATATTTCTCTATTTTAAATTTAAATTTTATTTTCGCGTTTTCTGAGTTGGAAAAAAAACATTGTTGCAATCACGAAAATCAGCTTTATCGATGCATGTAATAAACAAGATTTTTTTCTCATTTAATGACCCAATTGATTTTACCGATTCTTCTGCTAATGAAATCTATAAGTAAAACAAAGTGATATCCACGTGTAATTCATTTGGAAATTTTAGTCAATGGTATTTCTTATGATGTTGATGTGCTTTTCACACCATGTTCGCATGAATTTCATTTGAAAACCTTATTTCCCACACTCGGATGGATATTCAAGTGGCATCCGTGTGCATTTCATGTGTTTGTGGATTGAAATAATTCAATAGATTTCCACATGGTGTTAACGTGTTACATTTTTTCAGTGCACTTTAGCCTTTGCACTGTCACTTTTCTTCGGTGGGTTTTCTTCTTTCTTGGAAGATTGTAGTTTCCTGCAATTCTTACGAAGATGGCCACCCTTCCATGAACTTCCCCTCTCAAAACCCTCATGCTCGTTTGGCTGCACTTTTTGACACTTCGCTAGTCTGTGTATAAAGTGTCTGTAGTTTTTTCTGTGTGAGGGGACTGAGCTAGCCATTTGCCGTGGTAATGTGGGTGTATGTAGGATAGCCCACTGAGACGTCCAAAACATTGTTTCAAAATCGTTCAACACGGGTCCAACGATGGACGTTTGTTGAACGGTTATTTGTACGTCGTCCAAATTGGTCCAACGAACATCCTTCATCCCACACTACTTTTACAGTAAGCGGTAAGTTACGGCGGATAGCCTAGAACAACGTTTCAATAGCCTACCGATCGCCAGCATTTAGTTTAACCTGCCTGTCCGCCATTTCGTTTACTGGGATAGGACGATTTTGAAACCACCCAGTTAAGCTCAGCCGGAAATGAACTGGAATTCTGGCTGGTTCCAGTTCGTACACGGGCTCCAGTGACACAACCGATTCTAACTAGAATCGGTTGTGTCACTGGAGCCCGTGTACGAACTGGAACCAGCCAGAATTCCAGTTCAATTCCGGCTGAGGTTTACTGGGCAACCGTTCTTAGAGAGAGGGATGCCAGTTACATGGCATTTCGGCTCCACTCACTGAGACGTCCAAATAATTGTTTGAAAATCGTTCAACACGGGTCCAACGATGGACGGTTATTTGGACGTTGTCAAAATTGGTCTAACGAACGTCCTTCATTGGACGATTTTGAAACCAACCGTTCTTAGAGGGCAGTGACACAACGGATTCTGATTAGAATCGGTTGTGTCACTGGAGCCAGAATACGAACTAGAACCAGCCAGCATTCCGGCTCATTTTTCGGCTGAACTTTACTGGGTATCTGAAACTGGGTGGTAATTCTGGTAGTTATTATTGGGTACTTTTTTTAACCGTGTACATTGTCTCATGTCTCATAACAAATCGACTGCAAATTAGTTCACGAGTGTTTTCTTGAATGAGCGTACAATTTGAGTTTGTTTTACGACTGAACATTTTAGTTTCATGGAGCTTGTGAACGGACTTACGACTCCAATTACGACAGTGGAGGCCACTACCGAAGGAACCAGCGGTACTGAACACCGTGTGGCAACGAATCCACAGAATGGGTATGATATGTTTTTATTTAATACGGTTTGTGTTGATCATCAACGGATAATATATTGAGAGTACTTATTCCAAAGGTTCTAAAGGCCGATTTCTTCACCCTCGCTTAACTTTCAAATCAGGTTCATCAGTACGTTTAAACCTAGCTTAAGCATTAAGCGAGGGTGAAGAAATCGACTTTAAGTGACATTCAGCTCGAAGTGGGAAAACGGGGTTAAAGTTTCATGGACCTAAAACAAATCCCTATTTGAAATGGGTTTTGATGGAACCATTTGTTTATAAACTAGTTTTTTTTTATTTTAGTTTTTTTCTTTTTTTGTAACTTTATTCGAGCGACCGAAAATAAAAGATGCAAGGATATAACATATAAGAACGGTTGGTTTCAAAATCGTCCAATGAAGGACGTTCGTTGGACCAATTTGGACAACGTTCAAATAACCGTTCAACGAACGTCCATCGTTGGACCCGTGTTGAACGATTTTGAAACAATTTTTTGGACGTCTCAGTGGGATACTTCGTAAAACCGCTAGTTCCCAGTAAAGTTCAGCCGGAAATGAGCTGGAATTCTGGCTGGTTCCAGTTCGCTTTCCCGCTCCAGCGACACAACCGATTCTAACTAGAATCGGTTGTGTCACGAGCCCGAATACGAACTGGAACCAGCCAGAATTCCAGTTCATTTCCGGCTGAGTTTAACTGGGTTAGACTAGAAAAACTCTAGTAAGAGAACTGCGGAGAGAAAAACAGCATTTTTGGCAACGTATGTCCCGGCATTGTATGGCAACACGTCCATTGTTATAAGGATAGTCAATGTTCGATTGGATCCCTTTTTTGACAGCTAAACGCGAATCCAATCGAGTCAAAATGGAGTCTCCGCAGTTCTCTTTCTAGAGTTTTTCTAGGTTAGACCGACTGACAAATGTCAAAAATTTCAAAGGAGATGTTGGCAGTGTAAATGCATCTGATCACATCTCTAAATATTGTCAGATTGATTGTCAAATAAATTTGACACGAGATTTTGACGATCAGACAGGGATGACAGATTTATCTGTGTTTCACAGATTTTCAATATGCTGAACAGATTTCAAAAACTGCACAGATTTCCACAGTTTTCTGTTTTAATGAAGATTTCCCCCAGTGAGCAAATTTTCTGGCAGAGACCGCTCTGCTAGATTTTTGTAAGTCTTGGTTTGGCAGCCTTGTCAGATTACTGCGCGTATCCTGTCGGGTTAGTTGAGCTAGGGCGAACTTGGTTTCGCTCGCGTTTTGGCAAATTTTGACAGGAACCGAGTAAAACCCTGACATAACTCGGACGTAAACTGTGCAAAAATTCCTGGCAATTCCTACCTGGTAGAATTTAGCACGAATCGAGCAAAACATCTGACAAAGATGTGGCAGGAAGCGTGCAGAGATCTTGGACGTACTTTTCTGACTGGATTCTGGATATTAGTGAGCAGCATCGGTTGGTTTAACCACTTCTGTCAGAAACGGTTGTTGCATTTGAGCGAATTCGTTGCCAGAATTCTCACACAAATCGCGCAACTAAAAAGCGGTCCAGTTAAAAAGTGTTCGACCAGCGAATCACGACTGTATAAAAATCGAACTGAAACTTTTCTTTGTAAAAGTAGGATAAAAAAACCTTCAGTATAAAAACCAGAAGAAATATATCCGATTTTTGGAAAGTAGTTTGTTTTTTCGATGACTTTTATTCTTGAACATCACGATATGCGGATTCTCCTGCAGGATGCGTATAATTTCTTTTTAACCTGTTTTATACTGGATGATCTTCCTTACTAAGATTTACGGGATAACATGTTTTAAGCGATTCTTATGCTTTTTAAGTTTAAATAGTTGCTAAGTTTATGGCTGAAAATGGTTAAAACCAATGAATGACAAGTTACTTCATAATAAATGAAATTTTCAATTATAATTTAATTTATTTTACGTTCCAAATTCAACTTCAAAAATATGTCGCATGAACAAAATCAAATAATTTGTTTTGTTTTGATGCTTACGACGGTTTCACTATGTACCTATGTGCAGGGGAAAATCAGAATGAAATGAATCTTGCGTCGTTTTTGCAAGGCTCTTATGAACGGTTGCAGAAGCTTTCAAATATTTCACGGATTATGTCCTTTCTATTTAAAAGGTCTTAACTTTACCTGGAGAATAATTCATTTTCAATATGATTTAATTGACTTAGCAAATTTTTCAGTACATGTCGTAAGTCAACGGTTTTAACTAGAATATTATGAAACTTTTTGCAGTAGTAAATATAGAAATGAACGAGTAATCAACAGAAAAGTAAGAGAGCAAAGAGAATCATTCGTAATTACGAGCTAATCTAAATTTCCTCCAGAATTTTGTCATCACAAAACGATTGGTCCAGTAGATTTCGAGTTATGATGTGCAACGCAAAACTACGACTGTAGCATTACTCTATGGTAATCGAATGAATATATTAACACTCTGCATCGCTATTTGTTAAAATCTCGACAAACATATGATTACGGCCTAAAAGCCAACTGTCAAAATCCACTTTGAATGGAAATTCCGGACAAACCGTTACACGCCAATCACAGATGTTGGTAGTAAACGAAAGAGAAAAGTTTTCTCTTTCATAAACTGTTGTGAACTGTGTTTGACTAATAACGGTTTGTCTGGAATTTCCATTCAAAGTGGATTTTGACAGTTGGCTTTTAGGCCGTAATCATATGTTTGTCGAGAAATGTACCTTTTTTACCGAATTTACCTTAATCCCTCCCTTTACGCCCGGATGTAAAGAAATGTAAGGTGATCAATGATATTGACAGCACAAGTCTGATGGATAAAATTAGGCTTGTCCCAGTACCCGATTCTTGCTCCAAGGCAAAAGACTTACTCCTGTTTACTTTCAGAAGAAAAAAGAGCTTTCAACTTGTATACTCAGGAGTCCTACCAGTTTTTCCGGATACTGGAACAAACCTATTGTTTCATGCCAGCAAAAATTTATTTTTTCACTTTTTCAGCACTGTTATTAACAGCAGTCTCTCAATACTGTCGGATTCACAGTTTGAGCTTTGGGACATGCCTTCAAAGCAACAGAAGCAAACCAACAGTGAGCTATGTGGACAAGAATCCCTTCAGCATTGTCCAGTAGGGCGAGATGTGTTAACCGACACTGACAAGCGGCCGTACAAATGTGATATATGTAGCAAATCATTTGATAAGGAGAGTATTTGGAACAGACACAGAAATTTTCACAGTACTGAACGACCGCACAAGTGCGAGATATGTGGCAAAGGATTCCTTCAAAAGCAACACCTAATGCGTCATATAGTAACACACACTGGCGAGCGACCGTGCAAATGCAAGATATGTGGAAAAGGATTCGCTCACAAGTATTCTTTGAATGAACATATGGTGACTCACACTGGCGAGCGACCGTATAAATGTGATATATGTGACAAAGCATTTAAACGTCAGACGGCGCTAACTGTGCATATAAATAATCACAGTAATGAAAAACCATATAAATGTGAGGTATGTGGTAAAGGATTCCTTCGGAAGAATCTGCTTGAGCAACATCTGTTAACTCACACTGGCGAGCGGCCGTACATATGCGAGATATGTGGCAAAGGATTCGTTCACAAGTATTCTTTAAATGGACATATGGTGACTCACAGTGGCGAGCGTCCGTATAAATGTGATATATGTGACAAAGTATTTAAACGTCAGACGGCGCTAACTGTGCATATAAATAATCACAGTAATGAAAAACCATATAAATGTGAGGTATGTGGTAAAGGATTCCTTCAGAAGTATCTGCTTGAGCAACATGTGTTAACTCACACTGGCGAGCGGCCGTACATATGCGAGATATGTGGCAAAGGATTCGTTAAGAAGTTTTGTATGAAACAACATATGGTAATTCACACTGGCGAGTGGTCGTTCAAATGCGAGATATGTGGCAAAGGATTCCTTCAGAAGTCGTTTATAAAAGAACATATGGTAACTCACACTGGCGAGCGACCGTATAAATGTGAGATATGTGGTAAAGGATTCCTTCAGAAGCATCTGCTTATGCAACATGTGTTAGCTCACACTGGCGAGCGGCCGTACCAATGTGATATATGTGACAAATCATTTACTGAGAAGGGTGTTTTGAAACAGCACAGAAAGATTCACAGTAATGAACGACCGCATAAATGCGAGATATGTGGCAATGAATTCATTCATAAACATCAGCTAAAGCGTCATATGGCAACTCACACCGGCGAGCGGCCGTACAAATGCGAGATATGTGTCAAAGGATTCCTTCATAAGTGTCTGCTTGAGCAACATATGTTAACCCACACTGGCGAGCGGCCGCACAAATGCGAGATATGTGGAAAAGGCTTCCTTCAGATTTATCGGCTTGAGAGACATGTGTTAACTCACACTGGCGAGCGGCCGCAGAAATGCGAGATTTGTGGCAAAGGATTCCTTCAGAAGTCTGATATGAAACAACATATGGTAACTCACACTGGCGAGTGGCCGTACAAATGCGAGATATGTGGCAAAGGATTTGTTCAGAAGTCGTATATGAAAGAACATATGGTAAATCACACTGGCGAGCGACCGTATAAATGTGATATATGTGACAAATCATTTATCCGCCAAAGTATCTTAACTTTGCACACACATATTCATAGTAATGAACGGTCGCAAAAGTGCGAGGTATGTGGCAAAGAATTTCTTCAGAAACATAACCTGAAGAAACATGCGTTGAGCCACACTGGCGAGCGGCTGTAAAAATGTGATATATGTGGTACAGAAATGTTTACAGTAACGGATATGTAGCAAACCATATACGCGCAAAAAAAATGAATTTATAAGTAATAAAATAATGGATTGAATTTAATAATAAAAATATTGCCCAAGAGACAAGATTGTTTACTACTTCAGAAAAAAATATTGCTCCTTTATTAGTATTTATTTTACTGAAATTAAAAGAGAAAAAATAAAAAATGTTTTGAAATGCGTCTTTCTCAATAAATGGGTTTATGTTTGAAGTAGAATACTTTAAAAGGTGAATAACTTTTGTTGTACTGAACGCAATCAGTATACCGTTCAGAGACCATTCACCGATCATTTCCACACAAAAAAAACGTTTTAATTCGAATATTGAATGAAATTTAAAGTGAAACATGGAAGTAGCACAGTACAACGAAAATACCACAGAGAACAGACATCCATGATCGAACAAATATGTTAATAAAACGTGTATAAACTTTTGAATTAATATACGTTGAAACACTAGCGCCGCCATACCAGCTTATCCCAACTACCCATCAAACTCGTTCCGAAACCGGTTCGAAATCCTGAATGGATTCAGTATGGAATCTGGCTCAAAGGAAACAAAGGCTCAATCGGTTGATGCATTTGAGCCGGAATCCATACTGAATCCACTCAGAAGTCCGACCCGATTCCAGAATGGTTTGATTGGGTAGAGGTATAACCGCTGTCAATTTAGTCGAACTCAGCCACGTAACGACAGTAGCGCACCTGGTGGAGATATCCCAACTACCTTCGAAAACGTTAGGGATTTTTACACAAATTGAATACTGAAGATGGACGTCTGTTCTCTGTGGTGATAGGGTTGTCCTCGAACATCTCCCCTCTTAATAAAGGTGGTACGGATCAAGCTTGTTCGGCGGTCTTCGGGTTCGTGAAGAACGTCTAGGTAGATTCGACTTCGATGGCAGATTCAAATGTTGATGTTGTTGATGTCGATGGCGTTGATGAGAAAACCGTGGCATCCTGCTGTTGTGTTAGACGATGCAAGCGCCTAACGCTGAACCTGGCAAGGTATGCTCGGGGCTAGAAAAACTCTAGAAAGAGAACTGCAGAGAGGATGCCCGGCATTGTATGGCAACACGTCCAATGTTATAAGGATAGGCAATGCTCGATTGGATTCGTTTTTTTGACAGCTATACGCGAATCCAATCGATCCAGAATGGAGTCTCCACAGTTCTCTTTCTAGAGTTTTTCTACTCGGGACTAGAGACAGGCAATAATGCAGATCCGGTCGCAACAAAGGGCGATGCTGGCACGCCAGAAGGTTGATTTGGTAGATTCCAGGCACCCAACACGATGTCGAGCGGTAACGAATGCTGACGAGAGGTGGCTTGATTGTCAGGTTGCTTTGGTATCGAGTCAACAGCTAGACGACTCCGGACTTGGTTGATATGGGAAGGCAGCATATTCGGCGATCATCGACCCATTACGTCTCCGATTTTTTCGATGATTGTACCAGGAGCCCACTTTCAAGCGTTACGACCATAAAGCTTAGCGTAAACAGAATCGTTCCGGCTAAAGAACCTTGGTTATGTGTCGTCATCTGACGGTGGCACTGAAGTTCGTACCGTTGGGTGACGTAGAAGCTCGCGACAGGTACCTATTTTGCAACAAAACATGACCTCAGACGGCGACTTTTGGTGTTGCAGCGCCTGGTTGGGTGTACTTCGGTACGTTAACAGGAATATGTCTCGCATCACAGAGAATAGACGTCCATCTTCAGCATTCAACTTGTGTAAAATCTCTAACGGTTTCGAATGTAGTTGGGATATCCAAACCAGGTGCGCTACTGTCATGTTTTTTTTGTGGCTGAGTTCGACAGAATTGACAGCGGTTATTCCTCTACCCAAACTAGTCCGGAACCGGTTCGGACTTCCAGCATGAATTCCAGCTCAAATGCATCAACCGATAGAGCCGGAATCGTTTGTTTTCTTTGAGTAAGATTCCATACGGAATCCATACAGGATTTCGAACCGGTTCCGGAATGGATTTGACGGATAGTTGGGATAGGTTGGTGTGGCGGCGCTAGTGTTCACCGATTATTAGGTTTGTTCCTGTACACGGAAGTCACTCCGGAGTAAACAGCTTCCTGTCGGTAACACTCGAAGACAGTTAGGGTGACTCTCGGTCACGATCACTTAAACTTTTGAATCGCTTGTACTTGGTTGTATGGTGCCGCAGACTTAATCATAGGTTGTTGTTTGAGGTTGTACAGACGCTGACACTCCTCGGAGAGCTGCTCCAATGTAATTTCGTTATTGTCCTCAATTTTTGTGAGGACTCGGATACGAATCTCGACATCATTCTCCGATTTCAGACCACACACGTACACCAAGCACTTGAATTGCTCTTCTGTGAGCTTTCCCAGTTCAAATTCCACGCAAGCCTTGTTTACCCTGCACGCGAACGCCACATGATTCTCAGTGGGATTTTTCGCGACTTGCAGATATCGGTATCGACAACTTATAACCGACTCTTTCGCTCCAAACAGGCTCTTCAGCTTGTCAACTGTCTGCGCGAAACTAAAATTCTTGGGAATCTTTGGTAATATAAAGCATACGTACCTCTCATGCTCTGCCAAACCCAACTTTCGCATTAGGAGACGAGCATTTGCCTCGTCATCCAGCCTAGCAGCATCCTTCTCGAGAAGATCAAGTTATCGGTTATCAAGTTGCAAGTGAGCAAGCGAATCAGAACGAGTATTGTGTCCCGCCCGGATACCGGACATTGTCGAATGAACGCCAGCCTAGGATCCGTCTGCGGTCGATCCCGTGAAGGATGGTTTGACGCATGTTGCGAAAGACTAACGCCCAATTCCGTTGGAGACAGACGTTTTCGTTTGGGTGAACTCTAAAGCTGGCAGCTCTCATGTTGGCTGCTAGAAGTAGGCTTCTAGGATTGGAGGAGGCATAGCTGTCGTTCTGCTGCTATATTTCTGATGAGCAAGTAGACCATAACCACTGATCCGCTTGATGATGCTGTTGTACCAGCTGCGTCTGAAGACATACCTGAGTGCGCGCATCACGCTGTTTGTTGAACGACATACATAGCTTGGTGCTCTTCGAGCTTATCCGAGGCCCATTTGCCTCCTCTACATCTAATCCGGAATCTTCTGATTCGCCGACACGTTCCGTTTCAGCTAACCATTCCTCTGCCGTCGAAGCGTATGGTTTCCCTCGTTGATCCCCGCCACTGACGATGATTCGCTACCGTACTCCTTCAGAGCCTTCTACCTGCTTCTACCTCGCTTAACGCTTAAGCCAGGTTTAAAAGTACTGGTGAACCTGGTTTAAAAGTTAAGCGAGGGTGAAGAAATCGACCCTAATTGTTTTTGTTGGAGCGAAATTCCAAGTATCTCCACAACTATCGCCTTTTGGAAGATTTTTGTTAAGCGCATTTTGATTTAAAATGACACAATCGTATTCTGTAATAAAATTACAGCTTTGTATGTTAATTAGTATACCATTTAAAAATATGTATAAAGTTATTGTTAGTAAAACTTTTTACCGATAAGTTCTCTTTCATACAATCACATTCAAAATGTTTGTTTTCCCTTTAGGATTTTGTCCGTGCTTTACCAAAGGAGACGCGACGTTTATTTTTCGTCGCAGCAAGATTCGTAGCGCTGTTCGGCGCACGATTCGTCGCAAATGTATTTCTTACGGGATGAATGACACTTTAATAAAAGGTGGTGCAATTCTGTTTAAAATCCTTACTGTAAAAACACACGAAAACCTGAAACTTTAGAAGAACTGTTTTCAGTCAGTTTTATTGACAAATTCAGTTAAGGGTGGACAGAGAATGCGCAAAAACCGAAAACGAAAAAAGTAGAAAAAATCTAGAAAGAGAACTGCGGAGACTCCATTTTGGATCGATTGGATTCGCGTTTAGCTGTCAACAAACGAATCCAATCGAACATTCCCAGTAAAGTTCAGCCGGAAATGAACTGGAATTCTGGCTGGTTCAAGTTCGTATTCCGGCTCCAGTGCAACAACCGATTCTAACTAGTATCGGTTGTGTCATTGGAGCCGGAATACGAACTGGAACCAGCCAGAATTCCGGTTCATTTCCGGCTGAGCTTAACTGGGTTGCCTATCCTTATAACATTGGACGTGTTGCCATACAATGCCGGGGCATACGTTGCCAAAAATGCTGTTTTTCTCTCCGCTGTTCTCTTACTAGAGTTTTTCTAGAAAAAAAGCAGTTTTTTTCCACACTGTGTGTTAGATCTTCATAAAAATCAATCAGCTTATGTAGAATGTTGATACAGTACTGCTGATTGATTTTTATGAAGATCTAACACAGGAGGGGATTAAGGGATTTGCGTCAAGCCGGCGCTAATCTATTCCGACAATGTGTTAGTGTCGGTTTCTGATGAGGCGAAGCCGTAACGCAACATAGTATGAAATAAGGATTTGTGCCCTCCTGTATTAAGACTGGTTTTTACCAACAAATTTTCACCCTAGTGAGAAATTTTGGTTTTTACCAATTTTTCCTCCTTAGGGTGAAATATAGCATAGTGCGTACATTTCTGGCTGGATTCTGGATAAAAGCGAAGACTCCATATCAAGAAGACTGGCAACTCTGTCCAGAATCCGGAGACAGTAACAGCAACGCCACTTGCGGGCAAAGGTGGTACTTTCCATAGTGATGCACACACACATATACATTTTTACATAAAGCTTCCTCCCTTCTTCCAATAGAGGCGCTGTAACCTCTGTCGCTTCTCGTTTGTATGGGGGAAGGAAAGAGATATCAGTCTTCTTGATATGGAGTCTCCGATAAAAGTGAGCAGCATCGGTTGGTTTAACCGCTTCTGTCAGAAACGGTTGTTACATTTGAGCGAATTCGTTGCCAGAATTCTCGCATAAATCGCGCAAAATGCTCGCAGAAACTCTGCCAGCATCAATTTCGCTTTGCTCAACTTTTGCTAACTTTCTGCTTGCCACGCTGACCGGGTTAAACTTGGGTAATACCTATTTTACGATGTTTTTGAGCATTTATTATCAAATGCGCTAATTCAATTCGTCGCTTAAAAATGATTAAATGGCTCGTTTCCAATGAAACGTACAATATTGTTGATCATAAAAAAATGAATATTCCCACCTTTCTTTGTCCATCTTGTGTTGAACCGGTGGAGAAACGTCAAAAGGAATAAACAAACAACAGCTGATTGAAACGTTAATACTCCGCAAGCACCAAGAGCAAGAACTTTCTTTCGGTTCTTAGCATCAGATACGCGTGATTTTGCCAAAAATCGAGCCAAAAATAAGCAAAATTTGTAAAAAGTGTACTGTTACACATTACAGTAATATATTAATAATGTTTTTATTATATTTAGGTCAGCAGATTAACAAGTGATTGCAAACGGCAACGAGCGCTACCAGTTTCGGTTCAAGAAAAAAGACCACAATAGTCATGAGTTTAAAAGCAATTATTTATAAAAACGGAGAAGTTGAAATTCTCGATCAATTATTATTACCTGAGCAATCGAAATACATTAAAATAAAAGGTGTTGAAGACGGTTGGAATGCTATTCGGAAAATGCAAGTTCGTGGTGCTCCGGCTATTGCAATTGTTGGATGTCTTTCACTGGCTGTCGAAGTACAAGACAAAAACTTTGACCACAAAGACAGCTTCCGACAGGAGATAGAAGAAAAGCTGAATTTCTTGGTTACTGCTCGACCAACAGCAGTTAACATGAAAATGGCTGCAGAGAATTTAATTGAAATGGTTCAAACGTTGACTGATGATGGGACTGTTACCGTTGACGAAATGAAACATAGGTTTCTAGCAGCTGTTGAAAATATGCTAGAGAAAGACACTTTTGATAACATGGCACTAGGAAAATATGGAGCTGATAAAATACTTTCTAACACCTCCAACGGGGATGCTGTTCAAGTACTAACTCATTGCAACACTGGGTCTTTGGCAACGGCTGGCTATGGAACTGCATTGGGAGTTATACGAAAGCTGTTTGAACAGAACCGTTTAGAGCATGTATATTGTACGGAGACACGTCCATATAATCAAGGTGCTAGACTCACTGCATATGAACTGGTCCATGATAAAATTCCAGCCACGCTAATAATGGATAGCATGGTGGCTTCACTTTTTAAGTCCCGCTGTGTATCTGCTGCAATTGTAGGAGCTGATAGAGTTGCAGCCAACGGAGATACGGCCAATAAAATCGGAACTTACCAAATTGCTGTTCTAGCTAAGTACCATCGTGTACCATTCTACGTAGCTGCTCCTTTTACGTCAATCGATCCAAATATTCCATCTGGGGATTGTATAACCATTGAAGAGCGTCCAGATAGAGAAATGACCCATATTGGAGATTACAGAATAGCAGCAGAAGGAATCAACTGTTGGAATCCTGCTTTTGATGTGACACCGAATGAATTAATAACTGGCATTATCACAGAAATCGGTGTCTTTGAACCACACGAGTTGCGCGAACGTGCAGGTGGACGTGGTACAGGGAAATAACATATTTGTAAATTATATTCAATTAATTGGGTCTTTAAATGACATTCCAAATGTAGTAATATATATGTTCAACCCTCAACGATTTTTAATTTATTTTTCTAAAAAAATTTAGATGGTTCCTAGTTTGACACTATCGGTCTTACTTGATAATGGATTCAGCCACATGGGTTAGCAAGGAGTTGCAGGACAAGTTCAAGGGCTTAACGACCCCCTCCCCCGGATCTACTGCGAGTTGGGGAGTCGTGCTAGGATATGGCGGGGTAATAACAGAGAAGCTAAACCTCTATGAAAAGTCATACAAATCCGAAAGCAGCTCCGTCGAAGTGAGACAGTGCCGTTTCCGTTAAAGTTTTATCGAAGACTTTAGCATAAAGAACCCCAACCTAACTGGAGTGCCAACCGGCACATTAGGATCGATACCAGTACGATTCTAATTACTGCAAACTGGTGGTAGAACTCGGATGTGAATAAGGATTTCATCGAAATTTATCCACGGACCGACCGCCACACCATTCCACTATCTTAGTAAGGATGGGTGACACATCCCTGAAACGACGAGTGGGCTAATGGTACTGGCTGTCCCTTGTCTCACTAAAACTTTGGTAGATCTCCAAGTACGTTCAAAACTCTGCACCTTAGCCGGTGGAAGTAGGCTCAGTTGAAGGCTCCTGACTAGCACCGATCCGGCTCTGAACGTGGTACCCCATGAAGGACCGCGTTGAATACTGACCTCACTGCTCGCAAAGGTAATTATGGGATCATATATAAACGACTACTTATTATGGGCGTAGATAGCGGCTTGGAGGTGGGACCCAAAAGGCATGGAAGTAGACAAAAACAAACATAAAATAAATTCTAACGGAGCAAGTGTGGTGAAACCGTTCGCCAAAGGTGAGCTTACGAGGTCACCGACATAGCAAAACGAACAAGTGCAACAGAAAGTGCAACCGAAACAGCAGCCAAGGGAGGCCAAACCGAGCACGAGCGGTGACAAACCAATTGGACGTCAAGGAAAGCTAGGATTTCAGGAGCGCACGCCGAAACCAAGCATTACGAAAGAAGAGCAACAGTCTGGGTTACCTAAAGTGACGAAGTTAAGGCAAAAAATCGTAGAACTCTACGAATAGACCTTTCTCGTCAAAAAAATTTATATGATAGGATGCTTCCTATTTTATCCCCAATTCGTTACTGCCGATTGCCGCGATGATTTGGTACCTCTAACTATTGAAAAAATCAAAAACAGTGCAAGCTGCTCATTTAACCCCATATTCTGAATACCTATCTTGCCTTGTTTCCCCGCATTTTTACACCATTTGGATGAATTTCCTGTGGGGAATACAGCCTCCTGGCAACCCTATACCATCATATGGAGTTTGACAGCGACCTACATATATGGGGCGTTATAGCTATAAAGCCCCAAACAAAGAATTATGTTCGGCACTATGCTCGATATTCAAGCATTCCACACGACGTTTTGCATCTTGTGGGATGATTTAATATCATATCATTCAGAAAATCGAGATTTTGTAACTAAATACAGCTTCTAATCATTCGGTTCAAAATCAATGTTTTGCCTTTCATGGCAGTGATGCTGGCTGTACAGAGACGTCGTCCTTGACAGGAGGCTGGGGGAATACTAAAAGGATGCCAGATCTGCATATATATTCAGCCTCCTGTCAAGGACGACGTCTCTGTACAGCCAGCATCACTGCCATGAAAGGCAAAACATTGATTTTGAACCGAATGATTAGAAGCTGTATTTAGTTACAAAATCTCGATTTTCTGAATGATATGATATTAAATCATCACACAAGATGCAAAACGTCGTGTGGAATGCTTGAATATCGAGCATAGTGCCGAACATAATTCTTTGTTTGGGGCTTTATAGCTATAACGCCCCATATATGTAGGTCGCTGTCAAACTCCATATGATGGTATAGGGTTGCCAGGAGGCTGTATATATTAGTAAATCTGCAGATTTTGCATTTTCACTGCAGATGTTTTGCAGATTACAAATATTTAGCAGAACATGCCATCCAATTTATACACAAGCCTTCAACATTTTTGAACATTTAAAATATATACATACTACATTTCTATGTCAAATTTATTGAAGATTTTTGTAGCAATCTGCTGACTTTTATATTTTCACTGCAGGCTATTGTTTGAATAGACCTGGCATCACTGATGCTGAAATGATTCATTCATATACCTGTCAAAAACATCATACATCGTAAGATCAAGCATTGGGCTATAAAACGATTGCTTTCTGGATGATGGATAAGGAATTGTACACATTTGTTTGTTTGCTCGTGGGTTAAGTCCTAACAAGATGATTCGATTTATTACTCATTTTTAGGTGGTGAAGTTTACCTGAACTTTATAGGTAACGAATTCGGTCGATGATAAGTTGTTGAAATGATCGTTCAATGCCATACCGAAAAACGTTTCCATTGGTCAGAATGCCTACCAGCGTATGATAGCTGCAAACATGAGTACAACAAGGTTATCGCTTTCGAATGGAACAATTATTTATTATTCGTGTTCAAGTTCCATTTCAGCAAAAGTTTCGTCGATTGACGATTATCGCATTGTCGTTGATTTAGCCGGCAAATGCAAAACAGTGCTCGGCACTGACGATAAGGAGTAAGAAGGATTTGATAGGAGTGATAAGAATGCAGAGCAGGGAGGAGAAATTATATGTAAATTTATGTTATATCCCGAGTTGCCATCATTTTTGCACCGCAATAAAGCTTTCTGCAACTGCTGTCGTGTTCAAATTGGCAGGAAATAACTAGGTAGCGAATGATAAATTGCATAGTCAATTTATTTACTTTTTCGGAAGGATAAGTAATTAGTATGTTGTGAATATATATGTGTGTCCCATGCCGTGTGTTATGGTGGTACCAGACGGAACCGTTGGTCAGCAGAACATCCTTGTCGTACTGGTCATAGATGCGACGTTTTTTCTCATCTGATAGCACTTGACATGTTTCGGAGATCTGTCTTAACGCTCTCTACTTAGCGCAGGATACGCGAAACCGCTGCTAGCTTTCGAAAGAAAATTCCTAGCTGCTGCTACTCTATCAGTCTCTCTCTCTCTCTCTCGACTGAGGACTACAATTTCGGTCGACTAAATTGTGCTATGAAAATTGTACTTCCTGGAATTTCACCTAACGAGATCAATTCATTGTGAGGAATTTCGCTGCGTTCCAATATTGCTTGCCTCTGTAGGTGATGATGTGTGTGGATTCACTTCGGCATCCAGGTCTTATGTTTTGGGTAATTTTGCTATCTTATTCTGCTGAATAAATCATCTTGGTAAAGCCTCTACGTTATACTATGGTCATTTTAAAAACGCATTGCTATTTAATCTTGTAGCTCTTGGCAAGTCAGTCCTGGCACTGTTCTCGACTAATCCTGGCACTATACCGCTGACGTTGCACTTATTACAGTGATCAAACTTGGCGAGAGCGGCAGTGGTTTCGTCGGAATTGTTCACTCGACAAGCAGGAAGTGCAAGAACTCTGCTACTTATGCCTGAGCCCCTCATTGAAACCTTCGTCCTGTCGGAGTGTTAGCTTCGTCCGATACCGGAGCGTATTGCTGAACCGAAGCAGTCTGCTACTGGCGCTGCTTCCTTCGAATCGGAATCGCTGAATATTCCCGTTAGCCGAATGTCCAACGTGGCCGAAGGCAAACCGATTGCAGCAACACCACCAACCGTAGCTGAAATTTTGGCCTTTAATCCAAGTCCCTGCCATTGACATAGCGACAGACGAGTGCGGCGCAGGTTGGACCGTCGGTTGACTCGGTGCCGGACAGGGCAAAACAGCTGCAACAGGAGCGGACCTAGTATGGGCTGTAAAGGTCATCAATTGCCATAGATCACCAAAATGCTCTGCGACTAACATTGTGTACAAAACAAACCAAACGAAATTGATCGCAACAACGATAACATAATCTAAATTTTACCCAAACATTTGAAAATGAGAAAAAGGCAAAAGAAGTTTTGGTCCGATTCATTATAATTCTATTTAAAAATTGAATACTGTTTTATTTAGTTTGATTGCGCATATTCTTTACATCAGACACACCCCTTAATTCATTGAGTACGTATTTCACTGCCTTTATAATCCTTTTGGAATCAGTTACAATAATCCTTTATAATCATTTTATAATAAGTGTATTGCTAGTTAGGACTTTTATATCAGCCGGGCTCTTTCATAATTTGTTATAAAATCATTATCAAAATTCTTCATAATCCATTGTCGCGTTATGTTTATGTACATGGCCAGATAGATAGTTTTTAACTGGGACGGAACGTGTGGATACGAAAAAACCTAATGTCAATTGTAGCCAGGGGGAGCTGTCAAATGCAGCCAAAGGGAACCGTCAAATGCAGTCAGGGGGGACTGTCAAATGTAGCCAGTCCATTTAAAATATGTGAGGAAGAAAGAGTGGCTATGCAAGACAAGAGATAAAATGAACAGAAAAAAGAAAAAGAAAACATCTATCCACAGGTTCTGTCCCAGGATTTCAATAGAGAACATCAAAATTCGATTTGTTTGCATTTGGCAGTAGGCCTTTTTCAAATGTTTGGCTAGAAATTCCTTGCTTCTTCAATGAATCATGTACAAGAAAAGTAAAAATGTTAAATTTAACGGAACAATGTATGATGCCGACATCAATTAAAAAATACAGCTGAGCGACCTTGTTGGGAAAGTGTTAACATTTGGCAGCGAACCAAACCAAGTTTCTCATACTATGATCGAATCAACAAAAATTCCAAGATCATGTAAACAATCTCTTTGAACTGTCAAAAAAGTGAGGTTAAACATTACCATGCAACGTTCTCCACCGAGTTTGTTTACATAACCAATGAACTTTGTACCGCGACTCACCACTTCATTTGCCGCGTTGCCAGGAAGCCAAGCAAAAATATACAAAACAGTGCTGCCCAAACACATATTTTGAGTCCCACCATTCTTGCAAAGGTGAAAAAAATACTCAACATTCTTGCATTTTTCAAATTTAAAAAAATCATTAAAAATCACGATAGCTCTAAAAAGTCTCATTTCAGCGGAAATATTCTTAAAAATGTGTAGTCTTTTGAATAAAAATAAGAAAAAAGGGGGTTAGGTCGGACGAGAAAGGTCTATTGGTTCCGTACCAGAATACGACGTCATTTTATTTTTGGAGGATTTCATGAAGATTTGTTTGTTCAAGAGCCCTGATTTGATGAAGAAATGAAAATTTGCCACATCCGTGGATCGCTTGCCAAACAAGGATTTTCAATATCTTCTTCCACTTTGTGTTAGCTTCCTTGCAATTTTTTTTACCTTCTTGGTTGCTACCGCTACCATCACTCCCCTTGATTGTTTGATGCTATTCAAATGTCACATGGAAGCGATTCCGAGCTGCTACTGATCCATAGTTACCTACACGCTCAAGAGTTATAAACAATTTAGTGCTACAATTTTTTGGAACATGACCTTCAGAAAGATTCTATATTCATCCTAAGTTGGGGGCCCCTAAAATCCCGGGGCCCCTGGCCCAGTGTGCCCATGCGTAAAGACGGTACTGGTGGTAGTCTTCGTCGATAACACAACCCCAGTGAGCAAATTTTCTGGCAGAGACCGCTCTGCTAGATTTCTGTAAGTCTTGGTTTGGCACCCATGTCAGATTTCTGCGCGTATCCTGTCGGGTTAGTTGAGCTAGGGCGAACTCGGTTTCGCTCGAGTTTTCTGGCAAATTTTGACAGGAACCGAGCAAAACCCTGGCATAACTCGGACATAAACTGTGCTAAGATCCTGGCAATTCCTACATGGCGGAGTGAGCTGTCGTAATTTGACAGTAGTGATCGCTTCACACTTTTCGAATGCCTCTGTCATGTCGGTTCGTCGGTGCTAATAGAGCAATGTAACCTGGAGAAACAGCAATCTGTTTATTTGTTTATTTGTTGTACCGTCACCAACAGACCCCTTGGCCCCAATGGTGGTTACTTAAACTAATTACATTTCAGAATACACATTATTTTAGCCTTTATCGAATTTCTTGTCAGGTTGAAGTCAAAACCCGTCGCCACACTGTTAAACACACGCTGGAGTCCAGTAACAGCGCTCTGGCGCCCATAGTTGGTTCTCCTGAACGGGAATTGCAGAAGAGAGTTAAGGCTAGTTTACAGTTCGGGAAATGGATCACGGGATTTCGCACGGGATTTGGGTCGGGATTTGATCAGGGAAAATTTCCCGCCGAGATCTCTCCAAACTGTCAAACCAAAAACGCTGCTGCTTCTTAAAAATTCAAACAGTATCCAACTTGCAGCAAATTGCAAACCTTCCAAAAATACTATTTTCCCCGTCGGAAACAATTTGTGTTGAATTGTTCCAGGCCGGATTTTTGTGTGGAGAGTTTTAAAATCCCGTGATGTTTCCCGTGGTTGAGTTTACACTTCAGGAAAACTGTCATTTTTGTGTAGACTCATTTCCCGTCACGGGATTTGAAATCCCGAGCTCCATTTAAAATACACAGGGACCCAAATCCCGTGACACGTTTTCCGAACTGTAAACTAGCCTTTATTGCGCAGAACTCGAACGCGAGCTTGAAGATCGAGGCGTCCGAGGATTGTAGGGCAGACAGTAAGTCCGAGACCAACAGGGCTCGAGAGCAGTACCTCCGGATGCTTAGAGTACCGAGCTGTATTAACTGACAATGCACAATGGTTTACGTAGCTCGGCAGCTGAAATCAACAGCAGTACAATATTCCAGTGTTGAGCGAACCAGCGCGCAATAGAGAGATTTTAAACAGTATACGTCCTTAAAAGTTTTCGCTTTTTGGAAAATGAACCCAAGCTGTCTTGATGCCTTATCCACAATGGATGATGTATGTGGTACAGAGAACAGACATCCATGATCGAACAAAAATATTTAAAAAAAACGTGTGTAAACATTTGAATTAATATACGAAAAACACTAGCGCCGCCACACCAACCTATCCCAACTATCCGTCAAATCCATTCCGGAACCGGTTCGAAATCCTGGATGGATTCAGCATGGAATCTAGCTCAAAGAAAACAACCGATACCGACTCTATCGGTTGACGCATTTGAGCTGGAATTCATGCTGGAAGTCCGAATCGGTTCCGGGCTAGTTTGACTGGGTAGAGGAATAACCGCTGTCAATTCTGTCGCACTCAGCCACAAAAAAACATGACGACAGTAGCGCACCTGGTTTAGATATCCAAACCACCTTCGAAACCGTTAGAGATTTTACACAAGTTGAATGCTGAAGTTGGACGTCTGTTCTCTGTGTTGATGCCTTATCCACAATGGATTATGTATGTGGTTTGAACGTTAGTGCCGTTAGTGTGTGTGAGTGTTAGTGATGACTCCGATATCCTTGACGTGAGAGAGTCTTGGAATACTCGAGTCGAAGAGATGGTAGTTAAACTGAATCGGATGGCGTTTCCGCGTGAACATAACGATTGAGCATTTACTCGGGTTTAAAACCATTCTGTTTAGATCACTCCACGTACTAAAGCTGTCCAAATTACTCTGAAGAAACTCGGCATTGGTTTTATCCCGTATTTGACGAAAAAAATTCATGTCGGTAAAAGAAAGGCGGGGTTCTTGTAATTTGATGTTGACGTCATTAAAGTAGAGGAGGAATATCACTGGACCGAGATAGCTTCCTTGTGGGATGCCAGATGTAGCGAAGAATGGCGCAGATAGATAGTCCTTAATGCTGATTTGGAGTTGCCTTCCATCGAGGTAGGAACGAAACCAGCGCAGAAGTTGTCCATGAATATCGAGTTTGTCCAGCTTCGCTATTGCGATATCATGATTGATTTTGTCGAAGGCCGTAGGTTTGCAATCCGCCAGCGAATCCATCGAGTACATATGTTGTGAACGAGAGCAGGTTGGTCGTTGTCGATCGTTTAGGCATAAAACCGTGTTGGTCGTCTGCAATGTAGTGTTTGCAGTGAAAGAAAAGAGGGTCTAAAACAACCAGCTCGAATAGTTTTGATGCTGCACTTAAACACGAGATTCCCCGATGTTCGATTTGTTTCCTTTTTTGTGAACTGGAAACATGTGCGCTGCTTTCCAACTGAAAGGGAATGTTCCAGTAGCGAGTGATAGCACAAAGACACAAAGAAGTGGTTCAAGAAGCCCGCTGATGCACTTTTTGACAAAAATCGAGCAGGTATCAATCAGGTTGAGGAAGGCGTACAGTGGCACACAGACAGCAGTGATATGCTTATCGCCAACCGCAACCAACAAGCTTATGTCTTCCGGTAAGATCAAAATCGGATGGTCGTCGATGCTTGTCACGATTGATCCCTAAGGCCACTTAACAAACGGAGCTGTGTTTCGGCCATCAGGTAAGAAACTGTAGAGGCCCGGACAGATCTGTTCTGTGCAGAAAATATGAGGAGAAAGGACACAAATGGCAACAGAAACGAAGTGCGACGTTAAAATTGTGGGAACTAACGACCACACCACAGGTTATGCAGCGGAAAGTGGACACAACCGACCGGAATTACTTTCGGGAATTCGCGCTTTTAAATAAAGAGACGGCACACTTTATAATCTGCGTGTTGTTTATTTAACGTACTGGCGTGGAATGACAAAGGTATTTTGTTAAAGGTATAGCACATATTTCTTTATAGGGTTGCCAAACAAGCAACTGATGAACTTCACCAGTGGCGACGTAAGGAAAATATCGCTCACACCAACACTCCTCCTCGATTTTTTTGCATTAAGCTGCGCCGCTGTTACTCTCTGCGTTCACCAAACCCATCGCCTTCGAGAACTTAACCTGTTTAATGCTTCCCAAAGGTTTGGTCAAAACGTCAGCAATCATTTCTTCGGACGAGCAGTACTGTAGCGTAACGATACCCTTCTCCAACAGATCCTTGGTATAAAACATCCGAACGTCGATGTGCTTCGACCTTCTCGACTTCTACGAAGTCGATGCATCCCTTGTTATCTTCGTTAATCACTGTTGGTTCTTTCTGTGTTTCACCGAACTCTCCGAGAAGCCACCGCAGCCATACCAGCTCTTTACATGCTTCCGACAAGGCAACATACTCCGCCTCCATACTAGAGAGTGACACGCAAGTTTGCTTCCGACTTGCCCAGCTTATTGTCGCATTACCCAGTTGAAATAAATAGCCCGTGTTCGATTTTCGATCAGAAGTGTCACTGCTCCAATCCGCATCACTGTATCCGCAAAGTTTTACTAGCACTCTCTTCGCAATCAACTTCAAACGATAATCACTTGTCTTGAGCAAATAGCGGACTATTCTTTTCAGCTCCGTCCAGTCTGCCTCGGTAGGATCGTTCACTCTTCGACTAAGTATCGACACGCTAGCTGCCACATCAGGCCGCGTATTCACAGACACGTAAAGAAGTGCTCCAATTGGCGATTCTACGTTGAAACCGCTCGCAGATAGCGCTGGAAAGAAAGTGTTGCTGATTTTATTCTGTTCTGTCATAGTGCATATATTTTCTGTAAACATTGGTAAAAAATGACTTTTAAACACCAAATTACCGATCAATTTGTTGATAATTGTTTATGAAAATGGAGGAAAATCATCATTTTATCAGATGATGAGTAAACATCTTGCGAAAAGAGTGTAAAACATAGTGGTTTCTAATATTATTCGCAGAGCTATATGCGCGCTGTTTCGAAATGTAATTTGTTGAGCACCGTAGCCGCTGCAACAGCATTTCCCGTTCGTCTTAAGTTAAGCTAAACCTTCATTAGATGGTGTAAATTCATGAAACTCTCCAGATCATGCGAGGAAAGAATATATCCGGGTAATAGGAAAGTGTCAGCTTTGTATCATGCACAGCCGATCCTTCTCTCCGATAGTCTTCACTGAATCTCCTACGTAGTTCAAAAGTTAAAGGAGTTTGACATTGGTGCTGATTGGGTCTCGATTTCGAGTTGGAACTTTATTTATGGAACGATTTTTTATAACCACAATAACACCCCGATTACATTTCGAAGAAATGTATGAGTCAAATAGTTGCAAATGGCTGTACTTTCAGAATAATTGCAAATAAAACTAAATTTCTTACTCGTTTCATTCATATTTTGGCAGTGGTTAGCTTTTTCCGAGAAGATAATGAAGATTTTGTTGTAAGCTACGACTCACTTACGGGCGAAAAAAAGCAAATTGTATCACTTTGCCAGTTCATGAGCTGAATCATAGGTGTCGCATGACTAATTTTGGTTTTGCCGCAAATCGCCAATAAGGCTGTGATAGCGTTGGTTGTCCGGTAGCTTTTGACTTCCATCACGGCCCTTGTAATACCCAGTATCCATAGGCACCTTCGAACCTTTCGCATTTTCTAGTCTGAATCTACTCGCAATCTTCTTTATGTAAGTTTGCTGGTCCATAGAGAAGAAACCCGCGCTATCCTTCGTTGTTCGGATTCCTAAGAAACAATTAATATCTCCAAGACAGTTTGTTTGATACTCTTCTGCAAATCCTTCTCAATTTTGTTGATTTCATCCGTAACAGTACATGCCACGATCATATCACAGAGAACAGACGTCCATCTTCAGCATTCAACTTGTGTAAAATCTCTAACGGTTTCGAAGGTAGTTGGGATATTCAAACCAGGTGCGCTACTGTCGTCATGTTTTTTTGTGGCTGAGTTCGACAGAATTGACAACATTTATTCCTCTACCCAGTCAAACTAGTCCGGAACCGGTTCGGACTTCCAGCATGAATTCCAGCTCAAATGCACCAACCGATAGAGTTGGAATCGGCTGTTTTCTTTGAGCTAGATTCCATACGGAATCCATACAGGATTTCGAACCGGTTCCGGAATGGATTTGACGGATAGTTGGGATAGGTTGTTGTGGCGGCGCTAGTGTTTATCGTATAATAATTCAAATGTTTACACACGTTTTTTAAATATTTTTGTTCGATCATGGATGTCTGTTCTCTGTGATAAGACGGAGGTAGTTATCGTCAACAACCGCAAGTCGGCACAACATGCAGTTATCCATGTGGGAGAAGTCGCGATCACTTCACAGCGAAGTCTGAAGTCTCTCGGAGTCATTATAGACGACAAGCTGACCTTCGGCAGCCATGTCGACTATACATGCAAGAGAGCGTCGACTGCTGTTGCGGCTCTATCGAGAATGATGTCCAATAGCTCAAAGGTGTGCGCCAGTAGACGTAGGTTACTGGCAGGCGTTGACGTATCTATCCTCAGGTACGGCGGCCCGTCATGGTCAAGAGCACTGAGGGTAACCAGTTACCTACAGAAACTGGAGAGCACCTACCGCGTGATGTGCCTCAGAGTGATATCTGCCTACCGCACGGTATCACACGATGCATCCTGCGTGATAGCAAGCATAATGCCAGTCGGGCTGGTCATTCGGGAAGATGAGGAGAGTTTCGAGCTACGTGGAAATAGAGGAGCCCGCGAGCGCACCAGGGTGACCTCGGTCGCCAGATGGCAGCGTGAGTGGGACAACTCCTCGAAAGGTAGGTGGACTCACCGGCTGATACCTAGCATATCGAGCTGGGTGGGAAGGCCCCATGGGGAAGTTCACTTCCACCTGACACAATTCCTGTCAGGCCATGGCTGTTTCCGACAGTACCTCCACAGGTTCGGGCACGCGGAGGTCCCAGTCTGCCCGGACTGCCCAGGTGTAGATGAAACTGCCGAACACATACTGTTCGTATGTCATCGGTTCGACGTCGAAAGAAGAGCAATGCTTGACGTCTGTGGCTGGGA
This sequence comes from Topomyia yanbarensis, assembly GCF_030247195.1. NCBI lineage: Eukaryota > Metazoa > Arthropoda > Insecta > Diptera > Culicidae > Topomyia > Topomyia yanbarensis. Next base: position 460,540,240 of record NC_080671.1, on the reverse strand, counting down.
CACAACCCCTGATACCCTTATTCAGCGATATGTCAATCGGTGGAGAAGTGGAACGCAGTCTCGGCTGCTACCATCCAGATTGCCAGTAGGCTACAGGTAATCTGGCGAACCGAGCAACAGACGACGGGCACGGCTAACTAGTGATTGGTTAGCTGGAGCGAAAAAAGCCAAGCGCAAAAAAGGGAGTGAATGGTCTGTTCATGCTGAGGCAGGTTTGGCGCAGCGAATGGCAACCGCGTAAGGGGTAAACCCAGCCACCCCGAAGCAAGACAGAAGAGTGAGTGTATAGGCGTATAAGTGGACTGCCTCATGCCAAGACGGGAGGGTCGTAGCGTAGTATGTTGAGACTTAGCTATCGATGCATCATGGCGTGGCAGAGGAGTGAAAGGGTGAGCATCCAAGTCAGTCTCACACGGCATGTTAAGGGCGAGCACAAAAGTCAGCCTCACATGGTATGGTAGAGGCTAGCACAAAAGTCAGCCTAGCAAGGAATGAAAAAGGTGAGCACACAAGTCAGCCTCGCATGGTATGTCAGAAGTGGGGTCTAAGAAAAATGTCCCACATGGGATGCCAGGGTGAGTGACAGAGGTACAATAGAGTGGCACGATCGAGAGTGAATCAGGTGATAGGGTGAGCACCCAAGTCAGCCTCACATGGTATGGGTGGGCGAGCACAAAAGTAAGCCTAGTAAGGAATGAGTAAAGTGAGCACACAAGTCAGCCTCGCAAGGAACGAAAAAGGTGAGCACAAAAGTCAGCCTCATGTGGGAGTGTTTGAGAGTGAATCAAAGTGCGATTGAGAGAGCACCCAAGTAAGCCTCATACAGGACGTATGAACGCGTGAGTGAGAGTGAATGTGTACATTTAGTACAGCCATCCCCCCAGAAGTAATACCGAGAGGTAGTTCCTGGGAGGAACGATGGCGGAGCCCAATGGAGTTTGGTCGGTATTAATGGCAGCGTCACCATTCGAGCCCGACACGCCCCCAGTGCACCCCGTGCGGTAGATTGGACCCTACCAATAGCACGTGTACTGGGCTAGGACGTAAAGGTCTTCTCCATTGCAAAAAAAAGACCCGTCTCTTCCATCTTTCCGAAAATCTAAGTCTTTTGCATTCAAAAGAACTTAGAATATTTTTTGCAAAAATCGTGTTAATAATCCGCGCAAAAAAAACTTCCAAAAATATTCTAAGTCTTTTGCTGAGAGTTTTTTTCGCAGATTTTCGAATAAACGCGGTTTTTTTGTACGCGGTTTTTTTACGCGGTACATATCCCCCGCGTAAAAAAAACCTGGGTGTACTTATTACGGGCTGTAGGGACTGAGACGGACAGAGAGGAATAATGAAATAAAATTGTCGGAGCGGAGAGAATATATTGGAGAGGATAGAATCAAACGAGTAAGAAAAAAGTTCACCAGTTGTGTGATTGACTTTGGCGTAGATAGCCCGCGGGCGTAGATAGCCCGTAGAGGGACCCAACAAGCATGGAAGAAGACAAAAACAAAGATAATAACAATGTTAATGGAGCAAGTGTGGTTAACCCGTTCGCCAAAGGTGGGCTAGCGAGGTCGCCGACCCACCAAAACGAACAAGTGCAACCGCAACAGCAGCAGTAGCGAGAGCAGCCCAGGGAGGCCAAATTTAGCACGAGCGGTGACAAACCAATTGGATGCCAAGGAAAGCTAGGGTTTCAGGTGTTCACGCCAAAACAAAGCGTTACCCAAGTGATAAAGTTGAGGCAAAAAATCGAGAACTCGACGAATTCGAATAAAGAAATAAAGGAGTGATTAGCATCAAATTCGCCGTAGCAGTAGCCGAATGCGAACAGATGGCGTTACTAGAGCGAGCTGAAAATGCCGAAAAGATGCTAAAGACCACGGAGATAGCGAAAGCAGAAGCCTATGAGACGCCGAAGGGTAACCGGTATTCTCGTTTTGTGAAAAGTATAAGTGAAACACCAGGAGAGGAGGAGGAACCGAAAAAGCCTAAGCCGATAATTGCAGAGTGAATGGCGAACCGCAGAAACCGAGGAAGAGAGGAAGAAAAGGAGGAAAGGAAGAAAGAAGACCTTCGACCGTGCCAGGAGAAGTACAGGGGAGATGCTCTAGTTGTCAAAGCAAACGACGACGTGACGTAAGCTGCAATCCTCACAAGGGTGAGAGAGTATACCTAGCAGAAAGAGCTGGGGGAGAACGTTATAAGAACCAGGTGCACTCAGAAAGGCGAAATGCTGTTCGACTTAAAGAAAGATCCATTGATCAAGAGCTTGGCCTATCGGGAACAGAAGCGGTGGAGGAAGAAGCGAATGAGAGAGCTTTAGTTCAGGAAGCAGTGGTCGAGTACAGGAATCCGGACGAGATCACAACGGAAGACGAAGTGAGGAACGCACTAATAGAGCAATATAACCTGCAGAAAGAGCAGATTTCAATCAGGTTGAGGATGGCGTACAGTGGCACACAGACAGCAGTGATACGCTTATCGCCAACCGCAGCCAACAAGCTTATGTCTTCCGGAAAGATCAAAATCAGATGGTCGGTGTGCTTGTTACGATTAATCCCTAAGGCCACTAAACAAACGGAGCTGTGTTTCAGGTGCCTGGGATTCGGCCATCAGGCAAGAAACTGTAGAGGCCCGGACAGATCTGATCTGTGCATAAAATGTGAGGAGAAAAGACACAAATGAGGGCGGAAAAGACCATATGACGGTAGGCTACTTATGTCCAGAGTACAAAAAGACGAAGGCAGGCCAATGATGATGGAGATAACCCAGCTTAATTTAAATCATTGTGGTATCGCACATCAGCTGCTGTGGCAATCAACAATAGAAACGAAGTGCGACGTTGCAATTATTGCAGAACCGTATCTTGTTCCTCACGATAACGGTAACTGCATGGTGGATAGTGCAGGAATTGCGGCAATCCAATAGATGGGCGGTTTCCCTTTTCAAGAGGTGGTGGATAGCACACACGAAGGCTTCGTGATCGCCAGGATCAACGGCGTATTCGTATGTAGCTGTTATGCTCAACCACGGTGGACACCAGAGCAGTACAATCTAATTAGTCGGGCAAACGCCGGTTGTTATAAGATGAGATGTTAACGCTTTGGTCGTGGAGTGGGGTAGCAGGTTTACCAACGCAAGAGGTTACAGCCTATTGGAAGCCCTGGCGAAGCTGGATATAAGGCTGTATAACGAAGGTTCAGCTAGCACATTCCGTAAAGACAGCCGGGAATCCATCATCGACGTAACATTGTGCAGCGCGTCGCTGATGCCTGCCTGAAAGCCAGAGCACGCGTTCAGAGAGTAAGATCTGAGGCAGTCAGACCCGCCGTCGGAAGCAAGCGAACCTGTGATCCACTCGTTTGCCCGGCTTACTCAAACAGGGGCTATCCCTAGTTTAAGTCCGACTGAGCGGTAGCGGTATGGCGTGGCCACATTGGGTGGTGGACTCAAAATAAAATTGGCAACGCTAGCAAAATGTAAACACAAACGAACACTCCGGGTGAACCTATCGTCAATTGACATTTCGACGAGTTTTGATTCGAGCCAATGATACGGGCCCCTATACCGTACGTTGATGCTGACGGGGGAAATGCTGGTGACAATCGAGTCTCCAACGACGAGTGTCAAAAAGGCTGGACGCGAAGAAAGTACGGTATCCCCAACGTGGCGATCCTGGCGTTTCCGGACATGTTCAGGCTAGTTCTACAGAAATACATGGACGAAGGCTACTTTCCGGACAGATAGAAGATCCAGAAGCTACTGCTGCCAAAGCAAGCCTGCTGGATACTCTTGGTAAACTTCTGGAAAAGCTGATGACCTACGCTGAAAGTGAGAACGGACTATCGCAGAGGTAGTTCGAGTTCCGGAAAGCAATATCGACGATGAACGCCATCCACGGCAGAGACAATAGGCATCGTGGAAACCTGACGTGGCTGACGTCAAGTTGCAGCTGACTCACCACAAGGCCGTGGTAATGCTGGTCAGTAACCGTAAAAAATCCAGCGTCGGGGAACAATCTATCCCATCGATACGTGCGCTGAAGCAACAGCCATGTCGACTATGTATGTGAAAAGGCTGCGAGGACAGCTAACGCATTGGCAATGATTATGCCAAATAATGGAGGAGCAAGAGGCAACACGAGACGGTGTCAGGTGTCTCATCCTCAAAACTATGGAGGTATGGCGTACCAGCCTGGGCTGCGCTAAACTCAAAGCGGAACCGGACGAAGGTGACTTGCACGTTTCGCCTAATGGTTGTTCGTGTCGCGAGTGCGTATAGAACGATATCATCGGAGGCGGTATGCGTAATAGCCGGGATGACTCCCATCTGCATCACTCTGGCTGAGGACGTAGAATGTTTCCAGCGGAGAAATGCACGTAATGCAAGAAGATTGGTCCAAGCAGATTCATTGGCTAAGTGGCAGCAAGAGTGGGACAATGCTGAGAAAGTAAGGTGGACCCACCGACTCATCCCAAATGTATCTTCTTGGGTACATAAAAAGCATGCAGAGGTGAACTTCCATTAGACGCAGGTTTTGTCCGGGCACGGATGCTTCCGGAAGTACCTGCATCGGTTTGGATATGCTTCGTCACCCCTTTGCCCGGAGTTTGTGAACGTACAAGAGGCACCAGAACACGTGGTCTCCGAATGCCATAGGTTCGAAGAAGTCCGAAGGTGTATGTCTGGTGTGACAGGGGACAATATCGTCGAAGAGATGCACCACGACCAACATATCTGGGACGCCATCAACTGACTGGTTACGAGCATACTCTCCATGTTGCAGAGGAAGCAGCGAAGTGACCAACAAAGTAGCGCCATTGGCTAGAACTCCGCCGTGAAACCACAAATCGGATTTAGGGAGAAATTCCGCCACCGGAGAACCAACGTTGGGAGAACTCTCCGATGATGTACTGGGTCCATCGCCGGGGACCAGTTGAGTAGTACGCGACGTAGCATCGGGTTTGGATCGTCGGGGCGCCACTGAACCGGGCGCAGGCTTCATCGTAATCGCCGAACCGACCTCGGGTAGCTCGTGAGTAGGCTAGATCCATCGCCGGGGATTAGACAGAGTAAACCGCGTCAAATAGCTAGCAGTGGGTCGTTGGGGCGCCAGTGAACCGGACGTGACCGAAATTATAAGAAGGATTGCTCATAATTTTATCATATACGCCAGTTCTGCATCTATTCCCTAACCTAGCTGTCATAAATACTCAGACGAACACATACACAGATAGACATACGAATAGCACATACCAAATGTACGCTAGTACTAAATACTACAATTATTATAAGACAACCACTGATAGGCTACTACATTTACCTTTTTTAAAATTTATTCTGTGAACAATGACGAAGTCGACCGATAAATAGACACACAATGACCCCCACTGCGAGCCGTGTCCACAAACACTGCCATTAAGCTGTCGAACAATGTTTGACAACACAGCCCACAGAAAAAAAAAATCCATGGTGATTCGCCAGTCGGCCGCGCCAATGTGCACAGGCTGTTGGCTGACCGGTAGTTCGGGCTGGTTCAGAGTATGAAAAAATACAAACAAAAAAGCGATCTCGGTCTCCTCGATGCACCATTATCGAGGCGTAATGCAATAACCATCTTAAAGCAGTTTTCTGTTAGAATTTTTTTTAAAAATGATGCACAAATATGCTTGATGATGTTTTCAATACCGTCAACACAGGGGATGGATTATCTCAGCCAAATAATTTTAGGAAAATTGTTCTCTATCGCATCCCTTGAAAATACGACAACATTTCATAGTATACAACCTTACAGTGATTTATTAAAATTCAGTATCAAATACTTTAAATGCTCGTAACCCTATTAAATGCACGCAGTTCTTGGAAGACATAACCCGTTTAACAGTTCTCCAATCTTCACAGCTCTACTTCATGGTTGGCATCGCGACGGCGGCCTTAGTGTGGGAAACGTCCCCTTCGCGCCACAGTTGGGTAACCGTTTTCGTTTGAGTATAGAATTTGATACCCTGCTTTCCGTAGAAGTGACAGTCACCCAGGAAGCTACCCCGTGTACCGGTGAACGAGAACATCGGCAGTGGGACCGGAATTGGTACGTTGACACCGACCTGGCCGACATCGATTTCGTTCACAAACTTCCTAGCAGTAGCACCGTTCGTCGTGAAGATGGCCGTGCCATTGCCGTACGGGTTGCTGTTGATGATTTCGATAGCATCATCCAAAGTATCGGCGGTAAGACACACCAACACCGGGCCAAAGATTTCTTCGGTGTAGCACTTCATATTTGGCTGCACATCGGTAAGGATGGTTGGTCCTACGAAATTGCCATTCTCGAAATTTTCAACCTTTATACCACGTCCATCCAGGACGATCTTGGCACCTTCCTTAATACCAGACTCGACCAATTCATTAATTCTCTGTTTTGACTGTGGTGAAATTACAGGACCAACATCAGTTCCAGGTACGTGGCCGGCGTTCACTTTTAACTTGCGAGCGCGTTCCACGAGGTCGGGAATCCAGTTCTTTGCCTCACCCACGAATACGGCAGTCGACAAAGCCATACACCTCTGACCAGCCGCACCGAAAGCAGCTCCCGCCAGTTGATTCAACGTGTTTTCTTTGTTGGCATCGGCCATAATGACGCCATGATTTTTGGCACCCATGTTCGACTGGACACGTTTTCCGTTGCGTCCCGCACGCTCGTAGATGTACCTGCCCGCTTGATCCGAACCAACAAACGAAACAGCCTTAATAGCAGGATTGTCACAAATAAAATTCACCGCATCGTGCGCTCCGTGAATAACATTCACAACTCCAGGTGGACAACCGGCTTCGTTCAGCAATTCCATCAGCATCATGGTAGCACCAGGAACGCGTTCCGATGGCTTGATGATGCTGGTGTTACCCGTGGTAATGGCAAGTGGGAACATCCACAGGGGAATCATGGCAGGGAAATTGAAGGGGCAGATTCCGGCCGTTACACCCAAGGGCAGAGTATACGAGTAAGTGTCCATATCCTTTGCAATATTCGATACGGTTTCGCCCATTTGCAGCGATGTAATACTGCAGCAGTGTTCGACAACCTCTGCGAAAAGATTAAAATTGATTATAAGGTAAAGATTTGTTATATAATCGACTTACGCAATCCACGCAAAACGTCGCCTTCTGCATCGATCAACGTTTTACCCTGTTCCTTGGTGATGTTCTTAGCCAACTCGGACATGTTGTTTCTGATGAGGTGCTGCAGTTTGAACATCACTTGTTGCCTGCCCAGAATGGACGTTTGGCTCCAGGTCTGTCGATAAGTTGGTCATAACATTATACGGGTATTGAATTGATCGCAAAACAACAATTTACCTTGAATGCCTTCTTGGAGGATTCCACTGCCGAATCCATTTCATCCTTGGTGCACTTTGGAACACGCGTTACGACCTTGTTGGTGGCCGGATCGTGCAGATCTATCCAGTCGGTGGTTTTCGACTCGACGAATTTGCCATCGATAAACATTTTGGTTGTCGGTGCGGTGGCTGTGCAGTAGCCTCGCTGCAACGCATTGCGGCCCTGGAACGATAGTATGCGGATTCGAAGATTTAGAGATAATAGAATCCTTTGAAGTGTGTGAACAAGCTAGCGACCTAAATGTTATACCCTCAGTTGAGTTGTTGATTCGGCCAGTGTGGCCGATCCCATCTAGCAAGTGAGCTGTCATTTAAATTCGAGTAGTAGGCGTGTGTTTTTCATTTAAGGTGAAGATATGTGGAAGCCACGTTGCTAGGCACCGACTCGCTTGTTTATATTAGGAAAAATTGAAATCTGAAGTGAAAATTCAAACGCACAAATGAGAGTTTCCGAACATTTTCCTTTGGTCATCTGCACATTGACAGTAAATTTGAAGTTTTGTTAGTAAACGACTAAAGTTTCGCGAGTGTTTTTGCAGTGGTGTGTGAAAAAAGTGCATTTGAAAAAGTGCAATGAAAACGAGAAAAAGAGTGTTTCGAAAAGAAATCCCAAGTGAAGAGGGGTGATATTTTCGCACAAAATAGGAGCTACAGATGGCATTCCGTCAAAAACTCGGATTGATTGTATAGGAAAATATTCTAGCTTCCTTAAGTAGCAGTTTCGTGGCACACCAGCAAGGTTAGTGTGTTGAAAAACGTATTTTTATATTTGCTCATGTCAGATACATGGTTAGGCAGGGGAGAGGGGTGTGTGTGGCGTAGGAGCTATGTTGTAGCTCGCATGTATAATGTCCTTAAATAATATGAGCAAAATACACATTGAAAGTGTTGGAGTACGACCCTATTCTTCGCACGCTCACGCCTGTCAACCGACCATTCAAGGAAACAATCCTACAGATCCTGAACAACCAACATATGCTATTGGCCCGAATGGCAGAACAAATGACGAACATACAAGGCAACGTTCAGAGCACAAGTCGGAACGAGCTGGTTCTAGATTCTTTAGCGAGCAATATTACCAAATTCGCTTAAGATCCGGGGATGTTTTTTCGACGCCTGGTTTTCCAGATATGCAGAGTTCTTCGAAAAAGACGCAACTCAGCTGGACGATGACGCTAAGGTACGACTGTTGCTTCGAAAACTCAACCCTGCTGCACATGAAAGGTACACATCATTCATTCTTCCTAAGCTCTCAAAGGAGTACACATTTGAGCAAACGGTTTCCAAATTAAGAAAAATTTTCGGCAGTTCGGTTTCCACTTTTCATTGCCGGCACCAGTGCCTTCAGCCGGCGAAAGAAGAGAACAATGATTTCATCACATACTCCTGCAAAGTGAACCGAGCTTGTGTCGATTTCAAGCTACAAGAGCTGAAGAAGGACCAGTTCAAATGTTTAATCTTTGTGTGCGACCTGAGATCATCTAAAGACGCGGACATACGAATGCGTCTGCTTTCTAAAATCAATGAGCCAATGCAAGACATCACACTAGAAAAGGTGGTGGAGGAGTGCAAATGTTTAATAAAGTTGAAACGAGATACAGTGCAAATTGTCTCAGTCCATTTCCGAATGTGGTCGGACTGGTCATAAGGAGGGCTACTGTTCCTGTTTCGCGTCAAAATCACGTTCAAAGCCTTTCAATGGGAAGCAGCAGAACAAAAACCACGCAGCCAAAATTGTAACCGTCAGCGATTAACGGAGTACCAGTTGAACTGCAGCTGGACTCTGGCTCAGACATAACCATCATATCCAGACAAAACTGGATCAATGTCGGGGCCCCAAAGACATCTTCCCCGGATTGTCAAGTGCAGACAGCTTCAGGAGACAGATTGGGCATAGAAGCCATGTTCCGAGCAACGTACACTATCGGAGGAACTCAACAGAAAGGTAACTGTTATATTTGTTGTGCTGACCTTTCTCTGAATGTTTTAGGCTTCGACCTGATGGATGAGTTTGGGCTCTGGGACGTACCATTTTCTTCCTTCTGCAAGTTGGTCGGTAGCCAACAACCTGATCAGCAGATATTGGAATTAAAAGCAAAGTTCCCCGATGTGTTTACCAACCATATGGGCCTGTGCACTACAACACAAGTGCGACTCACTCTCAAGCCGGACGCTCAGACTGTATTCAAACCGAAGTGGCCAGTTTCATACAACATGGAAGCCGTTGTCGAAGATGAACTGAAGCGACAAGAAGATTTGGGCATCATCACTCCAGTCACCTATGCGGATTGGGCAGCACCCATCGTGATGGTTCGCAAACCGGATCGCTCCGTTCGTATTTGCGCAGATTTGCCTACTGGATCGACTAGTGCGCTCGAATCAAACAGTTACCCACTTACGCTCTCGGAAGACATTTTCAAACGGATGGCAAATTGCACGATGTTTAGCCACATCGACCTATCCGATGCATACCTTCAAGTCGAGGTCGACGAAGAAAGTAGGAAGCTTATCACGATCAACGCCCACAAGGGACTCTATCGTTTCAACCGACTTTCCCCTCCCGGCGCTTTCCAACAAATCATGGATGCTATGCTGAGTGGAAATCAAATGATCGTGTCCCATTTAAACCTGATATGGCTCGCTATATGCGTTAACATCCCAACTCGCTTGGTGGCCTTTAGTTGTTGTGCAATTTATGTTGGAAATGAAATATACAGTTCTCTAATCAACAGTGGTTAGAATAGCACAAATCAATCTCCAGCATAAACGCACAGCAACTATGAATTTATCTCGACTCATGCAGGAAGGCAAAGCTTCCATAGCATTGGTTCAAGAACCGTATTTCCATAAAGGAAACTTCTATTTTGGAGAGTTACTTAACACTGCCTTCATTGCTTACAACAAGACAGGCATGACTAACCCACGTGAAATGCCTCGTGCTTGTATTCTTGCAAATAAGGCTATCGACGCGTGTCTCATATCGGAGCTCACAACTCGCGATATCTGTGTTGTCACAGTTACACTGACTGTCGGAAACGTAGACAAAAAATATATGTTCAACATGTCTACCGTATAACGAGTCATCTCCTTCTGATGATTTCAAAAGTGTTATCATATTGTAGCAGAAATGGGCTTTCGCTCATTATCGGCAGTGATGCGAATGCTCATCACATCATTTGGGGCAGCTCAGACATCAATCTGAGAGGCTCTGAACTGATGAAGTACATAAGTAGTACAAATCTCCATATTCTGAATGTGGGAAACCGACCAACTTTTGGGAGGTCTAAGAGGGAGGAGGTGTTAGACATAACACTTTGCTCTGATAGAATTTTGCATGAGCTGGGAAATTGGCAGGTTCCAAATGAAACTGAACCGTCTCTATCCGATCATAAATATATATATATATTTTTCGATCATTTTGATGTCACCTTCAATGTGGTAACATATCGTAATCCTAAATCTACAAACTGGGATCTCTTTTTAGAAAACTTGGCGACTGAATTTCATGGATATTTTTCAACAATTAGTCAACTGGATGACTTAGATGACGTCGTGGATACGACAAACTCATTCATATTAGCATCCTACGAAGAAGCTTGTCCACTTCGTACTGTTAAATCGACTAGGGGAACCCCTTGGTGGAGGGCTGAGCTTGAAAGAATGAAGAAAGTTATGAGAAGAGCTTGGAACCGGCGTCGGCGTGATGACTTCACTAATGTCTCTTGTCTGAACGGGGCTAGCAGGTTAAATAAAATTCTCTCGAAATCGAATGATTTTCAGATGAACTCCTTAAAAACCAGAGATGGTGTTTATGTGACGGACGAAAGGGATGTTCTTAATTGTCTCTTCGACACACACTTTCCAGGTTTTATCGATGCGGAGCTGAACAATGTTCACAGATCTCATTCTGGTGATTCGGACTCGTGGGCGTTAGCACGCACATTGGTTTCCACTGAATCGGTCAAGTGGGCAGTTGACAGCTTTGCTCCATACAAATCACCCGGAAAAGATAGAATACTTCCCGTGCTACTGCAAAAGGGATTTGATATTCTTAAACATGTCTTGAAAAAGATTTTGTTTTCCAGTCTTGCTACTGGATATATCCCGAAAGCATAGCGAGAAATAATTGTTAGATTTATTCCCAAAGGGGGGCGCTCAAGCTATGAAGAAGCCAAGAGTTTTAGGCCTATCAGCTTGAATTCATTGCATAAAATGCAACATGCATATCAGTGTGGGAAATCCACGATCACTCTGCTTCACGATGTTGTTTACAACATTGAGAAAGCCTTCTGGCTCAAGCAATCTAGCTTGGGTGTATTCCTAGATATTGAGGGTGCTTTTGACAATGTGTCCTTCCAGTCTATTCTGGAAGCGACGCGCGGTCATGGGATACCTGCATGTATTTCGGGTTGGATGAACGCAATGCTTAGTAACCGCATACTTTGCTCGTCACTGCGACAGGCTGAGATACGGAAGTTGAGTATTTGTGGTTGTCCGTTGTTATGGAACTTGGTAGCCGACGGCTTGTTGAAGAAACTCAATGAGCTTGGATTTCCAACCTACGGGTTTGCTGACGATTACCAAATACTAATTACTGGATTTTGCATCGGAACAATCTTTGAGTTAATGCAACAGGCATTAAGAACTGTCGAACAGTGGTGTCGACAAGTTAAATTATCAGTTAACCCAAGCAAAACTTCAATAGTTCTTTTCACGAAGAAGCGAATAACAACCGGGGTTTGTCCCTTGCAGTTCTTTGATTCTGAGCTACTGTGTGCAGATCAAGTCAAATACGTTGGAGTTATATTGAATTCCAAACTGAATTGGTCCGCTCACATTGAGTTCAGAGTCAAGAAAGTGTGCATGGCCTTCGGGCAGTGCAGACGAACTTTTGGAAAGACCTGGGGTCTCAAACCTAAATACATCTATACGATTATTGTACGTCCAATACTGTCATATGGATACCTTGTGTGGTGGCAGAGGGGAGAGGTGGTGTCAGTCCAGTCAAAGCTAAACCATCTGCAAAGAATGGCGCTCATGGCGTTGATTGGTGCTTTCACCACAACTTTGACTGCTGCTCTTGAGGCACTTCTAAATATCAAACTATTACACATACACCTCAAACAAGAAGCACTATCATGTGCATACAGACTGCAGGTTACTGGGCTTTGGAACAGTAATCATGTTGATCTTGCTACCAGTCATGCACGATTGTGGTCACAAATGGTTACATGGGGTGAAGATATTCTTGCTCCCAGCGATATTATACTCACATGTAGTTTTCCTTACAGAACATTCCATGTGAAGATTCCCTCTCGAGAGGAGTGGTTGTCTGGCTTTATGGAAAGACAACAACAAACGCAAGTGGTCTGTTACACTGACGGTTCTCTGATGGAGAGACGTGCTGGTGCTGGTGTCTACTGTCGTGAAATGAGATTGGAACAATCTCACTCACTAGGTAGATACTGTACTGTATTCCAAGCAGAAATATTTGCGATTATGTGCGGGGTGCAATCGGCCCTTCAACTGAGTTTGTCCGGCAGAGTTATAAACTTCTGCTCCGATAGTCAGGCTGCAATCAAGGCCCTTAGCTCAGACAAATCCCGGTCCAAGCTAGTGATCGCGTGCCGAACCCAAATCGAAGAACTAAGCATTGTCAACACTATCTACCTTGTCTGGGTGCCCGGACATTGTGGTATTACTGGAAATGAATGGGCTGACGAATTGGCCTCTGGGGTGATTGAAAGTGAACTGAGCGGGCAGAATTACTATACGTCGACAGCCAGACCCCCAATTTCCAATTTAAATGCGCGGAACCGCATAGTGTTGTTACTTGATACGTCGATGTATGTGAACATCAGCCGGTTTTGGCTCTTCTATATATGTGCGAGGGAAATTGATAAAAATAAAGTGAAGAAAATAATCTTTTGGAGATTACGCGATTGTATGGGAGCTGAGCATGTGTTGCCGGGATGGTCGCGTTTTCTTCTTCGCGTATTATTTTGTAGTTGAAATTTATGTTTAACTTTTTTAAAAGGCGCATAGGCTTGCCAGGGCAGGTTCAGCGATTGACTTCGTTGGTCCTGAGCCCGCGCTGCCAATTTCGACAAGTTGGATAAGGGAAAAAATACGGTCCTGGGCTTCGTCCGAGCACCGCAATTATTGGAGAAATCTACCAACGTGTCGCCAAACAAAGGCGTTTCTAGAACAACCATGCCCAGTGGTTTCGAAAAATCTCTTACATTTTTCGAAGCTCCACTGCGGCATGCTGACCAGGGCTTTAACCGGCCACAGCAAACTCAATTATCACATGGCAACTATTCAGCGCGCTGAGTCTTTTTCATGTGATCTGTGTGAATCCGACTACGGAACCTCATATCATCTGATATGCAACTGTCCAGCGGTAGCGCAATTGCGATTTCGAGTTTTCGTCCGTCCTTATATAGACGAAACCATGTTTGGACGACTGAAACTCAGAGACATACTAAAGTTTCTTATCCAATGTGGTAAAGAGCTTTAGGCTTACTCGCAGGCGAGTTGAACTACTTGTGTGTTTAACTTACCTGTTGTTTATTTTTGTTTTTGTGCTGTTTTTTTTCCCACTCTTCCGATTCTACTTCCCCACACCTCCTTGTCCTTTCCTTTCGCTCAGGAAATGATGAAAACACACGGCAAGGCACAAATCACCTACTGAATACGGGGAACGTGCCATTAAAGCCAATATATTCTGATTCCTGAACTGCCGGCATGCTTAGATTTGCCACTAGCGAACCTGCCCTGCGTGAGACCAAAAAGTTCAAGTTACATGTTCTGTTATCTCTCGACAAATTGTTAAATAACCGTTGAAATGAGTGTGGAACGTAATACAGCGCCGACAAGAAGAGTACTTGTAAATTGGCAATAGCTTGGACCTAACTTTAATTTTTTGCAGTACGTTTTCAATTGAACATACTGGAAAACTAGATTGAGTAGATTGAGAAGCTCCCCAACCAAATCCAGTATGCAATTGACGTGAGAGTACACATGAAAAAATAAGGAATTGCCGTTTCTTACCCTGTAGTTCGCCTACCTCGACTAAAAGCTTTTATATATCAATGCCTATTAACACTATGTGGAAAATTGAATCTATCTAGCAATGTGATAGGAATATTTCGAGTTCTGTAACAGTTCATATAACAACTTATTGAGTCTAAGCTTACGTAATTGAATCAATTTTCTAACAGCTGACCGGAACATGAAAGGTTAAATAACAGTTCACGAAACTGTTTGCCATTCAATGGCACTCGGGGGGGGGGGGGGGTCAAAAATGTGCGCACTTAATGAAATTTCATTCGTTTGTCACTTATTTATTTACCCACCACAGAAACGTATCGTCGCAAAGTATACGATCTAAAGGCGTTTTACTGTTGACAACGCTGTAATACTGATTAAACTTGGTTATAATTGGGAGTAACAAGTCTATCTCTGGTTGTTACCCTATGCCGGTGAAAACGAAACCGCTATTACATAATGTGAGGCAAAACAACAGAGGGTGTTGGGCTTATTTTCGCCCTTTTCTTATCATGATACAACCTGTTCGAAGTATTTGGTTACAGCAGCGTCTATTATTTTTGACTCAATTATCATGGAGAAATTGACTCGAGTATTGACTTTGCTCAAACACGAGTACTTCAAAATTTTTGGCCACTTCTGTTACATTGATGTTTAGAAACGAAAGAAAAATGTTGATACCAATTTATACGCATCCCATCAATTATAGCCCGAATAATGAACGAAATAGAAAAATAGGTTCGTTACCCTAACTGGCAGTGGAGAGATATCAATGGAGCTCTTTTAACTCAATAGAATCAATCTACATAGGATGGTAGGTGTGAAGATTGTCATAGGAAGTTGAAATGATCAAGTACTCGTTGATTTTAGTTGGCTCTATCAATTGCTTCAGCGACACGATCATAGCAGCTTGTAAACTGCTACTAATTGACATCACGTCTGACCAGTCGTTCGATCGAAACACAAAGTGTGTTTTAGTTTTAGAGATTTGCGTCAAGCCGGCACATAATCTATTCCGACAAAAAGTTAGTGTCGGTGAGACGAAGTCGAAACGCACCCATGTAATACTAATTGATGTTACACTCATTTATACTTAGGCTGGGCACTGGTTTGCATTATGTAAAATCGAAAACGATACAACACTTCGAGATAGCCGGAACATTACTTCAAATGTCATTTCGGTGGATTGTATTGCTCATTCTCGAAGGCCAAAAACACGATCGGAACGCAAAGCTCAAATCTTTATTCCACCACCTATTAACGTTAGTAAATGTGATTGAGCCTTCCCATAACATTTGCAGCATTTTTTACAGTTCATATAGACCGGCCCACTGTCCACGCGTATATAAATTTGGCCTTGAACCAGACCACATTTCGGGAGGCAAAGAGGGGACACAAACACGTCCTAAATTGTACTATTAATACGCGTATAGCCGTACAGAGTAACTAGCAAACTCGATTCCAGAAAATAACATTACATAATTTTCAGTTTCGCTTATCTAGAAACTAACTGCACATACCTCATGAGCCAACAATCTCACTAAAGCCATTTTGCACTGGTTTAGAAGTCACCTCGTTGGAAGTCAACACCGGGCACACCTCCTTCCTCTGGGATGATTGAAAGTGAACTGAGCGGGCAGAATTACTATACGTCGACAGCCAGACCCCCAATTTCCAATTTAAATGCGCGGAACCGCATAGTGTTGTTACTTGATACGTCGATGTATGTGAGCATCAGCCGGTTTTGGCTCTTCTATATATGTGCGAGGGAAATTGATAAAAATAAAGTGAAGAAAATAATCTTTTGGAGATTACGCGATTGTGTGTGAGCTGAGCATGTGTTGCCGGGATGGTCGCGTTTTCTTCTTCGCGTACTGTTTTGTAATTGAAATTTATGTTTAATTTTTTTAAAAGGCGCATAGGCTTGCCACCCCTCCCGGTTTGAGTTGAAGACTTCGGGTTTTAAGGGAGATTTTCGACCTTTCGGGATTTATGTGCATTTCTCCGGGTCGGATGAGACGGAGGATAATTTTAACTTTTTAGTGGCGAATTTTTGTTCTTAGTAAAAGTACCACTACTTCTGTTAAGATTTATTTTGCCTGACTGTCCCTTCGTTTTAAGGACTGACTGGGAATTCAATCAGCAAGTACCGCTACAGATACACATAAGCGTTTCTTGCTGCTCCACAAACAGCGAAGGTTTCAGGTTTCTTCGGTACTAAATACACGTCACTGAAGTAAAACAGAAATATCAACGTTCCCAACTAGCTTCCCTGGGTCATTCCAGGCGTAGAAATAAATGTGGGCACCTAGCAATCTCCAATGATAATAATTATCTCTCGATCTGTAAGCGAGGATTGGAGGAACTGCAAGTACTAGCGTTGATTCCGAATTTATCAATTTTAGCAATTGTTGTATCGTGGATCACTCCATCATGCAATCACTCTGAAAATCGCCAACCTAATCCCGGCCCGGAGGGGCGAGTGTTATATCCCATTCGACTCAGTTCGTTGAGATCGGAAATAGTCTGTATGTGTGTGCATGTATGTTTTTATAGAGCATTCAAAAACTTTCAAAAAAGCCCTGACTGTAGGAAAAAATGCACAAAAACCCTAACGTCTCAGGGAACGGGTTTGGATTTGCCATCACCTAACCCGATAAAAAACACTGCTCTTGACCAGAACCTGATTCCTCCCCGGCACTACCTTACGGGGACACCATCCACACATACCATGACAGTCGGAGAGCTTGCTGTGGGTCGAGACTTAGTGCTCTTCCCCTACGAAGACAATCTGGGAGACAAACTTCAGTTTGTCTAGTTTACCGAGCCCTTCGGCTCCCTTGTGCCATTCAGCACCGCAACTCCCTTCTCGTACTATTCAGCGCCACTTACTCGTTGAGCTCCCGACTTGTTCGCGAAATACTCGGTCTTATCCGCGACGATGGACCTAACCTACTCCGACGAAGAATTCCACGGCAAGACTTAGGGGTCAGTTCGGCGATTCCGGTGGAGCAGGGCATCCGGTTCGCTGGTGCCCCGACGACCCGCGACTGGTGGTGACTCGTCGCGGTCTACTTAGTCTAGCCCCCGGCGGTGAATCTAGCTTAGGACGACGGATAGTTTCCCGGCGAAAGAAGTTCTCCTGATACTGATTCTTCTTTGGTTTTAGCAGCGCAGCTTCTTGACCCCTTTGGATCCTTGTCCGGTGCCATTTAGCACCGGAACTCCTTTAGGCCTTTTGGTTCCCCTGTCGTTCCATTTCGCTCAACTTCCCCGATGAGCTATTCAGCTCCCGACTTTACTACAATGTTGTTCGCGAACCTACTAGCCTAGCCTACTTCGACGGAGAATTCCCCAGCGAGAGAGGTTCTCCCGAAACCGAGCGGTAGGTTTCTAACGATACCGAAGTTCGTTTCCGTGAGCCATTTAGCTTCCCGCTTCGTTCCGATCTACTCGATTTAGTTCCCGGCGGTGGACCTAGCCAATAGGTGCTGAGGTCCATCCAGCAATTCTGGGTGGAGTGTAGCTTCCGGTTCGTTGGCGCCTAAACAACCCACTGCTAGCTATTCGACGCGGTCTACTCAGTTTAATCGCGGAGGTGGATCTAGCCTGCTCACGAGCTACCCGGTAGTCTATCGAGGTCGGTCCGGCGATTCTGGTGAAGCCTGACGTGTGGTTCACTGGCGCTCCAAAGACCAAAAGCCGGTGCTACGTCGCGTACTACTCAACTGGTCCCCGGTGGTGGACTTAGTCTACACCGATGGAGAGTTCTCCGACGGCGGCATTTCTCTCGAAACCCGATTTGTGGTTTCACAACGACTTTCTGGCCAATGGCGCTACTTTGTTGGTCCCTTTGCCATTTCCTCTGCAGTTCAAAGAATTTATTCGTAACCACTCTATTGACAGCGTCCGAGGTATGTTCGTCGTGCCACACGAACTTCTTCGAATCTAGGGTATTAGAAGACCACGTGCTTCGGTGTTTCTTGCGTGTTCACACACTCCGGGCAAAGGGGTGACGAAGCATGTCCAAACCGATGCAGGTACTTTCGGAAGCATCCGTGCCCGGACAAAAACTGCGTCAAATGGAAGTTCACCTCTCCATGCTTCCTATGCACCCAAGCCGACACATTTGGGATGAGTCGCTGGGTCCACCGCGGATAAAGATCCGCGTTGTCCCACTCTTGCAACCACTTAACCAACGAGTCCGCTCGGATCGCTCCCCTTGCATATGGTGCATTTCTCCGCTGGTAACATTCTACGTCCTCAGCCAGAGTGGTGCAGATGGGAATCATCCCGGCAATTACGCACACCGCCTCCAACGATATCGATCTGCACCCGCTCGCGACACGAACAGCCAATAGGCGAAACGTGTTTGTCAACTTCGTCCGCTTTGAGTTCAGCGCAGCAGCCGAGGCCGGTACGCCATACCTCAGTATTGAGGATGAGACATCCGCCAGGACGACTCGTACTGCATCTTGCTCCTCCGTGATTCGGCATGATCCTTTCCAATGCGTTAGCTGTCGCAGCCTTCTCACATACATTGTAGACATGGCTGTTATAATTTAACCGATCATCGATCATCACACCCAGGTGCTTCAGCGTCTCGAACGCTGGATTATTTTACGGTTACTGACCAGCACTACCTCGGCCTTGTGGTGAGCCAGCTGCAACTTGACGTCAACAGTCCAGGTCACGCCGGTTGCCAGGACAACGTCATCTGTAAAGCCGACGATCTCACCTCCCCTTGGCAGTTCCAGTTTTGACAACGTAGTACATTATATTCCAAAGCGTTGGGCCGAGTATGGAGCCCTGAGGTACTCCCGCAGTGACCCTAATCGACTACTGCCCCATGTTCGTTTCGTAGACCAGTACTCAGTTCTAGAAGTAACTTTTCAGGTCTGCATCGGCCATGCGGTTGGGTCGAGCTTCGGGAAAAGACCCTCCACGATAATTTTCAGTTTGTCGACGCACATTTCGACTGGCGTCATTGGACCCTTGATACTGGCCCTAACGACACGGTAAGCATTGCCCCAGAGGTTAGCACAACTCCTTGTCGCAGGTGGGCTCACACTCTTCTGACTGCCTCAGATCTTGTTCTCTGAACGCGTCCTCTGGTTTTTAGGCAGGCAGCCTGGAGAAGGCTGAGCCTTTCGTTCCACCAGTACGCTGGACACCGGTAGTTCCTCGGTTCCATTTTCCTTGGCATTGTTACATCACATGGCCTCACTACTGTTTCCGATAGCTCATCGGCACTCGGAATTGGAGTGACGCTGTCCACAAAAGGTCCTTGTCGAAGTCCCTCATTTTCCACTTCCGCTCGCCAGTCCTCACTCTCCGCGTTACTGTACAATTCCGCCGACCAATGATGTAGTGGATCGCCTGGTGGTCGCTAAACTGTTCACTAACTCGCCATTTCATGTTATCCATTAGCGACGCGCTGCACAATGTTACGTCGATGATGGATTCCCGACCGTCTTTACGGAATGTGCTAGCGGAACCTTCGTTGCACAGTCTTACATCCAGCTTCGCCTGGGTTTCCAGCAAACTGTAAACTCTTGCGTTGGTCAGCCTGCTACCCAACTCCACAGCCCAAGCGTTAAAGTCTTCTCCTATAACAACAGGCATTCGTCCGACTAACGAATCGGTTAGTGTCTGGTGTCCATCTTGGGGGATCATAACAGCTCCAGACGAATGCTCCGATGTTTCTGGCGATCACGAAGTCTTCGTGTGTGTTATCCACCACCTCTTGGACAGAGAAACCGCCCATCACTTGGATTGCCGCCATCCCTGCACTATCCACTATCAAGTTACCGTTATCGGGAGGAACACGATACGACTCTGCAATAATTGCAGTGTCGTACTTCGTTTCTGTTGTTGACTGCCACAACAGTTGCTGTGAAATGTTGCAATGATTGGAATTAATCATCATTGGCATGCCTTCACCTTTTTGTACTTAGCACATTTGAAACCGCCCGTTGTATGGTCATTTCCCTCCTCCACCTTGGCTGCTTCGTGCAGTCTCTAGTAACGGGCCCCTTTCCTTCGCATTTCCTACACAGTACAGACCTGTCCGGGCCCTTGCAGATCCTCGCCTGATGTCCGAGGTCCAAGCACCTGAAGCATCGCTCCATCTGTTTGGTAACTCACGGAGCGACTCTCAGCGAGCACACCGGCCATTCAACTTTTATCTTGCCTGTCTCCGCCAGTTTGTTGGTAACGACCACTGGTGGTCGAATTCTGGTGGCCGCTTGAGTGCTTCCATACGATTTCCAAATCCAGATAGCCGTCGGTACGTCCAGTTTGCATTGCTCCATCCGAGCATTCTTCAGTTCTTCGACGGTCGTTATCTCGTCTAGACCCTTGCATTCGACTACGGCTTCTTGCGACAGAGTTCTCACGTTCGCTTCGCTGCCCAAGGATTTAGCAACGAGCTCGCGGTTGGTCGACCTCTTGACAGAAGGATCCTTCTTCAGCTCGAAGATCATCTCACCTTTCTGAGTGCGTTTCGTTTTAACGACGTTCTCTCTCAGATCATTTAAAGCTGGGTCCTCTCTCACTTTCTTGAGAAGAGCGGCACAGGACGTCATATCGTTCGATCATGCATCGCCCTCGTACCTCCCCCGAGAAGGCTTCCGTTTCTCTTTCTTCTCTTGTTCCTTCTTTTTTTTTTTCTTCCTTTTGTTTCCGTTCCCTCCGCTTCGCCTACTGGTTTTTCCCACGATACGCCAACCACGATCTTCCCCAACGTGCCTCTGGTCGTTGGAGCCCTTCAGCTCGCTTTTTCGGGTCCCCTTGCTCCCCCGGCGTGTTCATCACGCTTTTCACCGAGCGAGTATTGTGGTTGCTCTTTGGTGTCACTTCAGTTACTGCCGTCGCGTGTTCTGCGGCTTCCTTCAGAGCTTTTTTCGGAGGATTCAGCTCTCATCAAGAGAGCTCATAGAGCTCGTCGAACTCTTTCCTCACCTCCGTCAAGTACGACTTCCCGAGGGTGTTTGCAAAATCGGTTGGGTCGAGGTAGGCGTTGCGTTTTTGTGTTCGACCGGGCAGGAAGAAAAATCATTTGCACTAGAGTTTACGTTCTGCTGTGCGAAAGATTCTTGCTGGTAGTCATCCGGAGGACTGCCGGGATTGGATGGCTACATATGAACCAGCGTGCGACGATAATCTGTTCCGTTCACGTTTACCAAATACTGTCGAGATCTATCGATGTGAAACAGTGCCTTGTGCCCATTGTTTTGACAATTCCGGATGTAACCTCTAGTAGACCTCTAGTTCTGGTAAGTTTCTAGTTTTTCTGTAGTAGTATAATTTTGACCACATGCGAGTCCGATCGTAGTAAGCATACGCGTCGGATGTAGATTTTTTACGCTCCTGACATTTCTTCTTCGATTAAAAGTTGAAAATGGTAAAATTTTACTTGTCGCGAGGTGGCGGAAAATGGAAACACGCATGTTTAGTGCGTCATTCAAAGCTGGCAGAGGGTCAGTGCCTACGGGAACTTGTTATCATATTCCGGATGTAGGATGGATGCCAATTTCAATACCAGCTGCTAGGTCCATTGCGGTCGGCCAGAAATTGATTGCTGATAGCACGAAAGCAGATGGTTGTTCGAAAAGGTCCTATCTCCAGCTAAAAACTTGAGATACAAGCTGGAGCTGGAGTAAGGATCAGTCCGCAACAAACTGTAAGTTGTTTGCCATGCCACTAAAATCAAATAAATATAATAATAGGAGCAGCTCAATCTGTATATTGGTGGGTATTGTGGAATTTGGTCCTTCGGTCTGCGGGAATCGCCTATCGCAGGAGCCACGCACTGCACAACCTACACCGACAACAGTTGACTTACGAAAGAGGCAGAGTCGTGCAGTTGCCCGAGTTCGTTGAGTGAATGATGTATGTCGAGAGCGTGAGAGTATGTGTTCGTTCGTTTGCAGGAGATGAGAGTATGCAATGCGTTAGGTTGTACCCCACAGGTATTAGAAAGGTGTATACGAGGGACATATAGAGGAGATCGCGGCTTGCCACTACATCACGAACAGGAACATTGGGTGATCTGTCTTGGGCCCGAAGGTGATCCAATAGTTGAGATCTGGCGGAACAGTACATGGCAAAAGCAGACCCAGCGAAAGTTACACGAAATGAATAGGATAGTCTGTAAACTTTTTTCTCTTCAAGTGATACTGAGTGCAATTGCTTACAACCGAGTATTTTTACTGTATTAAGCAGGGATGACTCCATCGCATTCTATATCGCGCGAAAGTTAGACAAGCTAACGAGACAGTAGCCTGCGAACTCTTCACGCATGAGTGTAAAGTTTATATACTTTATACTCACGCGTGAAGAGTTCGCAGGCTACAATCTCGTTAGCTTGTCTAATGTTATCAATGCTAACTCGAAGTTTGTCTTTATTTACTTTCACGATCTCTGTTACAGCAGAAAATCATGAAGTCAGATCCCGTGCAATTTGCACAAGGTTTAATGGCTTTCCTTTCCGCCTGAAGAAAACTTGCCAAGGTCCAGAAGACCCTTGAGGGTATAATTTTATTCTAGGGGGAGTTGAGGGAGGGGGATCAGAAGAATAACTCGATCATTACCGCCTACTCTAGTTGCAATTGCCTCCGCTCAAACTCAGCTTCCTTTTTCTGCTTCTCTTGCTCCAACTTCCGCTCGTGCCCCCGGCGCTCCAACTCCATTCGTTTCATCGCCAAAGCCTTCTGGGCCTCAAGTCTCTCGAGCTGTAGGCGAGCACTTTTTGCTCCAGCACTACTTCCAGCCTTGCTTCCAGGTGCAACAATCACCGGAATCTGTGCCGACGGTCTCTGATAGTTTGGGCATGTAAACGGTCGGTCTGTCGATGCAATGCACAGTGGCGGATTTCCCTAAAAACCTGGCCAAAAGTCGAAAATGGTTTTGATTGATCTGCAAAGGTGTTTACCATAGTTTTTTGGGGCGCAGATTACGATTTTGATGTCAGATTTTCAAAATTCAAAATGGCGCATTCAAAATGGCCGACATTTTAATCTAAAAATAAGTAAATTTTCACGAATGAAGATTTAATGGCTCCAGTGTATGCCAATAACGTTTATTATGTATCGAATTTTTTAAATAGTGTGTAGCTAAATGATAGAATTTGTTGATTTGCATGCATTAAGAGGATTGGGTGTCTAGATAATGTAGCTATTATGCGAATGGATGTTATTAGTCATTTCAAACTATGTATTTTGAAATATTATGCAACATAGTTACAAAACTTTTAAACTCTGTACGATTTTTGTTCAATTGGTGATGCATATATTTCTCAAAGAACGAAAAATAGTATTTTTCTAATATACAGAAAATAAGCCGATTCTGCGACGAAATGCATGGAGTGAAAATTGACAACAAGTTTGCATGCAAATTGCAGTAACTAAAAATAAATATGAGAAAAATATGAAAACAAGTGAAATTCACTAAGATTGATAGTTTTATTATAATTAAATTTGACCGAGGATTTGTCCAAAGTACATTATTTTACGATGAAACATTTAAATTCTTGCGTTATACTTGGTCAGAACATGCTAGTACTGCTTCCTGTTATAGTTTTGAGCAACCACGTTTTATTCTCATGCTTGCTGACATGCTACGATTGTTAACCTTCTTACAAACGAGCTTTTTGAATTTTTTTGCTAATTTGACAAACGGCCGGAGATCCCAGTATTCTTTTGCACTACTCAACTCTTTTCGCTTGTAGTATCCTGTCATATATTCCACCTTTAGATTTGTTTTGTTTTGCATGATCAAAGGTCCTAGTTCCCCGATAACGTTTAATCATGGCATCCGATTACTGGCGATTACTTCTGTTGACCTCGTTGGATTTCAATATGAACGACCAAAATTATTTACGTCTTTTGCGTTCCACTTTTGATAACTTTTGAACATGTTTATGAATCTCGATGAAATTTTCACCACTAAATACACAATTCTTTCTGATCAAAATGCAGTATTGTGCGACTCGCTATGACAACCGGAGGTGCAGTAGTAATTAAAAGTACGAGTCCAAATTTTAATCTAAAAATCTTATAATCCATCTCCGTCTCCACTTAATCAAAGATTACTCATAAACGGGCAAATTCGGGCAAGAATTTTATTATATTCCAAATAGAGAATCGTTCAAGGAACACAAATTGCCTTAAAACATAGTGGACATACGTGGACAAAAAAGGTATTTCAATAATTTAGCAAAAATGTCTGTTGAAACCGTCTGCTACAAAAGCGTGAAAGTTATTGACATTTTCTATAGACAAACAAAAAAATATGTGTTGACATCAGTCCATATAAATAATGTACATACCGTCAGCATAACTTTCCATTATTACACATTTGAAACCGACACTTTTATCAAAATCTAGCTACACTTGAATAATACTGATATTTCGGGCGTTCGATGAAAAATATGAGCAAAGCGCGATGGTTTAAACTGTTTGGATGTGTCAACACCTCAAATATGAAAATTTTGGAGTGTTTCACTTAAAATAGCATGCGGCAGCACCATCTGAAGGACAATATAGGTACTAGACCCCAAAGTACTACCATGCAATTTTCGACTTTTGGCCAGGTTTTTAGCCAAATCCGCCACTGTGCAATGCTGTCGTTTACACCCACACAGGACACAGGTGAAATACCACCACGAATCGCAGTGACAACAGCTTACCATCCGATCCATGTCAGGTTCGTTGCACAGGTTACAGTGTGTTTCCACGATGTGGGTACTTCTTGTGCTATTCGGCATAGCCTCGTGGTTACCTAAACGATCTTTTAGATTTATTGGGATGGATTGAAGTAGACTTTACAGCAACAGGCTCTATAAGCCGATGGGTTTGTGTTTCGACTTCGTCTCCTCAGAACCAAGACACTTTACTACTGCACCATGCCGACGTTAGTTCAAAATCGGAAATACTTCTTGTGACCACACTAAACGACTTTTATCTTGCGATGTTCCGTAAGTGAATAGGTTCTGTTTGTTGATGAGACAATTTTTTTTTTTTTTTTTTTGAGAGTTGTCCTACTGGAGCTGTAGAGCTAGGTTCTCGGAAGGGCTCCCCGTCAGAATCACATACAGTCGGGTCTCCTACTACGCGGATTCCTACAACGCGGCTTCCTACTGCGCGGATTCCTACTGCGCGGTACCCGCGATGTAGGATACCCATAGCTTATGGAATTTCGACTAATTGGGGCTGTGGCCGATTATTTCGTCCGCGTCAACATGTAGCGCCATACTTTCTTTAACAAAGTTGTTGTACTCACTTGGGCCTACAACTTAGAGTAATTTGGTATCCAATTAGTTGAGAACTATGCCGCCAGGGGTGCTATGAAAAAAGAGTAAATAAATCGAACTTCTCGTCGTAAATTCGACTATTATCAAATGGATTCAATGTCAAATATATCAAGACCTTGATTATTTTGAAAGGTGGTGTCTTCGGGGGATTTGTAAAAGAAGTCCAGACCTTCTAGATGGCAGAAAAAATAACTCGCAATTGCCCCACCAGGCGGCGCTAGTGCTAATGCAAATATTCAACACATGTTAAAATAATTCTATATCTCAACATCGTGATTAGATGGAGTAGTACTGTCTTCAGCAAAGTTGCTCGAGAGGGCGAGGATCACTCAACGGTAACAGATTAGTTAGGATTACTCTCACTATGTGGCGCTAGTGAGCGTAGAAGATTTCAGCACATTGTAGATTATGATATATCTCAAAAGTCTAATAACTTGGAACAATGGTGTTTTCGGCAAAGTGCTTGAGGAGGTCAAAGGCTACTCGATTATGGATAGATTAAACTGAAATGGACCCGCCAGGCGGCGCTAGTGAGCATTTTTTTACACAGCATGTATCTCGAGATCATGATCATTTGGAATGGTGGTGTCTTTGGCAATATTCATAGGCAGGTCGAGCTCTGTCCTACGGCAAACAAATTAGTTCATAACTCGCCCACTAGATGGCGCTAATGAGAATGAAACTTTCTCTACATTATAGATATATTTCTAAAGTCTGCTAATTTAGGGTAAACGCTGGTTTTGGTAAAGTTCTTCAGGGGAACAAGTGCTGTTTGCAAATGTATAGAAAAATTTCGATTTTATTCGCTAGGTGACGCTAGTGAGCACGAATTTTTCCTTTCAATTTCTGCATCTCGATATAAAGGCAGTTTAGAAGGATGGTGTCTTCAACAAAGTTGCTCGAGAGGGCGAGGACCACCCAACGGTAACAGATTAGTTAGGATTACTCTCACTATGTGGCGCTAGTGAGCGTAGAAGCTTTCAGTACATTGTAGATTATGATATATCTCAAAAGTCTAATAACTTGGAAAGATGATGTTTTCGGCAAAGTTCTTGAGGAGGTCAAAGGCTACTCGATTATGGATAGATTAAAGTTGAATGATCCCGCTAGTTGGCGCTAGTGCGCATTATTTTTCATTGGAATTGGAATGGCGGCGTAGTGAGCAAGCAATTTTTTTCCAATTTTTATTTCTCGGGATCAGGATAATTTGGATGAGTAGTATCTTTGGCAAAATTCATCGACAGGTTGAGTTTTATCTTACGGTGATCAGATTTGTTCAGAACTCACTCATTGAAAGGGAGAATACAACTTCTACTGCATAGTAGATTAAGTCAAAAGATTGATAATTCATGAAAATGGTTGTTGTTGTTGTTGTTGTTGTTGTTTATTTATGACACTTTACACCGAAGAGCGGTGCATTCGTGTCGATGAAAATGGTGTTATCAGATTAACGTGGATTTTAGTTTACAAATTTCACTACCTCAAAATCATGACAGTTTAGAAGAAGACTTTCTTAGGTGAAATTCATCGGTAAATCTAGAGCTGTCTGATGATGGCAGATTGGTTTTGAATACTCTCATTATGTGCCAGAGAATGGGTTGATGAATTTATCCTCTTATCCGTTTCGAGACTGCTTCAGAAATTTAGATGAAATTAACAAGAATCAGAGCAGTAAATAATCTATTCATAATAGAGTAGCCCTTATTCTTCCTCAAAAACTTCCGACAAAACCATCTGTCTAATTTATTAGACTTCTGAGATAACTCATAATCTACCATATGCTGAAAGCTTTCACACCCACTAACGCCGCATAGTGAGAGTATACCAAACTAATCGGTCACCATCGGGTAGTCCTTGACCTATCAAACAATTTTGTTGAAGACACCGCCTTTCAAAACTGCCTTAATATTGAAATGCTGAAATTGAAAAAATGCGTGCTCACCCAGAACACGTGCTTACTAGCGTCACCTACAGTCACCTGAATTACCAGACTTTAAAAATGGATCTACAACATTCTGAAAGTTTTATCCTCCTTTGCGCCGCCCAATGGGTGAGTTCTAAACTAATCTGTTCACCATAAAGCAGAACTCGACCTGCCGATGAATATTACCAAAGACATCACCGTTGCAAACTATTATGATCTCGAGTTGCAGAATTTAAAATATATACTTGCTCACTATCGTAACCTTGCGAGTCCATTTCAATTTCTTCTATCCATAATCAAGTAGTCCTTGAGCCATTCTAAAATTTTGCTGAAAGCGCCATCATTGGACGTTTGAAATATATCACAATCTACCACATGCTGAAAGCATGTACGCTCACTATCGCAGCATAGTGAGAGTATTCTAAACTAATCTGTTACGGTTGGGTAATCCTCGACCACTCGAGCAACTTTGTTGAAGACACAACCCTTCTAAGCTGCCTTAATGTTGTGATACAGAAATTGAAAAGAAAAATGCGTGCTCACTAGTGTCACCTAGGGGGTAAAATCAAAATTTTGCTATACATTGTCAAACAGCAACTTGTCATTCTTATTAGCGACGCCTAGTAGACAAGTTCCATAATCGAGTAGCCTTTGACCTTTACCGAAAACATCATCTTTCCAAGTTATTAGACTTTTGAGATATATCATTATATACTCCATGCTGAAAGCATCTACGCTCACTAGCGCCGCATAGTGAGAGTATTCTAAACTAATCTGTTACCGATGGGTAGTCCTCGACCTCTCGAGCAACTTTGTTGAAGACACCAACCTTCTAAATTGCCTTTATTTCGAGATGCAGAAATTGAAAGGAAAAATTCGTGCTCACTAGCGCCACCTAGCGGGTAAAATCGAAATTTTTCTATACATTGTCAAACAGTACTTGTCCCCCTGAAGAACTTTACCAAAAACAGCGTTTACCTAAATTATCAGACTTTAGAAATATATCTATAATGTTAAGAAAATTTCATTCGCATTCATGGCGCTCCATCTTGTGAGCGAGTTCTGAACTAATTTGTTCGCCGTAGGACAGAGCTCGACCTGCCTATGAATATTGCCAAAGACACCACCCTTTCAAATGATCAAGATCTCGAGATATATGCTTTGAAAAATATTGCTCACTAGCGCCGCCTGACGGGTCCATTCCAGTTTAATCTATCCATAATCGAGTAGCCTTTGACCTCCTTGAGAACTTTGCCGAAAGCACCATTTCTCCAAGTTGTTGGACTTTTGAGATATATCATAATCTACCATGTGCTGAAAGCTGCTATGCTCACTAGCGCCGCATAGTGAGAGTATTCCAAACTAATCTGTTACCGTTGGGTAGTCCTCGACCTCTCGAGCAACTTTGCTGAAGACAGTACTACTCTATCTAATCACGATGTTGAGATATAGAATTATTTTAACATGTGTTGAATATTTGCATTTTCACTAGCGCCGCCTGGTGGGGCAATTGCGAGTTATACTCCCTGCCATCGAGAAGGTCTGGACTTCTTTTACAAATTTCCCGAAGACACCACCTTTCAAAATAATCGGGGTCTTGATATATTTGAGATTGAATCCATTTGATGATAGTCGAACTTACGACGAGAAGTTCGATTTATTTACTCTTTCTTCATAACACCCCTGGCGGCACAGTTCTCAACTAATTTGATACCCAATTACTCTAAGTTGTAGGCCCAAGTGAGTACAACAACTTTGTTAAAGAAAGTATGGCGCTACATGTTGACGCGCACGAAATAATCGGCCACAGCCCCAAGTAGTAGAAATCCCATAAGCTATGGGTATCCTACAACGCGGATTCCTTTTTCACGCCCCCAGTTAACCGCGTAGTAGGAGACCCGACTGTACTACAATTTGCAGACGAGACAGGCAATGTCGCCCAATAAAACACTGCAATAGGCCAATTGTAGCGGGCCGTGATTCTGAATGTGATATTCTTTGTACGGTTCAGGCATGTGCGGGCGTAGGGACTCGAAATCGCGTGTATCATCGCGAAGGGCTCGAATATTTGTACGTTAATGTGCTCGATCGCGTGTGCGTTTGTATGTCGCGTGTGCTAACGTGTAACTTCGCGTGCATAAATTCTATTTCATAACCGTGTGCCTTTCGCATATTCGCGTGTGTTCTAGAATGATCGCGCGCGGACCGTGAATCTGATACTTAATTTTTTGTGTACGGTTCAGATTCCAGAAGGAAGTGGGCTCTTCCATATCATTAGAGATCCCAATCATGTCGTCGTAGAACGCGTGGTCTAGTGGATATGAGCTTTATTTTTTTTTTTTTATTGGTCCAACTGAATGTATGGACCTAAATTGCTAGAATAAAGGTTAAAGATTTCCGGACGTGACCGATTCATGATCGCGCATTTGCGGGTTGGCGTTTGAGATCGCGTTTGTAACTTCGTAAGTACTAAAACGTTCACACAATTGCCGCAGTGTTATCAAGTTTACGCGATCGCCGGCATAGGTGTGCGTAGATGATCGCGAAGGGCTTAAGCGTTCGTATGTTGACGTGTTTGTCCCGTGTGCTCGCGAGTATGTGACTTCGCGTGTATAAATTCGATTTTGAAACCCTGCGGCGATTTATATATTCGCGGACCGTCATTCTGATCTTTAGTTTTCGGTGTACGGATCACATTCTGACAGGGAGAGAGTTACCCCATATCACTAGAGTTTCCGGTCATGTCGCCATGGAACGTTTTGTCTAGTGGATATGGTAGTTATTTTTCAATTTTATTATTTTTTTAATAATTAACAAGGACCTAGATTGTTTGTACCGAGGATAGATACTTCCGGACGATCCCGATTCATGATGACGCGAGCGCGGGAGTTTGTAGGTTGACACTTGAGATCGTGTTGGTAAGTTTATGAGTGCTGAGATTTTCACCTTATCACCGGGGTGTAATCATGTTTGCGAGTTCGTAGGCTGCTTGGAAAATCGCGAGGGGCTCTAACGTTTGTGCGCTGACGTGATTTTGTAACGTGTGTGGTTGAATGGTTGCGCGAACCGTGAGTCTGATATTAAATTTTCAGTGCGCGGTTTGAATTCTGGCAGAGAGTGGGATCGTTTATATCGATAGGGTTCCCGGTCATGTTGCCATGAGATGTGTTGTCTAATAGGTATGGGCGTATTTTCTTAATTGGTCCAGCTGAAGGCATGGACCTAGGCTTCTAGGATCAAGGATAGACTTCCGGACGTGATCGATACGTAACCGCGCGCGGGTGCTTTTTTATAGGTTCATGCTCGAGACCGTGTTTGAGAATGTGTGAGTGTTAAGACGTTCACTATCACCATCTTTGCTGACCTAGCTGAAGGCGGGTGTAGAATGGCAGTATAGGACTCAAAAAGAAGAAATAAAGGACAATATATGAGAGACGTAATAGATTAGGTAGGTACAAGATACAGCTGAATTTATGATCATCACATGAAAGACATACATTAGTACTGAGAATTGGGCCCTAAACCCACATTGTATATTATTTGACCATGGCAGTGGACAATAAAGGTCGCCAAGTTAAGTACTAAAATTGATCACAATGTAGCTTAACTAAAAAGAAAATAATCGTATTCCAAGTTTATGTGATATAATCACTGTAATACTGCTTTGGTGGAAAAGCCCCCGGACCACATCAAGGTACAGTATCATGCCGAGGGTGTTTGTTGATGAGACAAATTTGTACAAATAAATAATTGCAATATGTACGTACATAGTTTAACTTTATTTCAAGCAACAAACCCCGATCACTCTACAACTTGTGTATTATACCGCTCCAATTTTATCCTGACAGGAAAAATGTACTATACTTCCATCGACGGTACGCACAAAGGCGCTCTGGTAGCTAAATTTCTTCTTACACACCGGACACACGCTCAATTCAGTCACGAGAAAGTGCTTTGACTCGTAATGTATTCGCTGTTCGTGAGTTTGCAGATGCTCGGCGTAGTACAAACCCTTCAATATCTGCGTCTTTCGCTTACGTTCCAGATGATGGTTTAGCGCGATTTCGAGGAAGTTTTTTATACGACACAATGGAGTGTCATCCGGCAGGATCGGTAAAATCGTGTACGGGTTAATCTTTTTGGCATTTGCTTCCATGATGGTCAGTACGGTTTCCACGTCCGGCTTCAGACATCGTGGATGTAATTCCAAATCACTGTAGGGTGGTGCCACCGGTGGAGTGAGTATCGTCTTTATAAGCGTCACATAGACATCACAGCTCTTCGGATCGTTCTCATCGTACGTTTGGTTGCAATACTCGACGGCTTTGTCGAAATCACCTAGGATCTGGACAAATATGGCGACCACCTTTTCGTGTTTTCCTATGAATACAAAATAAGATTACATATGATATCGATTAAGAGGATTTACAATCAAAACCCAAGCGTCCGAGTATGATGGCACGCGCTTCAAAAAGGTCCGTGTAGGGAAACTCTCCGAGAACCTTCTCAGCATGATAGTATTTGGATTTCCTTAAAAAGCTCAACATTTTGTTGTTGATCGTATCCAATGCTGTTTTCTTCTGGCTGTAAATTATTACAAGAATCACTAAACAATGCAGATGAAAGTTTAAACTACTCACACATCAGAATCCGTATCGGAATCATTCTTCAGTGCCATCAACTTTTCGCGGTACTGCTGAATTAGAATGTTGTGAAACAATGCCTTTTGCTCATCCCAAACATTGATGATATGCTCCAGATATTGAACTACTAGCTGTTTGTGGTCCTTAAGCAGAAAATCCAACACCTCAGCCCTGGGCAGATTTTCCACCTCCGGTATGTCTTCAATGAAAATTTTCAGTCCATCATCGGGATGTTTCAGTAGAACCCAACCGGCAAATTCAAAAATTAAGTGCTTATGTTCATTTCCCAAATGCTGCAAATATTGAATGGTCCGATCGTGGCCATGCAATGGGGAGCCTGGAGTTTCGGCTTGAGCTTGGAGCAGTTGCAATGCTCGCTTATGCTGACCCTTTGTTTGGTATAGAATAATCAGCTCAACGTATTTGTCGTATTTTTTCAGCACCCGTTCGGACTCTTCCAAGTAGCAATAATTCATACGCAGAACGGAAGCTACCATCGAATCGCTGGTCTGCAGATAGCACTTCAGCAGCGTAGTATCGATGATGGAAAGCAGCGCGGATATGTTTTTCCCCAGCGAAAGCTTCGATTCCGCCTTGTTGATCAAATCCTGTCGCAGGCTGTATCGAACTTCCGTTAGGTAGTCGATAAGCGCTAGTATACCATTTTCCATATCTTTCTCATCGAGTATCGGTGCTGGTTTCTTCGAATACGAGCCCAGCTTATTCTTTCCACTGTCCGGTAGCAGATCGGGAAAGAGCCTGATGACATCAATTGGATCCGTATTCAGTTTGGAGAATTCTTTCATCGATTCACGAAATTTTTTGTTGATGAATAGATTGTACGCGTGACGAGTTTGAATTTCGTTTATTTTAGTCACTTTGAACTCCGGACTTTCGTCGGAAATATTCTGTAAAATGTAAAGGAAATATATTTTCACTGCATTTAATAATTCGAATCATTCATACGTACAGTTAACTGAAGGGCCAAATGAAAGTTTTCCTCCTGCAAAAGATGTTCCCGCTGTTTTGAGATTTCAACCGCTTGGATACACCACAAATGAGAGGTAGATGCGGCATATAGCAGACCTTGTTTGCCACGCACCAAAAACCTAGCCTTGGGCAACTGCGGAATAGTCTGAATCAGTGTTCCTTTGTCCGACATATCCACATTATCAAAAACTCTTATTTCGACAGCATCCGTTATTAGTCCGATTATGTATGGTTCATCCCAGACCAACCCTTGGAAGGGTTCGCTCCATATCAAAGATTTTAGGTTGCGAGTGTCCTTCGTCGTCAACAGAGAAGCATCCGGCTTAACGGCGCCAGTACTGTTCTTTCCTTCGTTTTTATACTTTTCGGTATAGACTGTAACGAGAACATCATCCTTTGCGACTGCAAATACCCCATCCTCAATCAAAGAAATACATGGTTCAATAGATTTCGATGAACTAGTAGGGAATAGTTCAATCTTCTTTGGCTGGTCCCCTGAAATCTACAAAAACCGTTTACCGTTATCTATCTGTATAAACATAAACATTCAACTCTCACATCATATATCACATATTCAGTTTTGAACCCGACGCAGATGCAGTTTTCATTCCACGCAATCGTTTTCGGAACATCGTTCAGATCGATATCGTTGCCGAACTCGAGTAGTTCATTCTGCTTCCAGTAATAGCACTGTAGCTTTCTCTTTACCGCTACACACAGTCGGCAGACTAAGGCTAGCTCTCCGGTCAACGATTTGGATTTCTAGAGTATCATTATTTAGTACATCGAATTTTGCTCAAACGGTGGACTTACCTTGATGTCCAGCGCAAATTCCGTAGCACCTTTAGTCTTTTGAGCAGCATGAATCAGCGGGAAACCGTGACGGCTGTAATCGTTTACGCTGACGATACCATCGGATAAGCTGAAAATCAGCTTGTACTCTGGAATAGCTTCTATCTGGGTTACTGGCTTTTTGCTAAAATTCTTATCATACTGCATCAGCTGCAGGTCTAGCTTGTTCGTGTCCGGGTTTGGTTCGAATGAGTACATTAGCAGGTGTCCCTGTCGCGTTCCGAGGATCAGTTTGTTATCTATGGAGTTATAAAGGTAATAATTTTTTGATAAAACAGGAAAATTTGGGATCGCAAAAATTGTAAACAAAGTGAATCGCTTTGCACTGATTGTACTCACCAAACCCCGTCATAGATTCGATTTGAACGTGAATCTTCTCCGGAGGATATAAAATGTAGGCTTCGTGCATTTTTATTCCTACTAGTTATGCTAATCACGATGGGAATGCGATTAAAAAGATAAAAAAAAACACCGAATTCCACCCAAACTGATGAAAACACTTTTGTTTTGATTGAATAAACTTGACACCCTTTGATTACATCTTTGCCTTTTGCTACGACAGTACGACACGACGCTGAAATGTCACGCGACAATCGAGAACGGATACGAAACATATTAGCAGAGCTGCCATTTATACAGCTGTATTATACAAATTTTTATGCGCAGATTTGACCTCAGTTATTATATTGTATATAAATTGTATTATATTATAAATTACAAGATTCGTTTACAATGTTGCTTGTTTTTCGCATATTCATCTTCGGCTATAAATAAAAACATTCATTTAAGATGCTGCGTGTTTTTTAAAACTATATGCAATACACTGAAGCTTACATCAAACACAAAGATGTGTTTACTTAAGCTACCAGTACCTAGGGGCAGATCACTCTAGGAATGTATAAAAAATTTGCATCAAATTAGAAAAAATGCATTTAATTTCCATTTTTGCATCAACTTTGCACTCCCTCGCAGAAAAGTTTGTTCAAAAAACGTCCTACGCTGATCCACTTTGTTTGAATGTAGGGCTAGTTTTTTCGTAGGGTTTTGACGTCTTACACGCAGCGCAAAATACATTGCACGCAGCGCAAAATACATCAAGAATTTGTATTTTCATGGAAAGAAACGCAGTTAATTTCGATAATTTTTAGAAATGCACCACAAGTGATCTGCCCCTAGACCAAATGTGTACATCGAGCACTATATTTTTCATAACGAAAATTAATCGAGTAAATTGCGTTTGGACTTAGATAGAACGACTTGGCTGCTAGACGCTGAATTTCAAAATACCACCCAACTTGAAAGAACGGCTTAAACAACTAGTCGAGGCGGATAGCGGGACCTATAAAAGTTCATTTTTTTCTTTTATATTAGAAAAAATCGTAAAGTTTACTTAGTCGCAAAACTTATAAAAAAATTTACAAAAAAGTATTTTTCAGGACTCTTGTGCACTGGTTTCCTTTTGCTTTTAATTGGATTCTTGAAACCTGGGAAACTAGTATAGGATTTATTTCAAGATGGGGTTTCTGCGATGGCTATACAGGAAGCAGAGATGCCAGGTACTTTTTTCAAATGTCTGCGATAATAATTTTAAAAGTCTGGGAAGAACAAAAAATGTCAGGAAAGCTAGTGTAACCAAAAGCCTTTATATTCAAAAATCTGCAAATATCTGCAACCAAACTAAGAAATCTGCAAATATCTGCAACCAAACTAAAAAATCTGCAAATATCTGCGTCATCGAAAAAATCTGCAACTTAAATTAAAAGTCTGCCAATTTGCAGACTTGTCTGCAAATCTGGCATCTCTGACAGGAAGTGTGCTGGCGAGAGCGTGCACTCTACGTTCAAAAACTACTAAAACCTAGTTAAAATAAAACGGGGGGATAAGACTCTCACAAAAGTTCACAGGGAGTCGAGGGGTAAGACAACTCAAAATTAGCCCTTCTACAGCTCGACCATCCTACAAAGCTCTCGCCAACCCTAATTGCCTGATCTGAACACATTTTTTTAAATTTATTGTCGTGATCTGAACGGTTGACAGGATATTGTTTGTCTAGTCTTCTTCGCTGTTACTCATTATCAATGTTACTCATTATCACTCAAACCACTATCAGATTCGTCGTTTAGAGTTCCCGGTGATTGACGTTTATAGAGACGCATATTCTGGGGGTCAAATATTCCCTCAAAACGCTTTCCTGATACCTGATAACCATCAATATCGGCAACTACGTAGCGATTTCTATCCGGTACCTTTTTAACTCGGTAGGGGCCCTTAAACCGTGGCTTCAATTTTTTATTTTCGCCAACAACCGGTACACTACGAATCACAACTAGATCACCTTCATTGAAAGTAGTTTTCAAACATCTACTATCATGCTTTCGCTTGTTATAATCCTGGATTTTACGAATATGATTTGCTGCTTCGCTTCTAGAAAACTCCAAATCGGCACGCTCGGGAGATTCTAGTAAATCTTGGAAATACTGCACGGCATCACCCGAAATCTTTCGCTGCTGTAAAACACCGAACAGAAGCTTCGACGGTACTGATCCAGAACCACGATTTAAGGTATTGTTCAATAGGTGTTCGGCATCAATTAAGGCACTATCCCAAGAATAGCCAGAGGACTCGACGAGCTTTGCCAAAAAGGGTACCAACGTACGGTTATACCTTTCCACTTGCCCGTTGGCTTGTGGACAAGCTGTTGCAACCAGACTATGAACAATACCGTGTGTTTCAACAAAACTTTTAAATGTTTGCGAAGTGAAACATGTTCCACGATCAGTGATCAAAATCCTGGGCGTACTGTAGTTGATAAAATAAGACTTCAAATGCTTCATTACTTCATGCGTGTTCGTCGTTTTAGTAGGATAGAGTTTGATGAACTTCGAGAAACCATCCACCACTGCCAAAACATATTTATTTTTATCAGTCGTTGCCTCTATTGGTCCTAAAAGATCTACGTGAAGCATCCAAAATGGCCGGTTTCCTTTATCGATATTTTGCAGCTCTCCATCTATCTTTCTAGCTTTAGGATTGAACATGATACAAGAAATACACCGTTTTGTATGTGCGAGAACCTTCTCAGTCATTTTCGGAAACCAGAAAGATCGTTTAATCAATTGCATTACCTTATCTTTATCAAAATGACCAAGCGAATCATGAAACCTGTATATGACTGATTCTTCCATCTCTTCCGGAATGTACAAGAGAAGACGATCTCGTTCCACTTTATACAACAAGTTGTCGCGAACCTCATAACCCGCGACTTTGTTTCCTTCTACTAGGGTTTTAAGACGACACAGTTTTTCATCGTTAATCTGAGCAACGTATAACGAGTCTTCGAATATGCTTCGATCCCGTTTTTCATCGACAACATTCACGCACAACCTTGATAACGCATCGACGTGTTGCATTCTATCTCCCGTACGGTGCACTATCTGCTTATCGAACTCAGCTAGAAAGTCTGCCCATCTAGCAATCTTACTGTTGGTGTCGCGTTTTTCTAATGTATGCTTTAGAGCCTTGCAATCCGTCACAATCACAATCGGAATACCTATGAGATAATGCCTGAATCGTTGAAGTGAATATACGACTGCCAAGGTTTCCAATTCGAATGAATGCAACTTGCTTTCTGCTGGACTTGTCCTGCGACTGAAGAACATCACGGGATGAAACTTGCCGTCACTATGTTGCCTTTGCATTAGAATTCCACCGAACCCATGAGAGGATGCATCAGTATGTAACTGCGTTTCAGACGATGGAGAATAAATACTAAGAACTGGACGGGATACGAGTAAAGACTTCAATGTTTCGAACGCTTCCAGATGCTGCGGGCCAAAGTTGTAAACAGCGTCTTTCTTAAGCAAATCGTACAATGGGCTTGCAATAGTAGAAAATCCTTTAATGAATTTTCGAAAATAGCTTAGTAATCCCATGAACCGCTGCAGACATTTCGGGTTTTGTGGAATTGGTAAATCTCGGACAGCTTTTACATGTCGATCACATGGACTGATCTGGTTGAACGAATGTCATATCCGACAAATTCGACTTGCGTGACTAAAAATCGACATTTTTCTATATTTAATTCTATGCCGTTGTCTTTCAGCACCGCGAACACACGACGTAAGAGGTCAATATGCTCGTCGATAGTTTTTGTAAACAACATAAAATCATCCATGAAGACAACTAGTTTTCCAGATCTGACAAACTCATTCAACACTTTTGCCACGTAGCGACAAAAAATTGATGGTGCATTGGTGTAACCAAACGGGAGCTTATTAAACTCGAACTGTCCGTTCTCTGTTACGAAGGATGTATATTTCTTAGACTCTTCTGACAACTCAATATGAAAGAAACCATTTTTCATGTCCATCGTTGAGAAATACTTCATACCTTCTAACTTAGAGATTTGATCCTCAATTACCGGCAGTGGAAATCGATCTCGCTCAACCAACTTATTTAATTCCTTGAAATTTATGCACAAGCGATAACGACCATTCTTTTTTTTCACTAGAACCACTCTACTCGAATATGGAGACTCACTTTCGCGTATCGTTCCATCTGCCAACCAACCATCTAGAATCTCATCTACAGCATCTCTTTCAAATTTGCCCAATCTTTGAGGGGAAACATTAAAACACTTATCGTCCTTCAAGCGAATCGATGCTACGTACTTTACTGCCTTCTCAACGTCTGGTTTCTTTTCTCGATAAAAAGTTTTGAAATCTGAGTTAACTCGCACTCCGTATCGGATGGTTTCATCATTATCACCCACACTCAAATTAATGTTTTCATAGTCAACCATTACTGGCAAACAGTCACCGAACGCTTGCTTTAGCAGGTTAGAATCGATCTTTTCACTTATGGTTGCTGCTTCAGGTTTTTCGAAACGAATCACAGTTATGTTATTCCGTCTAAGAAAATCTCGACCCAGAATAGCACTGACTCCCATAGTTTCATTAGCTACAACCCAAAACGAAACATCAAACACCATTGTACCCTTAACG
The DNA here is from genome assembly GCF_030247195.1 of Topomyia yanbarensis. NCBI lineage: Eukaryota > Metazoa > Arthropoda > Insecta > Diptera > Culicidae > Topomyia > Topomyia yanbarensis. The sequence continues at coordinate 460,501,076 of NC_080671.1, read as the reverse complement.
ACAACTTTTGTTTCCATCCTGCCTAAAATCTTCACTTTTGATTCATTGATGCCTGAAATGTCTATGCTGTGGTTCCCTATTTCACTATCTATCTTAATCAAATTTGCAAGCTCAGATTGTTTTATTAGACTCACTGCGCTACCGGAATCCACCAGCAATTTCAGCTGCTTCAATCGTCGACCGATAATAGCATCACATCTCATCATCCCATCTTCGTCAGTGTCGATCATCTCGTTGGGTACCCGATTCGTTATGGTTGACTTTCCTTCATTAGTGTCAATCATCGCAACCGCTGGTTTGTGTACAACTGACTTTCCCTTGTCCAATGACTTGAAGCACTGTTCCGCATTGTGTCCCACCTTCAAACACGAACTACAACGAGGACGTCGTTATGGTTTTGGACAATTCATTGATTTGTGTCCCGGATCATTACAATTGAAACAGATGAAATCGGATGGTCCCACAGTAGATGAATTTGTTCCTGCTTTAACACCCGATTCGAAATAACGTATCGGCTGACGTATTGCACTCGCTCCTGCTGTGTCCGCCTTTTTCAACTGGAAATTTGATTCACACCACTTTATCCGTTTCAGCAGGCTGTAAACTGTGTTGTACTCATTCGCTGCAAACTGATTGTATAACCTGTCACGGGATAGGCCACTGATGATGTACTTCATCACCGATATTTCCGAGACTCGTCCCTTACTGGCAATATTCTGGACACGGAATACATAATTGTCATACGTTTCTTGCTGTCTCTTCATTACAGTCATTAGCTCCCGGTGAATGTCCGCTTCATCGTGATAGTTCGGGAAGGTAGTTAGCAACATCACTCTGAATCCATGAAAACCGAATATTTTTTCTTCCACTGAATTGTACCACAACTTCGCAGGGCCAAACAATCTTGTTGTTGCATACAATAGAGTAGCGTTATCCGTCCATCCATATAATTTCTGATAATGTTTCACTTTCCGTATCCAAATTGCAGCGTCGTACGATCCGTCAAACTCGCTGATTAATGCTTTTATTTCTTCCGGATGAAGTGGACGCGCAGCTCTTGCCTCTTGCGTTGTTTGAGGAACTGGAAACAGTGACATTCTCCTATTATCCGTGATTTCCGTCTGTGAGCTGTTGTCTCCTTCTTGGCAGCTGTTTTCCTGCTTACTTTTCGCCTCGTCCTCTCGTTCGTCAGTCGCGTTTCGTCGCCGTTTAATCTTCGGCATCCGTTCCAAAATGGCGTTTCACCGGTGAAATATCGTAACCCGATGATTTCGTTTTTTGTTCGTTATCTCGTATCGTCCGTTATTCGCTTTATACTTTCGTTCGGACTGCCGTCGCGGGATATTTACATAGATACTTAATTTGTTTTCACACAACTAATTTCCGCCATCCCACTTCTGAAATTTATAGGATTTATTTCAAGATGGAGTTTCTGCGATGGCTATACAGGAAGTGTGCTGGCGAGAGCGTGCACTCTACGTTCAAAAACTACTAAAACCTAGTTAAAATAAAACGGGGGGATAAGACTCTCACAAAAGTTCACAGGGAGTCGAGGGGTAAGACAACTTAAAATTAGCCCTTCTACACTAGTTTGCAACATTATTTTGTCTGTTTCCATTTGTGGAAGATTTTTTGTTGTCCCGGGAGTACTTCCAGTTTCACTGAGGTTGAAAATTCCGTACAAATTCCGGACAAATCCGTACAAGTATTTTTTCCGGACACACGACCAAAAATCCGTACTCTCCTCCCAAATCTCTTAATCGCCCTTTTCCTTTATAACAGCATTGGTGTTGCATTTACAGCAATGAAGCAATTTATCGCATTCTACGAGCGACTCATTTAAGACTGTTAACTTTACATCATTTGAAGCGTCGTGGTTGCTTGGGTAAAATGAAGTTATCAAAATTTTAAAGTAAAATAAAAATTATTTTTTGAACTTAAAAACCTATAGTGAAAAAAAACCAGTGGGCCATAATCCATTACCAAATCCTGACGAGGTAGAAAGAGAAACAATATATTTAGTAAATATTTTGATCTGATTACTCAAATTTCATTTTTGTTTTTTTTATATTTTTGTTTTTTTTGTATTTCATAATGAATTTTTTTATGGATTTTTCCACCTTTCGAGCTCAGTTCATAGTACTTTTTTTTAATTTTATTTATGTTTTGCTTTTTGTTTAGTTGTAAAACTTTTCATTAAAACATTCTTGAGTTTTGGGTGTTCAGGAAAAATACCAATTAATGGTATTAAAACAAGGTAGCTTTATAGCAGGCGGCCTATTAAAATTGAAATAGCTCGTATGTTGAGATCCACTCTGATTTTAAACAAAATTTTCCCAACATAATTCCAAAAAATTAGAAAAAAATCCAAGTTAGAAACATTTGTAACTCTACGAATGTAGAATCGTTAAGAGTCTTCTTTTCCGGTATAGTGCTCTTTGTGACCGGTTCTGTAAATTTTTGACTGCACTTTGCTTGCAATAAAATGCAAACAATTTGAAAAAAGCTAATGTTTTCATAAATTGCCTCGCGATGGAAAAATAGAGAATTAATTCTGAACAAAAGAAATGATAACCCGAGTATGATAATCACAGTACAAACAGATTTCATGTAATGTTTGTCTGCTGTCCTGAAGGTGTATTGTCGAAGCGGTGTCATCGTTTTCGTATAGGGCTATCAAGCAATCGAGCTGGACGGTAAAGCAAAACTTTATGGCTAAAATCACGGGTCTAAAAGATGAATGGTCAGGATCTGAACAAATTCAATAAATGCATGGGAAATGAAAATTTGATTTTAAACAGCTTCCGGGACAGAAGCTTTACAATATGAATCGAGTTATACATCTAAGATAGTCTTAAAAATATCAAGTGATCAATTATGTTCCTCCCAAGCTTTTGCCAGATTAGCTACTACAGTAATAATGCGCAATAGCAGTACCGGGATAATAACGTCAACCTTCATGAGAATAGGATAAACTCCCCAAACTGCCCGGAATTCCACCCAATCCAAATCTATACACTCTATAAATATTGTAACTTAAGGTTCACCCGACAAGCTTCAGCAGCACGTGACTCGGACTTAGTCGCAGGGTCGGCGCGCTACTGGGCAAACTGGAGGGATTTCGCGGATCTTGTGCTATACGAAAACACTCAACTTTCTTAACGTGTGTAATTTTATTGTATGGTGGTGTATGGTGTTACCGTATCACTGGTGGGTTTATTAGTCACTGGTACGTACCGAATTGTAGACTGTTTGTTGGCAGCTAGATGAACCGGCGAGCGCTCGCTGATCGTCTTCGGGTCCGGTATTATTGGTATCGTGCAAGATGGCGATGATTGATCCTTGGGTTTAGGGTTCGGTGATGGGGTGGTGGGTGAAATGGCGGTCCAGAAAGGCGTTCTGGGCGAGGTGTCCAACAGGCGCTTCCTTCGTTGGCGAGATCGGTTGGCGACGGACGAGACCGACTTTTGCCAGATCGAGAAGGGTTGCTCTCCTTGGTGTTTAGGGCCTTTGCCCGAGAGTTTTTGTCCCTGGTTTTCGTAGTCGACCAGAGGACTGAAGAATGGTCTTTTACGGTTAGACGTAGGTGACCGTCAAGTCACCTAGGCCGATGCGTGTGCGGTGTGTCTCCGGAAGTTCGCAACTTCCCAAATTATGGTAGGTATCAAAAGGTATCCAAAAGGTCCTAGGGTGAAGTGAACAATAATCCCTTTATTAGGGCTGAGCACTTAATGATCTTAGTAAGCACCAAGATGGCCTCTCACTCTAGTTACCTGAATGGCTGGCAGAGTTTCACTTCACCTACTTATATATCGCAATTTGTTTTTACTAAAAATACGTCTTACGCACTTGCTCGCCTGTATAAAAGTGATCGTCGACGACTATTTGATGGCGGTTCTTGCCCTGTTTCCGAGGGTTCGACCTTGGTAGGGTTACTGACGATCCCCTTTTCAGGCCTTGGTAGCAGTGATTCCCAGCGGTGTTGTGTTTTTGCAATGTACGTAGTACTTGTTTTGAGTGAATTTTGTGTAAAAATTAAGCAATTTGAATGTTTTTAATTCGGGATTATAGCTTTAAAAATTTAGTCTGATTTCTGTAACGTTCGGTTACACTATCCCCCCACTCCACTTAAATAATTAGCAATCTGCCTAATTATTTAGAACATTTAATCCGTTAAACTATTAGGAAGTATACCAACATGTAATAAAAATGAATAATGAATCGCATCACGTAGTAGTTAAAAATTAATTGAAATCATCTGAACATCATAACACTTTAAAATGTGGCAACTAAAAGTCAAATTTCAAACCGAAATTTGCTATAATTGAGCACGTGTGATTTTACTCCTGTGTATATGTAAGTCAGTTAACACCAATGGTGAGTTTATCTCTACTATTCGATTCGTTAAGTTCATCTCTATTTCACCATACCCAAGTATGGGAGAGAGAAGACTATCTAGTATCGATTCACACGCGATCGCGAACATACGTATAGTGGACGAGACGGACAATGTAAAAAAGTTCAATAAAATGTGCTACGAAAAATTGATCGGACACTCAGTCGACAAATGGTGATACTACAAAGAGACGTTTTACGATAAGTAGACAATATGTATCTAATCTGCGTTAAGCTAAAAGAAATCTGTTTATTTCCAGGTTCATTCGGCTAGACGGCCTATCTAGCAATTTTCAGGTACGAACTGGATTGGATTTCCTCTTGTGCAAAGTTTGGCTTCCCACGCGTTGGAAGTAATTTTTTTAATTTTCTTTTACCTGAAGAATGACCCTGAAAACGAGCATATTTCATATACCTAAAGTTCTGTTTGGTGCTGTAATAAGTAATGGTAAGTGTATTTCCTAACCTATTCTTAGAATCTAGCATGCTTTTATCTATCCTATTTCACTTTCATCTTCTTCTTACTGCTAATTATTATTCTTCCCTTTTGAATTTATTCCTATCAATTCGGACTCTATCACAAAGCTTTAGATTACTGACGTCACTCTTCTCTCGTTTCAGATTTATGTTGGATTAATCCTCTCATCATCAAGAAAGCTCGCTCTTTTATGCTGTACATTGGATTACTCTCACTGCGGTCCAGTATACGATCGATGTTCATTCGGCGCACGTTCATCACATGATCTTTCATCGCCGGTTGGTTCATTCGATCGAGGTTCACTGATGACCGATACTGTTAACGTGCGTTTAGTTTGCTATAAACTGACACATGCGGAAGGTTCTTGATATCAACTTCAAATGCTTTTTAATATGATTACTAATATCATTTTTTTGTCTTAGGCGTGCTTATTGCTAATTGGTATCATCGGGGCGAAGGTCAGCTGCAGAAAAAACCCCAAGGTTCTTGCCATTTTCATCAGCTACTTCATACGAACTGGTTCCTCTTCTTGCCACTATCGTGCAAGGAGTATACAGAGGCCCGTACTTGGCATTGTAATGCTCAGCCGCCGAAGATAACTTGAAGTTTCTTTTAAAAACTCGTTGTCCAACTTGGTAAGTGGCTGCAAATTTTTTATGCCTAAGATTATAGGTCCTTAGATTTTTCTCGTGGCTCTTTTTGAGGTTTTCTTCGACCAACGTAAATACCTTTTGGTTTATTTGTTTTCGGTATTCATCTCGCTGGTCAACTGAAAGCTCTGTTTCATCACGTTCGAAGCGATGTTCATGTCCCTGCGTCACTTTGTCGTGCCTGTACAAGATCCGATAGGGTGTAAAACCAGTCGAAGAATGAACAGTCGTGTTTATCATCTCTTCAACTTCCGCAATTTTGGAATCCCATGTTCGCTGATCTTGTTGCATATAAGTACGCAACCATGCATTGATTGTACGGTTCGTTCTCTCCACCGGGTTTGCCTGACTATGGTGTCGCGCGTTTGGCCAGTGGTGAACCCCTCTCCTTTGCAGAAGCGATTGAAATTCCTTCCCCATAAACGTAGTAGCGTTGTCCGAAATTATCACTTCGGGTGTTCCAAATCTCCTCATTCACAAACTTTCCACAATACTGCACACCTCTTTCGCTTCAATCTTTCTGAGCAGAACAAGCAGAACCCATTTTGAAAATAAGTCCATAAGACCAACAAATGAGATTTGCCCATCTTGCTTCTAGGAAGATTTTGTATGAAATCTAGTGCCAGTATCTGAAAAGGTTTGTTGGTGAGTTTCTGTCTACCCATTTCCGGTACAGTTGCAGTCGTCGATGGTTTGCACTGCTTGCAGATGGTACACGCTTTAATGTGCTTTTTGCAATCCATTGCCATCCTTGGCCAATAATATTTCGCCTTCAACTTGTGGATGGTCTTTTCAAAGCCAGGATGCATCGAATTATCGTGTTCAGTTTCAAGAACTACTTTCCGCAGATCTCCTGGGACGCAAAGCTTCCATTCGAATTTGTAGTCCAACATCTCCGTGGGCGTGGACACAAACTTATAAAGCTTTGCCTCCTCAATTTTGAAATCGGCGTAGTCCTCCGGTATTTCCTGAACCTTCCGATACAACTCCGTGTACCAGTCGCTTCGGCCTGATATTTCCAGTGCTTCCAATGACCGTGAAAGCGCATCAGGCACAACATTCTCTGAACCCTTCCGATGGCGCACAACCATGTCGTACTGCTGCAGCTGCATACACCATCTACTTAGCTTCGATGATGACTTCCACTTGGTGTTCATAATGAACGATAAAGCTGAAGAGTCAGTGATCAAAGTGAACTGATTGCCTTCGATATATGGCCTGAACTTTTCTATAGCCTCAAGTGCTGCGAGTCCTTCCTTTTCGGCCGCTTTCCATGAGGTCTGAGGCGTGGTCAGCTTCCGCGAAAAGTATGCGATAACATGCTCAACACCTTCATGCTCTTGCGTTAGTATACCAGCAATTGCACTGTCACTGGCATCCGTCTGCACGGTGAATGGTAGTTCGAAGTTCGGGTTGGCTAAGATGGGAGCGGAGATTAACAGCTGTTTTAGTTCAATGAACGATTTTTCAGCTTCATCGTTCCATTGAACTACCTTTGGTTTTCCCTTTAGTAGGTTCGTGAGAGGAGCTGTGATCTCACTGAACCCTTCAATGAATCTCCGATAATAATTTATCATGCCGAGAAATCTTCTAAGAGACCTAACAGATGTTGGACGCTCAAAGTTGTTGATGGCTTCAACCTTATCGGGATTGGGCCGAACTCCTTCCTTGGACAATATGAAACCCAAGTAGGGTAGTTCTGGAACACAAAACTTGGATTTGTCCAGATTTATGGACAAGTTGGCTTCCTTCAACCTCCGTGCTACTTCCTTCAGATTCCGTATATGCTCCTCGAAAGTGTCGCTGGCTATGACGATGTCGTCTAAATACACGAACACTCCCGGCTCCAATTCACCATACCCCAAGACCTGGTCCATCAGCCTGGACAACGTGGCTGGACTATTAACCAAACCAAACGGGAGTCTAGTGAATTGGAACAACCCCCTACCAAATACTCGAAAAGCCGTATATTTACGGGAGTCCGGATTCATTGGGATCTGCCAAAATGCCTTGGAGAGGTCAATAGTTGACAGAAACTTTGACGATCCAAGCCTTCCAAGAATACGGTCCTGATGTGGCAGTGGATAAGCGTCCCTGCGAGTCCTGTCATTTAGCTTCCTTGCATCTAAACACATTCGCAACTTCATCTTTTCCTTTCCATCTTCATCTTCTGCCTTTTTCAAAACTGGCACAATCAAAAGAGCCCAATCACTCGTAGACCGTTCGACGACGCCAGAACGAATCCACTTGTCCAGTTCCTCGTTAACGTGCTTTTGCACTAGTGGAGACCACGGATACGGATTTAGTCGTACCGGGACGGCTGATCTGTACTCCTCTGTAAATTCTATTTGGTGGGAAATCAACGGTGTTGTCTCTAGAAATTGGCCATCTACAAATACTTTGAACTCCTTCTTTACTGTTTCTAGCTCCTGCTGTTGTTCTAGGGTTAATTTGGTTTCCTCCTCGTGCTCAATTCCAACTTCCTCTATCAAATTTTCGCGCGTTTCTTTAATCGTGGTTTCGATTCCAAAAAGTCGCCAAAAATTAATACCTAACAACAATCGACGTCTGAGCGAAGGAGCAACTAAAGTCGTGACAAGCTTCGTTTCGCCGTTAAACGTAACCGGAAGGTGAACATATCCTTGGACTGCTAACTTCTCTCCCCCCGCTGCTAATAGCTTCATATTAGTTTGAAACATCTTCAACTTAAGCTTCTTTAACAACTGCTCACTGCCTACCCCTAAGATTGACACCTGAGCTCCGCTATCCAGCAATCCTACCATCTCCAATCCCATCACATCTAAGCGCACAAAAGGTCGATTGTCACCTTCAATTTCCACCGTCAGCTCTTCAACGTCTTTGCTAGCTGAAACGAATACAGTTGGAGGTTTTCGCGAACGCATTCGACGCCCTCTTAAGTCGAATTTCGCCCGTTTTTTGCACAGAATGGGCAGTTTTCACGAGTGAAATCATGGAACCCACAAATGGTGCAAAACCTTTCCCTTTCCTTTAAACACACTTTGAAATGGTGGTATTTTCCGCGACAGTTGAAGCATGTTGAACCGTCCGGAACCCGATACTCTGCTACACGCTTATCAATCGTTCCCCGACTGCTTCCTTCCTGCGTGGGCTCTTTGGATAAAAAAGGTTTTTGCTGGGTTTCCGGAGACGGCTTGGTGCTGGGTGCTCCCTGATTTTTCTTCCAGTTATTCCTCTCTTCCTGTTTGTGCCAATTTGGCCTTCCTTCTTGTTTATTCCAAATCGGCTTGCCTTCCTGATTATTCCAGTTTGGTTTCCTATCCTGGTTGTTCCATTTCGGTCTATCCTCGGATCCCTTTGACTTCCAGTCCCGTTCTGCATTCTGTCCCTTGTGAAACGGCTTGCTATACACTTCATGTACTTGTGCGTGCCTTTGGCCAGTTTCGTTATCCTTACTCCTGTACAAATACCAGTTCGCAGAGTCTAACTTCCTGCCCCAAACTTGCAATGACCGTAGGGTTCTGATATTTTTCACAACCAAAGCGTTTTTGTAGTCTGAGCGTAAGTTGCGAAAAACGATGTCAAATTTCCGTTGTTCTGTGGGCGGAACTGACATGTAGCCAAAGATTTCCTTAATCGCGTTGTAAAAATCCGTGAACTTCTCCGACCGTCTCTGTCTTCTCTGAGCTGCTTGCTGCTCGTAATGGAAATCAAGATCAGGTGGCTGGTATTCCAGCTTTAATTCAGTGACCAGTTCCTTCCAATTCCGGAAATCCTCATTACGTTTTCCTTCCATGTACCAAGTCCTCACATCTCCAGAGAAAAGATGAATTGCCTCATTAAACAGAGTCCTCTTACTGATGTTTTCAGCTTCGGCCATAAATTCTACTTCCGCAATAAACTTATTTAGTCGCTTTCCTTCGTCCTTCGCGTCGTATTTAAGCTTCCAATCCGCAACCGGACGTGGTTGGCGTGACGAGCCTGGTCTTCTTCTACCACAATCTAACTCATCTGAACTTACACTCCTATTACATTCCGCATCACTCGATTCATCCGTATTATCCCTCTCGCTCTCACTGTACTCTTTTAAACTTCGCAATTCGTATCGCTTTCCTTTCATTCTACTCTCTTCCGGTTTCCGATATTGTGAACTCGCTTTATTCTGCTTTACTTCCTGATATTCCTTCTTATTATTGTCCTCAATCCTAATATCCCTTTCTAAATTCTTTTTGGTAGACGAACTTGCGTCAGACTGCCTCTCTAAGTCTAAGCTGCTTAGCTTACGCTCAATATATTTATCTACCCGCTCCATGGTCCTCTTCATCATTTTATCGGGTGATTTATTCTTGTTTAATTTCAGTCCTTTCTTAGGCGTACTGGTGCGCCCTTTCACTACCAAAGAAACTCTTTTCTTCTTGCTAGCCGGCAGTCGATTCTGCTTTGCTTCTTCTTCTGTATATATTTCTTCCCCTTCATTACCTTCCTCTTCCTGGATACTGTATCTACTCAACTCATTCCTAATGTCGTCTTCAGTTAGCTTTGCTGCGTCCGGGTCTGTCGAAAGCAATGAAAACTGATCGTTAAGCAATCGAATCGCCATTGCCTCAAGACCCTGCGTATCGTAGTTCATTGAATCCCTCAATCTTATCAATCGGAAAAGCAAATGGATTAATCTAGTCTTAAACGGTGGCAAATCCGTTCTTTTCCTAACCCTTTTGTTCTCTAGCATATAACGAATCTTCGCGAGTTTCTCATCCACCTGCTGGAACTCTATGTCCTGCGTTTCCTTGGACAACGAAAATATTTGAAAATTGTTCGTCTCCCGTTGTACTTTCAACACTCCGCGAAGCTTACGTTTCTTCACATCTCTCGTATCACCACTTGAAAACTTTTCATGGCGGATTAGCAACTCGTGTTCGATTTCATCGTCCAACAAGTGCTCTGCGTTCATCGAACGGTATTGTAAAATAAATTCGGAAATCATCTTTTATAATTAAAGAAATGCGATTACGAATAATAAAAACTAGCAGTGATTTAAAGAATTCAAATGTAGCACAAATAAATAAATATAAGGTTTCAAAAATAAACTTAATCTAGGAAATATATTAAAAATTTGAAATAAAAAATTCAGAAACACAATATAAATCACACCGTTAGGTTAACTTTTTGTATATAGTGTGTATAGTGTTAGATTTCAGTTCATTCAGGACCTTTTTGTAGTGTAGTGTAAGTAAAAATCCTTGTGATTCAACTTTTAGTTGCTTTGAGAAATCCACTTCCTGCAATCAACCTTTAACCACTTCTCAGTGCAACTTGGCTTTCAACTTTGCACTCTATCGAAACCGTTCAATCTGCTCACCACCTAATAGCTGTTTGTATCAAAAATTCTATTTTTCGTGGAGCAATAAAACATACGCAATCGGTGCAACACTGATTGTGTACTCTCCCCTCGCTACGTTAAAAAAATCAAACTATTTTTTTATACTAATCGATCCTCCGTTTGCCTTTTCGCGATTTTTGGCTAGGCGCCAATTGTAACATAAGGTTCACCCGACAAGCTTCAGCAGCACGTGACTCGGACTTAGTCGCAGGGTCGGCGCGCTACTGGGCAAACTGGAGGGATTTCGCGGATCTTGTGCTATACGAAAACACTCAACTTTCTTAACGTGTGTAATTTTATTGTATGGTGGTGTATGGTGTTACCGTATCACTGGTGGGTTTATTAGTCACTGGTACGTACCGAATTGTAGACTGTTTGTTGGCAGCTAGATGAACCGGCGAGCGCTCGCTGATCGTCTTCGGGTCCGGTATTATTGGTATCGTGCAAGATGGCGATGATTGATCCTTGGGTTTAGGGTTCGGTGATGGGGTGGTGGGTGAAATGGCGGTCCAGAAAGGCGTTCTGGGCGAGGTGTCCAACAGGCGCTTCCTTCGTTGGCGAGATCGGTTGGCGACGGACGAGACCGACTTTTGCCAGATCGAGAAGGGTTGCTCTCCTTGGTGTTTAGGGCCTTTGCCCGAGAGTTTTTGTCCCTGGTTTTCGTAGTCGACCAGAGGACTGAAGAATGGTCTTTTACGGTTAGACGTAGGTGACCGTCAAGTCACCTAGGCCGATGCGTGTGCGGTGTGTCTCCGGAAGTTCGCAACTTCCCAAATTATGGTAGGTATCAAAAGGTATCCAAAAGGTCCTAGGGTGAAGTGAACAATAATCCCTTTATTAGGGCTGAGCACTTAATGATCTTAGTAAGCACCAAGATGGCCTCTCACTCTAGTTACCTGAATGGCTGGCAGAGTTTCACTTCACCTACTTATATATCGCAATTTGTTTTTACTAAAAATACGTCTTACGCACTTGCTCGCCTGTATAAAAGTGATCGTCGACGACTATTTGATGGCGGTTCTTGCCCTGTTTCCGAGGGTTCGACCTTGGTAGGGTTACTGACGATCCCCTTTTCAGGCCTTGGTAGCAGTGATTCCCAGCGGTGTTGTGTTTTTGCAATGTACGTAGTACTTGTTTTGAGTGAATTTTGTGTAAAAATTAAGCAATTTGAATGTTTTTAATTCGGGATTATAGCTTTAAAAATTTAGTCTGATTTCTGTAACGTTCGGTTACAATATACAAAATTGAAACATGGCTAAGGATGCTAATTCAATGACCAGATACTGAAAAAAGCAGCCAGAGGTGTTGACCAGCAGCTTGTGCAGAAATTAAATGCAGGTATCAAGCCCAAAGCTCAAATTTTCATTCGAGACGAATAAAAACCGCAAAAAAACCCACAATGCACAGTGGTTCCATTCCTTAAGAGAGGGGGTCATAAATATGGGCAATGCAAATATCGCTACTAAACTATTTTTCTTTAGTAAATTTTGGGTCGCTGAATCCGAATTTTACATTAAAAAATTGATTGTACACTAATCCTTCATATTTAATTAATATTATTTTTTGCTCTAACATTTTTGCCTTTCTCATACAAAGAAAGGCTATGCAATCACTGTAAAAATCGACTTTTTAACCGAGGCCCGGAGGGCTGAGTGTCATATACCATTCGATTCAGTTCGTCGAGATCGGCAAATGTCTGTGTGTGTATGTGTGTTTCTTTTAAACTCACACAATTTTCTAAGGCGATGGCCGAACCGACTTTCACAAACTTAATTTCAAATGAAAGGTATAAGCTGCTATTGAATTTTTAGGTGATCCGACTATCGATTCCGGAGTTACGGATTGAAGAGTGCGGTCACACAGCAAATTCCCATATAAACTGGTATCACTTTGATGTACAAATGGTGCAATACGTATTAAAATGGGTCCAACATTACAGCTTCGACCACATTGGCCACCTATGACGGATCTTGAGGCCCCCGGGGAACTCGCCAAGTTCCTAAACTAGTATCACACCTACTTCCCAGCGAATTCTTGATCGAGTTTTACAAACTTGATTTCAAATACAGTAATCCCATTAACTACTATTAAATTTCATTCGGCTCTGACTTTTGGTTCCGAAGTTGATGACTGAACCGATTTTCTCAAACTATGTCTCAAATGGATGGACCACCCTTACACTCGCATTATCTTCAGTAACCCCGCATACCGGAAGTGTATGTGTGTCATTTAAACTTACACAATTTTCTCAGAAATGGCTAAACCAATTTACACAAACTTAGTTTGAAATGAAAGGTACAGCGCTCCCATAAGCTGCTATTGAATTTTTAGTTCATCCGACTTTCAGTTCCAGAGTTACGGATTGGAGCGTGCGGTTACACAGCAAGTTCTCATATAAACTGGTAACACTATGATGTCTAAATTATTAAAATGGGTACAGCATTGTTTGGATTTGCAGGTCTAGATCACTTATGACCAATCAAAGTTGATTTGACCACATTGGCCACCTATGACAGTTCTTAATGCCTCCGGGGAACTCGCCTAGTCTCTAAATTATTAGCACACCTAGATCCCTGGTGGCTAATCAAGAATTTTTTAAATATATTGTCCACTATCGACGGTTCCGGGTATATACCAGAATCAGTTCTTCGGTGATGACTGAACCAATTTTCACTACCTTAGTCACAAATGCAAGATATAATACGGGGTTGGATGTTTCTCCTACCATTGATCATATATAAGCATATAAACATTTATCGTCGGTGTGGTTTCAAAAAATGCACCAACGTCATGCGTGGTATTGATGCGATGAAATAACTTCGTGCAAGGTGTTCATTAATAATGCGGCATGTTCAATTATATTGAACATAATCGATCATGGTCATAGTTTGATGAAATGAGAAATTCGCAATTGCACCGTTAGGTGGTTTAAAACAGGTTTTTAGAGTATCAAATAGTACATTTTTTGATGCGCTTGCAAAAAAACATGATTTTTTTATTGAAAATTCTTGAAACTGCACCTTTGTGCTTGAATGTCAATATTTTGATATCGTTTCTGTTTATTTATTTATTCGTCAATCTATTGTAGACTACCACGGTGTCTTTGTAGAACAACTTTAATCAAAAAAATTCGGCATCTGTCAAACTTTGGGATATGAAAGGATGGACTTTTCCCTTTCATTTGAAAGTAAAATTAAAATATTCTGTCAGGGGGTCTAGAACAACCTTTTATTTTAAAGTTTTTTGATTGAAAACTTAAGTTTTTTAATGAAATTCATTCGCATTTTTGCTACTAATTGGTACTATAGACATTCAAAAAATACAAAAAGTGAGAATCTGATGAACAATTTTATTGTCTACAACTTCGTAGAATGCTATAAATCGATATAAAATCACCCGAAAAAGTTATTAACATTTTATCAGTTTTTAGGTGTGCGCGGGGCATATGTATTAAGAAGTCGATTAACAAGGACTTACAAAAAAATGTTGGGTTTAAATGAACAGTAAATTCAGATAAATTTCAATGTATACAAAGTTCCATTCTCAGCAGAAAAAATATGTTTTCAGATTTCTCTGGGTGTTGGGCGAAAATGACACTTTATGAACAATGAGGTGTGGAAAGGTGTTGACCAAATTTATTCGATAATCGTATACCTTTTCAAGATGTTTATTAATGTAGTAACGGATTTTATCATGCCATTTTCATTTCTTTTCTCGCTATAGGGCAGTGATTCTCAACCTGGGGTCCGCGGACCCCTAAGGGGCCGTGGAGTCGTCGCTGGGGGTCCGCGAAGAAAAATATATTTTCCGAGTGCAGATTGAAATCTTGATAGCATACAAAATCGAAGTTTATCCGCGGGGGTCCGCAGCAACCCAGGTTGATTTCTAAGGGGTCCGTGGTACGAAAAAGGTTGAGAACTGCTGCTCTAGGGGATAGCTAATGTAAACTAGAATGACCCTTCTTCCTGATCCTATCCTGCCTGGTAAAAAACAATTGGTTTAAATTCAAAACTTTATATTTGAATGAAGTAGACAGTTCGAGTCATTGTAATAAACGAAGGACTTTGGGTTGAGAATCCTGTTTGTCTTTATCAACATTAAAAGAAAGATGATTGAAAAAGATAAAAAGCTCTTGGAGATTTGGATCCATGTTTGTTATCTTTTTTTTTCATTTCATCAGAATTTATAGATGCAGATTTTTGCTTGCCCTGAAATTTTATTTCCAAATAGAAAAAAGAACAAAATGTTTCATAATTTGCTTTAAGAAGAAATTGCGGAGTCATTACTCGTTGTACATGGATCACAACAGAAAACGAACAAGAAAATATCAGGCTTGACCATACATTCAGTAAATTCTCAAAGTAATACAAGTCTGTTTATTGACGATTTCCCTCATAATATAGGATAAGAGCAGCGACAACATGTCAATAAGAGAGTTGCCAGTTCAGTTCAGAATCTGGAGGAATTAACAGCAACACGTCTGTCGGGTAAAGGTGATACTTTCTATATCTACTTTTATATTGAGATCGTTATCTTCGTACAACAGACATTTACTATTGTGATTCCCAAAAGTTAACAAACTTGAACATAAATCTCATTGAATTATTTTTCTATCCTTCATGAAACTGTCAATCAGGATTCTCAATCGGAATCAAATCAAATGACTGAATATCTAATCGAGTTTAATCAAATATAAAGTTAAAATTTAGGCCAAATATATCCCACAAGATGCTAACGAGCAAAAAGGTTGATTTAAGATTACATCAAGCATACTCCAGAATGAGTGAAGAAAAAAAATAAGGAACAAATATATCTGTGACAGAAAAAAACTGTTTCATTTTGCTGCATTACCCGGCATCTTTCGAAAGAGTCTTAATTTCGTTCAAAATTTTATCTACTCTTCTCTATATCTCCATGCTCCTAAAATATCATTGGTGCACATGAAACGGTGGAATCTGGAATTCTGTTTTTTACGCCTAAAGGTGGGACTTTGATAGCATTCAGGTTCTTCTAAGCACACTGTTAAAATAAGGTAATCCATTTTTTTTACAAATAAAAATGTTTTTGGAATAAAGCTTCTTTACCAATAGGCCTCGTGCGAATCTAGAAACTTTGATAAAAATTTAATAGCTTTCTCTGGCGATTTTAGATCGCGATGTAGTTTTCTACAAAGTTGTACACAATGAAATGGTCCATCAGATTCTTACTTTTGGTAATATTTGAATGTCCAAAGTACTACCTAGGGGCGATAATGTGAACCAGTTTCACTGAAAAACCTAAGTTTTCAAACAAAAAAACTTTAAAATAAAAAGTGGTTCTGGAGCCCCCGACAGAATATTTTAATTTTACTTGGAAAGGAAAGGGGAAAGTCAATTCTATCACATGCTGAAGTTTTAGCGATGCCGATTTTTTTCGAATAAAATTGTTCTACCAAACACACCGTGCTACGTTATACAAACAATAATTGCTTATATACTATACTGAATACTATTCCTATACATAGCTCTATAAAATTAAAACCATTAAAGTTATAAAGTTACAAATACGACGTCCTCAGCAAAGTTACTTGAAAAAGGTTATACTACAATTTTGTGGAATACTTTATTGTTCTATCTCTTATTTCGAAAATAATTTTCAGATCGTACAAACAATTAGGACCACACTAATGTCATCCATCTCAAAAGATGCCTCAATTGACGTAGATTATTTGTTTCGAATACATAAAATCTCTAGAACCAGTGGTTTAGTTACAGTCTTTGTCATCCTAAATTGAGCTCACAAAATAATGCTGGAAATGACAAACGCGTATTGGCCGAGTGAGCCTATAACCGATGACAAGATTGAAGCATTCAATATGCACTATGCTATAGACGAATTTCGCGCCAACTTGAACAAATGTTGGCAGCACCCTCTCACATTTTAATGAAACTTTCTGAACATGAGAACTTTGTCACAAAAGCCACTTCGCATACTTTGTTTTTCCACAAATGATCTAGATTGTCTTTTGAAAAGGGTTAAACTTTTTTTACCATTTTTTTTAAAATGGATGTTGTCTAAAAATGACAACAAATGCTGTAGGAGTGATTTTCACAAAATTAGTCAAATTTTTTAATAAAAATGTTGAAAAAAATCTTCATCGACTCCTACACTAAAAAAAATCCATTTTTAACATTTAAACTCGATTTACGAAAAGATTTCATCTTTGATTTAGATGAAAAATTTGTTCCAAGATAGGTAATTATGTTCCCTACCCACTGTCACTTTCAAGACAAAAAAGTTATTTGAAAATAAACTTTTCCTTGTCCAAACTGAATTTTTTTTCAGTGCATTTTTATCGAAAACTAAGTCAATGAAAGTCATTATCATATCAAAATCCAATTTCTCAACAGCAAGTTGCCTGATACATTCAAAAAGCACAGAGAACAGACATCGATGATCGAACGAAAATATTTTAAAAACGTGTGTAAACATTTGAATTATTATACGATAAATACTAGCGCCGCTACACCAACCTATCCCAACTATCCGTCAAATCCATTCCGGAACCGGTTCGAAATCCTGAATGGATTCAGTATGGAATCTTGCTCAAAGAAAACAACCGATTCCAACTCTATCGGTTGATGCATTTGAACTGGAATTCATGCTGGAAGTCCGAACCGGTTCCGGTCTAGTTTGACTGGGTAGAGGAAAAACCGCTGTCAATTCTGTCGAATTCAGCCACAAAAAACATGACGACAGTAGCGCACCTGGTTTCGATATCCCAACTACCTTCGAAACCGTTAGAGATTTTACACAAGTTGAATGTTGAAGATGGACGTCTGTTCTCTGTGCAAAATGTATCAGTAACGAATTTGGTATTCGTTTGGCATATTACCCTGGTTACCTGTACCTTACCCGCATCAATACTAATTTTTCCAAATAACAGTACTATAGAACGAAGGCCTTAAAGCAGTCTAGTAACAACTGTTGAGAAGCTCAAATCTAGTAAAATAATCATTATGGATCAATTGTTTAAATCAAAGTTAAATAGTATCATGTGCTGTGCTGTAACCCGTCAGGGTAACAATTTTGCACTGGGTGGAAATATACCCTTTCGTGCGTACTCTCTCCGTAGAGTGTATTGTTTACGAAAATTTATGCTCACCGCTGTTTCGATATCGTTCACTTTTTCTTGTAAATTTTTATATAGTTTCGCGTTTGTGAACGGTTTTGTGCGTTCAGATAGGTGTAGTAATTTTTGTTTGACAATTGTACATAGTTAACATAGGGCTTAGATAGGCCACCGCTCTCCTACTGCTGAAATACGTGTACTGGCTATGCTGCACATAGGTGATGACAGCTATGCGGCGGTACGGTTTTTTTGGTGTTGGTGTTTTCGGTCGAGTGCGGAAGGCGGCCATCGTGTGAGAGTGAACAGAAAGTGACGAACCACGGCAGTGAACACACGCCCAAATATTCGATATTTTTTCGGGACAGTTTCCCGCCACTAGTGCCAGTGAGGTAGAGTGCGCGCGTGCGACGGCAATTTAATCCGTCGAAGAGTGCCGGCCCGTGGTTCGGGCACAGTAGTAAGTGTGGTGCTGGATCGCCGTCGGGGGAAGCTAATTACCAAGGAGCTTTCGCTTCCCCGGCTAACCGCAAAGGATCCAGACGCACCAATCCGCCCTCGCTGGGAAGGATAAGCCGAACGAGCCTTGCTCTCCTTCCCAGCTAATAGCCAAGGAGGGCGAAGCAGGGTGGACAACGGCTCCCCCTGGGAAGAACACTGCGGTGTCTTCCGGGATTCTTTGCGGGGAGCAAAGAATCCGGTGATTCGTCACCACCGTCGCTAGGGAGGTTCCGACAAAGGAGCAAAGCTCACCTCCCTAGCTAATTGTTAAGGACCGCTGCCGGAGCAGCCAACGTAAACAAGGAGAACTCGGCCGTTGCTGTCCCGGCCGGTCGGAAAAAAAACCTCCGCCTTCCCGCCATCGCCAGCAGCAGTGAATCTACAATCGACCAGCAGTGAAGGGAGAGTTGGTGGAAATAAACACGGTAAAATTAAATTTATTTATTTGTGTTCTATTAGTTTGTAGTGTTACGAAAATCCGAAATTCCGGTAGAGGCACCTAGGCCGCCCTGAAAGGAAGGGTCCGCCGGGCAATTAAGAACCCGAGTAGTGGGCAAACCCCTACTTACAGTGCAAAGATCAACAATCCAAAGTGTAATCGAAATACTTTACGTCCGGAAGTCCCCGTCTTGGATTTCAACATGGCGTCAATAAATTTCTGGCCCTTATTCGTCAAAACCATTCCGAAAATACCCAGTCAGTCTAGATTCTAGACTGTGAACTCTGGACTCTGCACTTTGCACGCTGGGTTCTGGCCTCGATATTCTGTTCGATGGACTCTGGACTCTGAACTATGGTCTCTGGGGTTTTGATTCTGGACTCTGGAATACGAACTCTAGACTCTGAAATCTGGACTCTGAACTCTGGAATCTGCACTCGGGACTCTTGATTCTGGACTCTTGGCTCTCCCCTCGGGACGCTGGATTCTGGTCTCTGGACTATGGACAATGAACTTTAGATTCTGGACTTTTCACTCTCATCGTTGGATGATGAACCGTTGGCGCTGGCCTCGAATTTCTGTACTATGCACTCTGGACTCTGAACCATAGGCTCTGGTATCTGGGGTCTTGATCCTTCACGCTGGAATCTGAACTCTAGGCTCTGGACTCTTAATTTTAGGCTCTGCACTCGGGTCTCTGGATTTTAGACTGTGGGCTCTGTGCTCTGAACTCTGGGCTCTGAACTCAAGACGCTGGGCTCAGTTTTTTGGGTTGAGGACTCTGGTCTTTGGACTCTGAACTTTGATCTCAGGATTCTCGTCTCTGGACTCTGAGCTCTACATTCTGGACTTTAAACTCTGGATGCTGCACTCTTCACGCTGGGCTCTGGACTCTCACCTCGAGATTCTATGTTATGGGCTTTGGATTCTGGCCTCTGGGTTCTGTGCTCTGGAATCTGAACTCTTGCCTCAGTATTTTGGGTTAAGTACTTCGGACTCTGGATTCTGGTCTCAGAGCTTTGGACTGTAATTTGGATTGAGGACTCTGGACTATGGACCCCGGATTCTCGACTCTGTTCTCTGCACTCTGAACTTTGGACTCTGCATTCTTAACTTTGCGTTCGGAGCTCTTGCCTCGAGGTTCTGTGCTATGGACTCTGGATTGTAGACTGTAGTCTCTGAGCTATGGGCTCTGGGTCTTCATTCTGGACTTTGGACTCTGACCTGTGGACTCTGGACTTTAAACTCTGGACTCGGGATTCTGGATTCTGGACTCCGGACTCTGGGCTCTCTCCTTGAGACTCTGGGTTGTGGTCGCTGGGCTATGGAATCTAAACTCTGGAATATCGAATCTGAACTCTGGATTCTGGACTCTGAGCTCTGGAATCTGGACTCTGAGCTCTGATCTCACTATTTTGGGTTAAGGGCTCTGAACTTTGGGCTCTGGGCTCTGGATTATGTGCTAGGGACTCTGGGCTCAGTAGTTTGGGATAAAAACTCTAGACTCTGGTGCCTGATCTCTGCGCTCTGGACTCTAGGTTTTGGACTCTGAACTCTGGCATCTGAACTCTGAACTGCGGGCTCTGAACTCTGCGCTCTGGACTCTGAACTCTGCTATCGGAACTCTGGATTCTGAACTCTGTCTTCGGAACTCTGGGTTCTGATCGCTGCGCTATGGACTCTGGACACTACACTGAACTCTGGGTTCTGGAATCTAGACTCGCCTCAGTATTTTCGGTTGAGGACTTGCGGCTCTGAAATCTCTTCTCTGGACTCCGGGCTAAGGAATCTGGAGTCAGGGTTCTCTCCTAGGGATTCTGTGTTCTGGTCTCTGGGCTATGGACCCTGAATAGAAATACACCGAAAAAAAATCAGTTTTGGCAAGGAAAAGTTTTTTTCTAATAACTTTTTTTCCTTACATATGAATTTTTGACGGTAAGTAGGGAACATAATTACCTATCTAGGAAGAAAATTTCATCAGAATCAAAGATGGATGTTTTTTGTAAATCGACTTTAAATTTTTAAAATATATTTTTTCAGGAGTCAATGAAGAATTTTTTCAATATTTTTATTCAAAAATTTAACTAATTTTGTGAAAATCGCTCCTAAAATATTTTTTTGTGGGATTTGTCATTTTTAGACTATAACCATTTGAAAAAAATTGATAAAAAAAAGTTTGACCCTTTTCAAAAGATAGTCTAGATCATTTTTGGAAAAACAAAATATGTAAAGTGGCTTTTTGTGACAAACCGGAGAGGGTACTGCCAACTTTGAATACGATTTAGCGCGAAATTCGTCTATATTGCCCGCTAAGGAGAAAAAAATTGAGCAAGCACCAAAAATTTCAGAACTTCTGCTCGTACGGGACACCACGTTTGGCCAGTCGTTCGATTGAAACACAAAGTGTGTTTCCGTTTTAGGAATTTAGCGTCAAATTGGCGCTGATCTATTCCGACAATTAGTGTCGGTTTCTGATGAGACGAAGTCGAAACGCACCCATGATTATATGTGCAGGTTGAGCCTATTCTTCCCATCATACCCTCGTAGACGAACGATACCAGCCAACGCGTAATTCGACGAACTATGATGCTTCATGTTAATTAGTGATCACCGTATACATCAGCGAAACGACCACATTTTCTTTGTTAACGGTCGCCTCTACAGTTTTACATATACCTACGTTTTGGCGGGTGTCATATTTGCGCATGTACAAACATTCCGCTCAGAGCCGGTTGTTTGGATGGTTGCCATGGTTACCGCGCGATGGGAAAACAAATGTTTAATATTGTTAAATCGTAATTCGTAACAATTAACATGGATTCGTATGATGAAATGTACGAAATCAAAAATGGCCGGGAAATTGACGATAGTCCACCACCAGATTTGGACGTATCAAGTTCGTTAAAGTTTGTGCATGAAAAACAGTTAAGCGAAGAACAGAAGTCGGTAAAGGTGCGATGCTCGTTGATGCAGTAAACAGTTTTCGGAAAGTTCTTTTTCTAGAGTTGTTTTTGTTTTACAGGACGAAATTGAACAACACAGCAAGATTGATGAGGGTGTACAAAAGCCTGCAAGTAAGTAAACTCAATACTATTTAGCACTGATCAGACTAGTTGGATTTATTAACAATTATATTGTGGCAGTAGCAATGAGCAGTAATGAATAATTAGTTTTCTATTGTTTGAACTCTTGCAGAAGTAAAAGACATTTTCGTCAAAAGGAACAGTCTTCAAAAGCATGAATCACTAACAGACAGCAGTGGTAGCTTGTCTGAGGATGAGAAGGAAATTCCGAAAAGTTCTATAGAAGAAAAGGAGTTTAATCCAAAGTTCTACGATAACATTGAGGCGCCGAACGAGTTGAAGGATATCTTTCAGTATATAACTCGATTTTCTCCGCAGCGGGTCAACATCGACTACAAGCTGAAAATATTCGTACCCGATTTCATTCCGTCCGTCGGGGATATCGATGCGTTTTTAAAAATTTGTTCACCTCCTTTCCTAAATGAAGAAAAACAGAAGATTCTTACGAAGCACATAAAGTCACTTGGCTTGGAGGTGAGTTTGAGTTGTAGTTTTTTGCCATTTTTCCCTGTTTAATTATAGTGACTTTATTTACTTCCAAACTAGTTTGTAGTAAACTATGACAACAATTAAACTGGTTAAACCTCAATGAGTATGCACAGCACTTGCTTTCTACATCGCTGCTTATGCGCAGCCTCTAAAACCGATTTATTTATTTCCTATCGCCAAAATCCAATTTGAAAAGTCTGCCAAACCACGGATTGGTTACTGTAGCAACGACGCTGGCAATTTAAAGCTTCGCTACGCCAATGACGAAGCAGTTTGTCCTTTTAAGTCTGCGCATGGCTTGCTAATTGCTATTCGTTTATTCTTGCTTTGTTTTGTTTGGTTGCTCAAAAAATGTTGACGTTTCTATTACATGTGGAAATGTCAATGTTTCCTTTATTAAACTCCTCATTGATAATCATGGATTTTCCCTTTGAAGACATTGGACGAACCATGTGGCGAACAAAGCGACCGGGTACTGCTTCAGATGAAAATGAGATCGATTTTCACCAAACCACTGGAGACACCGTCCGCTATTGCTAAAAATCCGAGAGATATCGACCGCTGGATCACGGAGATACAGCTACTGAAGGCAAATCAATCGGTGCAGAACATAAACGCGCTGAAATCGACGGTCAACATTGACAATCTTATGTCCGAGTGGCCCGAGGAGGTCGAACGAATGCTGGACACCGTTGGTTTCCCCTCGGCAGATTTGGATTGTTCCTTAGCCCAGTATATTGAAATAATTTGCAACATTTTTGATATTCCGGTGCAGCAAGGCAGCGACCAGGCGGGCTATATTCAGGCGCTGTATCATTTGTTTAATCTCTATTTAGCCGTTAAGCAGCAAGACAATGCTTAGACACTAAATCACCAAATGGGACGGATAATTTCAATGCTCGAGCTAATAAAATTATTTTAATATTCTAACATAGGCATCTCGCACGCCGAATTTGAAGATTGCCAAAAATGGAAAATAAGTTATAAGAAATCTTGAAAGTACCATCTGACTATTGAAGTACCACCTAAACGCAATAAAATTGAGTAGTGTTTCATGAACAAGCAACAAAAAGTACAATACAAAGCGGCTGTATCTGGTGAACTTTGTATATATAGTTTCACAGCCAGGCGACGGATGCTCTTCCTTCCAATAGTGATATCCAGGGACGTCCGTCAGGCGTGACGTGAGAAACAAAAAAGCATCATAGTCTAAGAAGGGATTGAAGCACCACAGTCCATCTATCAACGCATTTCCCATCTCCTCAAAAGTCTCCTTTCGAGCAACTAAAGCTGGTCGAAGAACCTGTTCTTGAATTTGCGTCATACGTTGTTCGGTTGTGCTTAAACGATCCGTGCATAAATTGTATCTAAAATCAGAAAATAAAGTAATAACAAAATGATGACGAAAATGATCCAGTACTAACCGGTCTTGAATACCAATCATATAACCGATGACTCGCCAGAAATGAACAATCGCTTCCATATCCTCCGTTCGGTACGCGATTCCTAATTTCTTGTAACCCAACACAATGTATCCCACGAAACCGAACTGAGTCACGGCCATATCCTTCTGGGAGATGATCCTGCCTGCCAGTTTGGAATTACTTCTTTTGCTGGTTGATATATGTGCTCTTCGAACGTAGGCAATGGATTTCCAGGAGCTGTAAATGAGCTGTAAATTACATGGACACTATCAAAAGTTATTTGAGACTCACGGCGAATCCGGCACCAGATCCTCGTAGTACCAGTTGAGCACGTGCATAATGGTCGCGACATAGCGACGATACGCGGTTACAGCCGTAGATGACTGTTTGGTATAGACTAGGACATCCAGAATGCTAGGGATCGCCAAGATAACCAGTAAACCGCACATTTTCGCAACGAACATTGCAAAGAAATTGCGCTTGAAATATCTCTGTGCTCTGGAAAAAATTACCGAAATCAAAAGGAAAACTTAATTACATTTGATTTGATCACTTACTTCTTAAATTTGGCATCGTCGTACCACGGTGGTAGCTCCAGCTCGTACGCATCAACATCGCTATCGACCGGTGTTGTCACTCCGTCGGTCAACAAATTGTGCAGATAGTGCTTCTCATTATCACCTGGGAAAGCGACAAAGAGAAAGTGGGTTACATGGTTGAAAGCGCTTCAAGTTCTCTGTCGAACGAAATGCGTACTTTTCGGAGCCTCCTTTTCGGCGACCATCACTGATCCACTGAATGTGAATGTACTACAGCCGTTCTCAAGACTATGTAGAATAATTATTACCCCGTAATTTGGCAAAACGATGCGTAGCACTACATGTCGTACACTCTTCAGTACGACGACGCTACGCCAATGATCGTGTACCGGTTTGCCTTGAGTAGATCAGTTGCTGTAATCATTCCCAAAATATTTTCCAATGTATCGTGTTTTCAGAGCTATAGTAATTAAAATACAATAACCCATATAAAAGCAGAATACAAAGTGCATTTATTTGATTGATCGACAATAAAAAGTTAATTTTAATGTATATGTGAATTGTTTTCTTTATTACTCATCAATATTTTTTTAACCATTTAAAATTGAGCTCGTGGTGCAGCATCTATGGTATGCTGATGGTTTTGCGCTGGTGGATGTTAGATAGCTGCTTTCTCCATGCGTCACGCGTACGAACTGAACAAGCTTGTATGCGAGAATATTATTGTTATCAAGCGGAGCTTGCATGCAACAAATTGTACGATACTTGCTTATCGTAACGCAGCGATTCTCAACCTTTTTACTTCGTAGCCCTACACATTTCAGATTCGTTTATGCTTCAATCAAAGACAAATAAGGTCATTACAAATCTTTTTTAAAAATTATGTTCAAGTACAATTTTTTTCTGAAGGGGGTGGCAAACAAAAAATAAATATTTATTTTTATTAAAACAAAAAAAGTTTTTTTTTTTCATTTTACATTTTCCTGCGATCGTTCTCGTGGACGTTTCCGCAGGGTGTTTTCGGATAGCGGGGTTGTTTTACTAAAGCAATTCAAGCAAACTTTATTGAATCGATCGAAAGTTCATATAAGAAAGGGATGGTTAAGTTTTTCGTTTTAAATAATTTTCCGAACAGTACAATTTCTAATAGCGGTTTAGTCTGTTTCTAAATTCCCAATAAAAGCTTGAATGATCACTAATAACTTAATATGAACATTAAGGAGTACTTTTAGATATTATTCGAACTTTTGGTTGCTTGGATAGCTTTCGTACCGTTGTTGTGGCACATGGACCGACTTTACACAAAAAGCATGAAAATTGGTCAAAGATGACCCTGCTTGATAACAATGTACAGAAACAGGATTGTAGCATTTTACATATGGACTGGCGAACGTACATTCTGTGCATAAATTTTTCGAGCTCTAGTGGAAACGGCAGATTTGGTTTATTGCTTCTGTTTGAAAATTTGTAGATTTGTTTTGTGGTATATGATAGTGATTTGGCTCTGTTCCGTGTACATCTTCAAAATACTTACATTTTCCCCCATCTTGTTGTGCAGTCGTATGGATTTATGAAACGTATAGGAATCATCAGTTCATATTTGTCTTTTTCATATAAGGAATGCAATTACTCTGAAACTCGACTTGTCAAGACCCGGAGTGTCGAGTGTCATGTATCACTAGATTCAGTTCGTCGATGTGAAAATGTCTATAAGTGTGTTTATTATAGTAAAGTTGAAAAGTTTCAAAAGTGCATTGACAATGGCTGTGACTCACTTTCGTGCATAACCACTTAAAACAGTCCTTAATTTTCTTCCTTCCTTCTGCCCCACGAGACTGCATCAAAGCGTGGGGAGACTGATTCGGTCTTGAGATACAGTGAACTCAAAAAATAGCATGATCACTGGCACTATCTAGTGGTAGAGTCGAAAACTATTTGGTCTTTCACAGCTCTTGATCTTCCGAACAGGTTTTCCGAAGATAGATACCCTGTACAAGATCGAAATCACGAGATATTTCGAATAGAATGTTCTTTTGTTGAAATTTCCATTTCGCTTGTTCCATTTACATGATTTTAACAATCTATTTCAGCTTTAATGGTGGTACTTAAGGTATGTCTTTGTATAAAAATGATTATATATTGTCCAGGACAAATTATGACAAAATGATACAATAGAGCATACATTCGAGCCGTTTAGCTCCGAACACCTATTCGGTTAATCGCAGTTGGGAACTTCCGTGAGCCATTTGGCTCCCGTTTCTGTGAGCCATTTGGCTCCCGTTTCTGTGAGCCATTTAGTTCCTGTTTACGCGAGTCATCTCAGTGAGTCATTTATTTCTCGGCGGCGGAATTTCTCCCGATACCGATGCCCGTTGCGTGAGTCATTTAGCTCCTAGTTTTGTCGCAATCTACTCGGATAGTCCATAAATGCTACTGAAATGGCCAACCGGTACTTGGCGATGTTGGTTCGGCGATACCGGATGAAGCGTAGCTTCTGGTTCGCTGCTTCCGGTTCGCTGAAAACTCGACGACCAACCGCTGGCGCTTCACTCGATCTAGTTCCTGACGGTGTAACTAGTCTGCTCACGGGCTTCGGTCCGGCGATTCCAGATGGTTTGTGGTGCCCGGTATACTAGCGCCTCAACCAAAGCTGTGGTTACTCTCATAGTCTTCCCTTAGCATAATCGTCATGACTTTAAAAGCTCGAGTCGATGATATGTTCTCCGACCGCGATTTTCGCCTGTTGCTGTCTTTCGGCTCCTAGTCAACACCTGGTGGGTTACTTAAGAGCTCTAAATATACAATGCATTCCATACCGGACATCTACACTCAGGCAAAAAATACAGCGAATTTCATAGGAATATCGTATAATTTTTAGCCACAAGTAGCACGTATGTAAATCATAAGATTATCTTATGAAACGGCATTTATTTTGTTAAATCGGTTTGCTATGATTACATGTTCCATAGGGTATCTTTGAATTATCATAAGACAATATTATACATTTCTCTTATATTTATTAGAATCATAAAATGCTCGTATGAAATTCGTACTACTGGCATATGCAATAACTTATAAAATGTTAAGTCGTATTTGCATATTAATCTTATGAAAAAATAGTTTTGTTACTTTTCTATTCATCATACGATAAATCTTATGAATTTCGCTATGAGTTTTGCCTTAGTGTACGGAATCACACTGTGCACTAGCACTCATCGTAAATGACAACATATGTAGTTAATCCAAGCAATCTTTGACTCTACCTCTTTCAGGTTTCAACTGTCCTACAGGTAATACGCGATTCCGTTCTAGAAAACAGTTCGGACATTCACAAACACCAACTCTGTTTTATGATGGGCAATCGTCTCCGTGGCGAGTGCCTCCAGCTCTTCTAGTGATTCTCCGATTACTTGGAACATCACATTGTAACAGGTCACTAAAGGAACCGTGTTTCAGGGGTTGAAACTGCCTTCACTTCGCGCCAAACAACGGGATGAATCCCAATTGTATGTGAAGCAGCAAGATTTCGTTTGCCCGGCGAGACTCAGGGCGAGTCCATCAAATACCCCGAATTACTTCCCTAGTTACTCCGCGAACACATCAGCTGACACCCAACACCAATATCGTGAAAAAAAACCTTGGAAGACGGTAATCATGAATCGATTTACACCCCACCAAATAACTACTCTCTCTTTCTTCTCGGTAATACCATAAAACTGTATTTGGGCTTGAAGGGGTTAACATCGATCACTGTTCTACCCGTAGAACTCTACTAAACCGACCTATACCACTATCTATTTCCAAGCGCTTGGATTTTAAACTTCTCTATGGCACTAAACGTATTCTAACAACACCATTGATATTTCTTACTGCTATATTTACAAAAGTTTTTACAATGTTCAGATCTGACCTTATTCGTCCACGGTGATTTCCTTCAGAGTTGAGGCGAGGCGGCTGTAATCGTTGTTACCACATTGACACCGATGCTGTCAGTGTCTCGACTAACTGCTATGCTGAGCGGCGGCGAAAATACCGACTTATCATTCCGTGCCGGCGGCTCAATCGGCTGATCGTGATCACGACGCTTGATTCCTGCCTCTCTAGAGGGTGTTGCTTCGAGGCTATGTGGCTGATGCCCGACTTGTGGTGGCCGGTGAATCAGCTCCAAAGGCGTGGTTCTTCTTTGGGTGGCCCGCAGGGCGAGGGAGTCGAACACTGGCCCGACGGCGAGCTAGGCTACAAGCCGGCAGGCTTCGGGAACGTCTCCAGAGACAGCGTGGCTGGTCGCTATCCCCTACTCCTGCTTGGATGCTATAGCACCCGGACGGAACACCTTCGCTTGAAGGATCCTGAACCTCGAGAAAAATTGCTATTAAGTGCTGGACTTAATTGGCGGTCCTTAACACTGTGTAGGATTTCATAAAAGGAGCTACACTATCCCGCACATGGGCCTGTTAACTTCCACTTTTTTTTCTCTTTTTCTCGATGTAACGAATTCGAACGGTATTCCGTTACTTCTAACCGATAGCTTCTCCTAACTTCACTTTTTTCGCAGCTTAAAGCCGTCTTACTGGTACGCCGAACGAATCGAGAAAGAATAGCTATTCCGACCATAGAAATCTTTTCCTATTTCACCCATCAACTATTCGCATTCCCACCAACACCAATTCGCGGACTCATCATGTCCAAAGATTTTTTTAAAGATATGACCATGAGTACCACCTGATGCATTTTTTTCTCGCGACTAAGAGGTGCAATAGTTCGACTATTAGTCGCATATAGCGCTACCGTCACACAAGGGCTAAATATTGCTGCTTTACACATTAGCGTGATCGAGCAACTTCAGCCATTCAACAGGCTCTATCTGTAACATCGTTACAACATTATCCGCGAAACCGAAAATCGTTACATCTCTGAGAAGGTTCAGCTTCAATACTCCATCGTACACTGCGTTCCACATCATCGGGCCGAGGAACGTCAGTCGTAGTTGTCATTCACCCTTGTCTGTTTCATAGATCAGTGTTCGGTACTGAAAGTAGCTCTGCACTGAACACAGAAATCATTTAAAATCTATCTGAAAAAACACATAGTTATTTTACATGTAGGTTTTTACTTGACTTCTATGTGCAAATCACATAAACATTTGAAAGATGGTCTTGATTAAAATCATTGGAAAAATCACATACATTTTATGCGAAATTCCAATGAGAGTTATTCGACTTTGTTACTAGATTTTATGTGAATTGCCAATGAGGGTTATTGATTACGGTAGTAAAACCCGTGTGATTTTTTAATAATTTTAGCTGAATTTATTTTTGTTTTATGGACCAAAAAGGATTAACCAAGAGAAAGATTGTTACATAAATTCAATTACTATTATTGCACTATAACCAATTGAGTTTTCCTGCTTCAACCTGTGGATGCTATTAAAGTCATGTAAAATTTGTTATTCATTTATACTCCTGTTTTTGTAAGTGCCCTCATCGCCTGATTAAAAATCCGTAACTCAACGACGCCTGGGTACTTGATACCTTTTAGCGCATGGTTCTAGAAAATATCCCAGAACGAGAATACTCTTCGGTGGACTCAAGAGCTTGAAGACAAGTTAACAAGTTTACTAACCAACTCAAAAGTAATTCTGCTTCAAATTTTATTCAAAAAATGGATGGAATACGACTTTTCAAACCTAAATCGGCCAGTGCTCGACCAGATTCCCCAGCTTGAAAACAATGTTACTGTTACTAATTTTTTCACATGTACAAATCATATAACATTCATCTGATAATACAGATAACCTTCGTTCACATACAATGCATCGATTTGTTAAATGAATGTTATTGATGTGCATGTTAATATGTTATATGTGCTTCTCCTGTAACTTTCAATGGATACACATAATATGAATAATATTGCAATCAACGTGGAGCTATGTGATGTTTTTAATAATTTTTATCAGATTTCTTGGTTCAGTGTGTAATATCCTGCAGAGTTACTCATGCTGTACAACGAATGGGCGATTGCTTCCTAGCTAGTACTATTGAAGCATTCTTCACGTCTAAGGTAACCACCACGCAATAGCGATAGGGTTATTTGGGGAGAGATGCCGCACATTTATAAAAATTGATTCTGCATCAAAGTAAACCATTCAATAATTGATGAAATCATTTTTACCAATTGCGACAAGTTTCTAAAATACTGTGAAATGGTTTTTGTAATGAAAAAAAAAATTCACCAAATTTCCATGAACATTTTACAAAAAAGGTCATTGCGGGAGAGATGCCGCACCGTGGTCACAAACTGAAAAATGGTGAACAAAAGTATTTTTTGGCTCTCATTGATGTTGTTGTGATTCAGTGTCTTCAGCTGAGTTTCATGAAGTTTGATTGCACCTATAAATCGGCTAGCACCTTCACTTTTCTCAAAGGGGGGTACTACCATTTCCAGAATCATTTTTTTATTCAATTTTTTAAAAATATTTTTCTTTCTCAACCTTGTGTAACGGTTAAGTTGGAGTAACTTAATTCAGGGCACTATTTATCTCTATGCTTGTACGATATACATATCTATGTGTTAGTAGCAGTTCCTTAAAACTGTTTGGGTGTTTCTCCCAATGAATTTATACAACTTAGGTTTGTTCTTGAAAGATTCATTTTGAAAAAGCAGCAATTCGTTCAAATTTTCGCTTTTATCTCAATATTGACATCACTACAAATTAATGCGTTCACGAAAATTAGTGCCTGAAACTTTAAAGAATAAACCGAAGTAACTAATACTTAGATACATGTCGCCTATTTAAATATATAGATAAATAGACTCATAATCCTATATGTCACTGTGTTAGGTCCGTTAGTTTGTGGATATCCACCTGACGCAAATGAACATTTAATGACATTCCGGGGTGAAAAAAATACATTTTAGTTATGCATCCTCTTCCATTGAGTGCGGCATCTCACCCGCAATTTTGATGCGGCATCTCTCCCAATTGTAGGGGAGAGATGCCGCACAACGCCATTTTCCTCTAAAATTATGAATGATCGTGCTCATGATCAGAATGCCTTCTAAAAGGTCCCAGCTATTCAACCGATACATGATTTACCACAAAAAAAATGAACAATTTAAAAAAATGAAATTTTAATGTGGTGCTGAAAAATTTTCGGCGCTCCGTGATGCAACTGAACGAACAAAATCAATAATAAAATTTTCGTGAGTGATTAAAAAGGATGATTTTACATCTCTAGAGTTATGATTCTTCGAAAGACAAACTCACCATGTCATATTACAGTATAAAAGTGACCCCACATACGAGATATAGAGAGTGCGGCATCTCTCCTGACGCGGCATTTCTCCCGAAATTACCCTATCCTTTTCTCTGTTGTCATCACAGCTCCCACAACCGTTCGGGTGGAATTCACTGTAGACCTGCCTATAACGAAGTCGAATTGCATGACAAGCCGTTCTCACGGTCCGTGTACTTACTTAGCTTGTTCTGGATTACTCTCTCTAACAGTACCAAGAGACATATTGACCTATACGCTGGAAGATCTTCAAGTTTTCCTGGCATCGAAAGCAGCATCAGCTTCTGTCGCTTTCAGTTATCGGATCATTCTGAACATATCCGGGCTCTCATATATCGCTTTTTTCGGCAATATATGATAGGCTGGTATTGGGTCCTTCCACTCATGGCTTTCGCCATCTCGATCAGCTGCTTGTCGGTAATTCGAGCTTCTTCTTCGTGATCATCCTCCTCACTGTACGACGAAGATTGGTTCCAGTTGCGGGGAAAACCTTTCGATGGTGACCTCTAGCTTCTCCGGACACCTTTCAGGTGGTGCAGCTGGGCCTTTTATCTTTTTTTTTGCATAACTTTGTAGGCATTTCCTCGAGAATTCGCGTTGGCTTTGTGGCAAAGCTCATCAATTCAAGCTTTCTTGTTCAGCTCGACTGCTTTGTTAAAAGGGGCTCGCGCAGCTCGTTTCCCTCTTTCTTAACTTGTTCTCCAAGGTTGGAATAACTTATACGTAAATCGGTAATCGTCCACTGATAATATATATTCGTAAATATAATAAAATCGATCATGCAATGCACGAATTCATTCGTCGTTTTCTGCAACGAAGTATTTTCGTGCATTCTAAATAGTAGGTTTCGTTCATTTCATAAACAAGAATGGTCGCTTGGTGAACGAAAGCTTTCGTAAATTTTATACATTTTATGTACACTGCACGAATGTTATCGTTGATAACGACATTATTTTTCTTGAATGAAGCGAAATGTTTTGTTTATTTTAATAAACGTGTCTGTATATTACAAACGATTTCGTTGGTCGCACGAATTCAAGAATTCATTTCGTTTATCTTAGAAAAGTTTTCGCATTTGTTATCCCCTTATTGTTTTCAGTCGATCTTTTGGGATCGATGTTTGACAACATCGATTTTTTTTTAATTTAAAAAAATCGATTTTATTTTGGTACGAAGAAATGGCCGCTTGATGAACGAAAGTTTTCGTAAATTTTACTTATGTAATTGCACGAATGTTATCGTTGAAAACGACATTATTTTTCGTGAATGAAATGAAATGTTTTGTTTATTTTGTGAATGAAATGAAATGTTTTGTTTATATTTATGTATATTACAAACGATTTCATTGTTCACACGAATTTATTTCGTTCATCTTAGGAAAGTTTTCGTATTCATTAGAATATTATTTTTTCAATCGATAAGATAAGATCGATGTTTAACAACTACGATCTTTTTAGCTAACTAAAAGGATCGATCCGGC
The DNA here is from genome assembly GCF_030247195.1 of Topomyia yanbarensis. NCBI lineage: Eukaryota > Metazoa > Arthropoda > Insecta > Diptera > Culicidae > Topomyia > Topomyia yanbarensis. The sequence goes on along the minus strand of NC_080671.1, from coordinate 460,467,836 downwards.
AATATTGATTTTATTTCAACTTGTTTACCTCTTTCGGGGACTAGAAAGGTTGCGGTGTGAAGTAATAGCCGCTTGATGAACAAAAGTTTTCGTGAATTTTGCATATTTAGTGCACATTGCAGGAATGTTATCGTTGATAACAACATTATTTATCATGAATGAAACGAAATGATTCGTTTATTTCCAGAAATGTTTATGTATATGATAAACGATTTCGTTAGTCGCACGAATTTATTTCGTTTATCTTAGAAAATTTTTCGTATTTATTAGCCTCTTATAATTTTTAATCGATCTTTTGGGATCGATGTTTGATAACATCGATTTTTTTAATTTAAAAAAATCGATGTGGCCAAATTGATTTTATTGTGCTACGAAGAAATGGCCGCTTGATAACGAAAGTTTTCGTAAACTTTACTTACTTAGTGTACATTGCACGAATGTCGTCGTTGAAAACTACATTATTTTTCGTGAATTAAACGAAATGTTTTGTTTATTTTAATAAACGTTTGTGTATATTACGAACAATCTCGTTGGTCGCACGAATGCAATTTGTTCATCTAAGAGAATTTTACGTATTTAATAGCATATTATTTCGACATTGCTCCTGCAGCGAAAAACTCAAATTAATTCATACAAAACCAACGAGCAGTTCGCGATGGCTCAACTGAATCCTTACTGCTCCGGATTCTGGATCAACTGGAAGCGAAAGAGGTTCAGGAAATCTTCCTGAAACCGGCGGACACGGATACGGCTACTAAATAGTCAGACCGAGACCGTTTGTGATTATCAACAATTATCTGACGTAGAGCAACAATGGCTCCATATTCTGCCTCTATTGAAGCTCTTTTGACGTTAATGGTTTGACGAATAGTGCTCGTAAATATTATAAAGACTTTCGTATATAGCAGCGAACAATTCGTTTTCCTAACGAAGCCATTTCGTAATAAGCCAACGAAAGTCGTTTCGTGGTTTTCACGAAATACTCGTAATAAAAAAATAAATGTGTTTCAATAGAACTACGAACGATTCATTATATGTACGAAAAATTCGTGTATTTTATGAAAATTTTCTGTATGAATCTAATTCCTAGCGATTTACGAATATATTCTATCAGTGTCGTATTACAGCCGACGACCGTTTCTCGGTCTCCCATTTCTCGGTATGGTCGCATTACACGCCCTTGTTAGTACTACCATTAACTCGTTCGCATTTAGGTTGAAGATGATGCCCCCAAATTTAAATTCTTCGACGGACACGTCCTTGTGAAAGATCGCACACTTTTCATCTTTCCCGTCACTCCAAGGCTACAAACATTAACATAGATAATGGATTCCCGCCTCTCCCTGCGGTAAGTGCTGATGGTACCTTTGTTTGTAAGATCTACATTTAGTTGTGCTAGAGCCTTCTTGATCGCTGATGGTCAGACAAAGTCCTTTTGATTCCAGCGTCCTTCTCGACAATTTTGCAAGTTCCTAGTACTTGGAATATTTCAGATTTAAAGTCTCTTCCGTTCCTTGAAAAACTACTAATTCGATTTTCACAAACTTAATCTTAAATGGAAGGTTTAGTAGCAGACTTTAATCTGGTGAAGTTCATACGAATCGCACATATGGGTGCGAAAATATGGAGGGATTCCATGAGAAACCGGCCGACCGCAAAATATGTCCATCGTAGATTCGAACGAAACTTTGCAGGTGTGTTCGGTGTATGAATCTCCATGATATTCTCTGGCAATTGGAGTATTTTGATACAAGAGCAATTTTTCAAAAGGGCGTAAACGTTTCTACGTGTATAAATTTCAATTTTTTTTGTTCGTTCACTGTATTTTATACAGCAAAACTATCTGAGAACAAGTTACAGGGTATAAATACTTCTATCCAAAAAAAATATACACTGAAGAAAATGTTGTGTCATTTTTCAAAAAAAAAAAAACAAAAATTTTAGTTAAAAATTTAAATTGCGAAAAAACCCATTTTTTAAATTTTTCTATTTTATCTACAAAAACCTAAAGAGAAAAGAAACATTTTGAATGTGATTGCATGATGGAGAACTTATCGGTAAAAAAGTTTTTCTAACAATAACTTCATACATGTTTTAAAATTTCATACTAATTGACATACAAAATTGTAATTTTATCACAGAATATAATTCTAAGAATCATTTAAAATCAAAATGTATTTAACAAAAATCTTCCAAAATCCGATAGTTTTCGAGATATTTGGAATTTTGCTCCATCAAAAACAATTAATTCCTGTAATTATGCTCTTTTCAAAAGTTATTCGCGTTACCCCATCATAAAATGTCAAAAATCTAATGTTTATCGTTTTAAAGACGTAAAGCAAATTTTTTAGTGTATTTGGAGCATGGAGAAGCTTTCAATAAAAAAGTTTTCTTAACAACAACTTTTGACATATTTTTATAATTCATACTATTTGCAGTCAAAAATACAATTTTCTTTTTGAATATGATTCTAAACGCCTTTTTAAATCGAAATGCTCATAACAAGAATTTTCTGAAATTTAGTATTTCTCGAGATATTTTAACTTTTGTTTTAACAACACAATTATTTTGTTTTATTACGACCTTTTCATAAGTTATTCGCGTTTCTCCATCAACAATAATAGGTTTTTAAAAAGGCCCATAAACTTTCCTACAACTTTTGCTTTGACTTCAAGGCGATATTGTAAACCATTTGAAAGCTACATGAAAGTAACCACTTTTTTACCGATTTTTTCTCCATCATGCAATCACCTTCAAAATGTTTCCTTTCTCTTTAGGTTTTTGTTGACAAAATATAAAAATTTTAAAAAAATGGGTTTTTTCGCAATTTAATTTTTTAACAGAAATATTTATTTTGTTGAAAAATGACAACATTTTTTTCAGTATATATTTTTTTCGGACAGAAGTATTCATTCCCTGTAACTCGTTCTCAGATAGTTTTGCTGTATAAAATACGGTAATCGAGCAAAAAAAAATTTGAAATTCATATACGTGGGAACGTTTACGCCCTTTTGAAAAGTTGCTCTTGAGTCAAAATAATCTTATTACCTGTGGAAAATGTTTAGTCTTCCATGCCGGTGAAATGTGTAAAGTTTCATCGGAATCTAAGATGGTCGGTCATGATTTTAAAGATTTTCGGACGAATCTTCGTGGAATTCCTGAACACTGGGATCCCATATTAAATCTTTAAATTTCAAAAGCCTTTCGGTAAATCTCATGCATATTGAATATTGAACCACATATAAATCGCCAGCAGTCTTATGTGAATTCAGATTGTTTCCTTATAGAAATTATTTCAGAACGCAACAACCGAGCTCTATCGACTGTTGCGTTTAAGTGGTTATATACAAAGTTGGAACTCAAAAAATCGAAAAAAAAATTATTGAATATTCTTTTGAAAATATCTGTGCGAAATTTCATCCAGATCGGAGCACTAGATTTTAAACTATAGCCGTTCGCAGCGCGCTGGTTCTTCCGCGTATGAAGTTAACACATAACTTTAAACGCAATTATCTCCAAACTAAGTTGTTTGAAAAGTACCGTAGCGGTAAACGTGATATCGCAAAAACTTTTCATCCGATTTTCATTAATTTTTTTTGAATTGTTTGTATTGACATTCTCGTGTACTTGAACGGTTCCTTTTTATCCAATTTTTTTTATTCTTTGCGATGAATTTTTATTGGGAAAAAAATTATTGGGAAACCAATCCGTTCAAGTACACCACAATACATTTTTCTTCAATAATCTTTTTATTTTTTTGATTTCAGTTGAGCGGTTCGGCTTGGAGAGTGTTCACCGCAATCCTCTGCCAAAAAAAAAAACTCGCTCCTGGGATGGGTCATAACTCCGCCAACCTTCGATATTATTTTTAATTCAACTTGTTCTTTCGAACTTCGATAGCACTACCAACGAGCTGTCTTCTGCTTTTTCAAAAAAAAATCCATAAAACAAAATCACGAACTTAGCTCTCTATTTCGCCACAACTTTGTATATAACCTCTTAAAATGGAATCAATTCAGAAGTCGGTCTGTTAGCCTTGCCATGAGATGTTTGTTTGAGAATTCACCATGTTGACCATTCTTGGTCAAAATAAAAAAAATCATGGGATGGCAATTTCCAAAACTACTAGAATAGTTTTCAATGACGAAAAGCAAAACTCTATGAACGCTATTGTTGTTTTATAAAATGTTACAATTTTTTTAATTGAGGTTATTAAAAAAAATTATTTGTCCCCTGATATTTTCCAGCGATTTTGAAGGGGTGGGGGGTGACATATTTTTTAAAAAAGATTTGTAATGGCCTTATTGGACAAAAATATTTAAGGTTTCCAAAAAATTTATCAGTTCAGTTGAAGTTGATTGAAATCATTAATATACGAGGGATTGTTTGAACAGATTAGAACGGCAGGAGAGTTGTGTCATTTTCAATTTAAAGTTGTGTTTATAAAAGGTACATTAAATGACGAAATAATCGTTACCGATAGATACTAAATACGCTTATATTATGGTTTGCGTTATATTTCGATGATTTTGTTAAAGGGAATCGTACTTATTGTACTTTACTGAAAAAAGTCTCATTTGATCAAACTTACCCCAGTGATCAAAGATACCCCGTTTTACGGTACCTACTTAGGAAGATACAGGGAACACACGCAATCTCCTTAGGTATTACGGATGTTAGTTTTTGTAAGCAGGGAAAGAAAATGGGATGTGGTCTAGAGTAATTTTATAAAATGGATAATGAAAATTATTATAAACCGGATTGATCTCATAAAATTTATTTGGGTGGTGGCAGGCACTGTGTGGCAAATCGACACCGATGCTGAAGTATTCACTAAACCGACAATATTATTTTGCACACTTGAACAATAATACTTTACTGTTTTGAACAATTTATTTTATGAAGATTTGCGTCTTGTAGATAACGTGCTGATTTCGATTTATATGCAAATTTTATGCATGACCGCGCTCTTCAACCCGTAACTCTGGAACCGGAAGATGGAATTAAATGAAATTCCATAGCATCTTATGGGAACGTTGTACCTTTCATTTGACACTAAGTCTCCGAGTAACCGATGTGCGTTTGTTGATCACATACATACGCACATACACAGACATTTGCCGAACTCGGCGAACTGAGTCGAATGATATGAGAGATTCAGCCCTTCGGGCCTCAATCAAAAAGTCAGAGTTGCAGAGTGATTGCTATACCTTTCTATTGAGAAAGACAAAACGTCCAATACATAGTCCCCTTCTACTTTAGCCATCGATTTAAATCAATCTAAAAGCAAAAAGCTCAAAAAAATCATATCAATTAAGAATGTATATACCTAGTGAGCAGGACCTATACTACGTATTTAAATTGTTTTCCTATTCAATGAGCATCGTCACGCCTAAATAGAAGTTGATCCAAATATAGATCAGTAAGCTTGAATAAAAAAATAGATCTCTTTTATGTTTAAGACCGGCGGAAGCCTTGTTGAGAGTATATCAATCTTCACGCCTGAAAATATTTAATGTGTGGAATTACACACACGAAAAATTTGAAGTATTTCTTTTTTAATCACCTGCTTTGTTAAAAGAATAGTTACACTCCTGGTTTTCTATCGATGGTCAGGCGTCTTTCGTATTGAACATCACGATTGAATAATCCGGGATTTTTATTGCAAACGTGCAAGATGAATTTGCAAAGCGCAGCGTTCGGGTGAAGCTATGATATAAACAGATGAACTTATGCTAATAACAAATGGTTACTGCGATTCTATACACTCTTAGCATATTTTAGTGGGAACGTTTACTTGAAATAAGTTAATGGCAAGTTTTTTGTTTTTCTATTTTATTTTATTTTTAAATATGTTTTCTTTTAAATCGATTGACATATATGGAAAAAATTCGCTGTAAAAAAAAGTTTTAACTTGCCAAGCTGCATAGTAGATTTTTGCACTACTCTGCACCTACACAGACTGTAGAAAACAACTCTGATTGAAAAATTCCTATATAAAATGTGTTCTTTTTAAAACGTCTAGTGAAACTACCTTCGATGCGATTTTGAATTGTTTCATTTATGAAATTTCTCAATCGAACTCAACTTTGCAGTTTCTATCGTCATCGCTGTCGTGCAAAATGGCGTTTGTTTTTTTTCTTCTCTCTGTTCATTCCGCCTGCACTTTGAGCAACAACCCTACTCCGAATGATTCGAAAGTGCAATGCTTTCATTGCCCTTTATATTGTTCACCCTCAATTTTTGAAATCGTAAATCCCTCCCAACGGCGCAAGCAGCACAAGGTACAGAACCGAAAAAAAAAGAAAATGGAAAGGGGATAAGGCAATATGCCACCACCCCCTTGCTTTGCAGTGGTGTTTCTGAGTTTGGAATTCGCCGTATGTATGGCAAGCAAGTCATACACGGAACGGTTTCACTTTGGCGGCTTCCGCGTAGGTATTTGAACCACAAAGGAAAACGGCCTGTAGGATAAGGAAAGGGTTCTACTTTTGGCTTCGGGAGCGTGCATCAATCGATGGGCGGTTGTTTAAAAAAATATTCCGCGGCTGAGAACTTTTTTTTTTCAATTTTTGGTTAAATTTTGAGATTATTCCTACTAACGCGTTTTATTTGAGTTTTCTTGTTGTTCCTGGGCTCAAAATGTTTAATCCTTGATCGAACAGGTACTTATTATTTTCTTGTTTTGCAATACATTGCATTACAAAAAGACCTTAAAACAATGAACGAAAATGACACGATTGGTTACTTCGAGAAGCATCTTTGTCAACACAATTAAAAGCCTCTGGAACAGATCTGCCATTTATTTACCGTTGTTTTGTAGGCGAAACCCAATTCTACCAGAATAATTTATAACATAATAACAATTTTCGCCCATAGTGAAGTTATACGGTTTTAAAAACAGGCTAAAACCAAAGTTCATCATAGAAAACGTGACATTATTTACGATTACTGTGAGTGACATAAAAATACTCTCCCCTACAACTTTGTCTAAGACGGCCAAGCGCTATCTTTTTCGGTTCAAAAGTTAAATCATATATAGCCTATTATGATCATTTAAAAAAATAATATTGCCAAAAGATTACACACAAACACAAACATTGTAGAATATATAATATCGCTAATGTGGACAGTTTTGACTAGTGAATTAAGTACCTCAAAACGGTGGTTGTTTGAAGTACTGTGCGGCGGTTGAATGTGTGAACAACGAGAAACTGGTTCTAAATGTTATTTTAAATAAAAATTTATTTAACGAAAATCTTCCAAAATGTGATGGTTTTCGAGATATTTTAAATTTTGTTTCAACAGAAACAATTATTTTGTTTTTTTTTACCAAAGTTGTTCTCGTTTCTCTAGCAAGAGCGACAGATTTTTAAAAATGCACATAATATTATCTGTAACTTTTCTTTTGTCATCAAGGTGATAGTGTAAATCGTTTGAAAGCTACATGAAAACAGTTTAATATAATTCAACAATATAGTATAAACATTAAACCCTATAGGGCATTGAATAAACATTCAATTTTTCATTCTAAAGGTCCCCTCTCTTATTATTGTGACAAATGGCGAAGTAAGCCAATTTTTTGCACAATTTTTAGCCCTCGCCCACTTCGATTGAAGATTTTACCAATATGAAATGGATTTTTTTTAAAAAGAAATAAATATATTTTTCCTTGACCTGACAAAAAGTATACAAATGTAAACAACAGTGTATCGTAAGCTAATAATTTACAATAACAATTACAATTACTTTGACAGTGCCTCTTGGGAAATTATAGTTTTTACTTTTTTAAAAGAAACAACCTTAATATTTGAATGGAAATAGGTTCGTTTACTTTAAATTACGGGAAGTTGGGGTTTGAGATATATTATCTCCAAAATCCTCTATTTGTTAAATTATTTCTGTTTTATGTAGCAAATCATACACTTGTTCAAGTTTTTCTAATGTAAAAAAATCGCAGGGATCAAATGACGTTCTTGCGATCTTAGCTAGAATACGAGAGATTAGGGTTCTGTCATTCACATCAACTTTTATAATTTTCTCACGCACATATATCTTTTATTCTTCAATAAATTTTTACAGAATGTACCTTGTTGAATGTGGAAAATTCTCAGTGATAAAATGACAGTGGTCTCGTTTTCGGAAAAAATCAGGAGGGCTGGTTTTTTGACATATATCAAAGAAACCACATTTTTCATTAATAGATTATTTAATTCAATTAACATGGTAATAGTGAAGCAGACCCCTAGAGGTTTTAATAAAAAAATAGAGGTTTTATTATAAAAATGTGATATTCAGACTAAATATCAAAAAATCAAATGTTTCCGAATTTCACCGAATAGAGTCTGCTTTCATTTTATTCCTGTAGGTTTTGCACGTTTAGCAAAGTACAGGTGAAAATGATAAAATTTGATAAAAAAATGTCCAACAAACCTATGATGCCTAGGTTCTGTTTAATTTGGAGATTTTTTCACAAAACTACAAAATGTGTATGCTTGTATCATAAAGCAGAAGTATTATAAAAATGTGGGATTTTGGCGACAAAATGTACTAAAACCCTAACTCTGGTATTTTTTAAAGCAACATATTTTTTCAAAATTTTCCATCGGCCTCTGTCCGCACTGAGCGCCTATCACCGATGCCAGAGAAGTGACACCACCATTTGGACCCTAGATATCGGCCCATCAACACATGCACCAGTAACGACGGCTTTACTTCCCTTCCGAAGGAAGACGTGACCTAGTAAATTACAACATACTTGTATTTGTTTAAACCTTGGCATATAATGGGTCAATCAAGTTTTTTTCTAGTGGCTCACCCTCTTCTAATTCTAAAACTACGTAACGAAAATCTGCGCTCTGTGAGGAATGCATATCGCGCACTCCGACCATAATATGGTTGACATAATCGGCCAATTGAGTCGCAGTCTCAATATTCAATGATAAGCGAAAAAATCGACCACATCTAGCAAGCAGTGAAGAAAACAGCGACGATGACCGAGAGTGTACCCGATGATCGCAAAGAATCGATTCGACGCCGTTCTCAACAGCTTGGCTTGTCGAATGCAACAACTTGGCGTATTTTGAGGAAGGATCTTGGTTATCGTGCCATGTTAACAGATTGGTTACTGCCCCAACTTGAAGCCCGCAGTTTGGACCAAGGTGCTTAGAGCTCTAAGGTGATTCGTCTTTAGCAGTAAGTAGATGAGGAGTGAGGTAATCGTGCAGCAGGCTGCGGGGAAGAAAAAAGACAGCGAACAACTTTGTTTACCAACTGAAATCCAAGCAAACATATGGAGAGAACTAGTAAACAATGTTGTTAGCTGTCGTTTCTAAAACCAACATGGCTGATCGGCATTTTTGAGCATCGAATCACCTGAGAATAAAAACTCCTTGGTTTGGACAACATTTGATTCCAACAGGACCTGTCAATTGGCCTTCTAGATATCACACCTCTAGACTGTTTTTTTTTCAATGGGACTATGTGAAGTCAAAAGTCTTTGTGGATAAGTCTGCAACGATTGAAGCATTGGAAACCAACATAACTCGAATAATTTGCCAGATACCACTTGAAAAACTCGAATCCGCCATCCGAAATAGGACCACTCGAATGAACCACCTCAAGCGCTGCAATGGTCAACATTTAAAAGAATTTGTTTTCAAACAATAAATGGCAAATAATATTCAATAAAAAAATTGTAATTTAATTCACTTTTTAAATTTTTTCGCCTGGCTTAAAAAAAACGCAAGATGAATCACTTTGTATTAAATTATTCAGATGCAGTTTATTCAAAGAGAAATGAATTTGTTAGATAGTTCAATACATGGTATAATCAAAGTGATTCAAAGTTCTTTGGCATTGGCACAAAACGTCCCAGTTGAACACCTGGAAAATGAGCTGGAATTTCGACTGGCTCAGAAAATATCAACGACCTCGGCTGGGATTTAATTCAGACCCACTGGGGTGAGCGGTGGTCACTGTTAACTGCCGGTGCTGTCAAAAAAATACTTATTTCCATTCAAATAGAAAGGTTGTATCCTTTAATAGAAGATATGAAGTTTGGCAGCTGAGCGGAACGGGTAAGACAGCAAGTAACGTTGAATCAACGACATTGAATATCCTAGAGATATTCTAAGGAATTTTGGGCAACCCTTAGCGCACACCATGGTCTAACAGCGTTGCTGTAGCCTTTTCTATCTTGATGCATTTTGAATATCATCGTAGTTGGCATTGATTTTTCTTATTTCGATTGTGTTGAAGGATTACATCAAGGAATAGAAGGTTTGTTTTTATTAGAAATCAATAAAAAGTTTTTTTTCGGATATCGTAGCTATTTTCAGAGTTGCTAAGCTGAACAACTTCCCTTGTCATCGGGGCATGATAGCATAGATATGACCAAAGACGATGCTTTAAATATAAAGACACGCGGAGAGAATTTCCGCAAATTTGGCTGCACGGTTTACCAAATTATTTTGTCTGCTAGTTATGGCAACCAGGAATATTGTGTAATCAGCGAGTGACTTGTAGTTTTAATGAATGCTTGACGAATTCTTTTTTCGAAATATTTTGCAAAATACTCAATCATTACTGAGCCTGTGTACATGTCTTTCGTTGCACTAGAGAGGATATATTAGAGAATGCAGATGATGAGTAATAGCAATATTGATGCCATTGAAAATTAATATTTTTGATGTATGTCACAATATTGGGAGAAAACGAGCCAATATGTTTATATTTTTCAGACTTTGCATCTACCAGCTATATACAATTAAACTTTATATTTTTCGCGTTTGTGAACGATTATGGAGATATTAAATATGTTGTTTTCGTCTTACTGCAACGAATACAAAAACACCAACCATTCTCGCCGTGGGAATAAGTCGAACAAGCATTACTTTTTTCCAGAGTTTACAGGAGAAATAACTGCAGTAGACAGGATAGCGACATCACTTGGGAAGCATACCGGCTGTGCTAAGCGAATCTCTGACACAGTGGACGTTGGTTTCTTCGCAAATCGTGGGATTCAAATGAGGGTCATGTCCCTAATACCCATTTCAGGGTTCGATATAGGCGATTATAAACCAACGTGTTTGGTATCTTCTAGTTGCTGTATAAGTGCTGATAATGAAATATGTAGTGCTGTAATCGAGTATGGTTAGAGTAGCACGAATTAATCTTCAGCATAAACGTACAGCAACTATGAATGTATCCTGCCTTGTGCAGGAAGGAAAAGCTTCCATAGCTTTGGTTCAAGAACCGTATTTCCATAAAGGAAACTTCTATGTTGGAAAGCTACTTAACCCCGTCGTCGTAGCTTTCAACAAAAATGGCATGACAAATCCACGTGAAATGCCTCGTGCATGTATACTTGCGAATAGTACTATTGACGCATGTCTTATATCCGTCCTCACAATTCGCGAGATTTGTGCTGTCACGGTAAATATGACTGTTGGCAACATCAACAAAAAACACGTCTATTGTTCGACATATTTGCCGCCTAATGAACTATCGCCTTCTGATGATTTCAAAAGGGTTGTATCATACTGTGGCAGAAATGGCTTTCCCCTCATAATCGGCAGCGATGCAAATTCCCACCAGCTCTGATATCAATTTGAGAGACACCGAATTAATGGAATACTTAAGAAGTGCAAATCTGCAAATTCTTAATGCAGGAAACTGCTCAACATTTGCACGAGCTGGCAGAGAAGAGTTGTTAGATGTAACTCTCTGCTCTGACGGTATTACGCATGAGTTGGCAAAATGGCTCGTACCAAATGAGCTCGAGCCGTCGTTATCTGGTCATAAGTACATTGTCTTTGATCATTTAAATGTCTCGCTAGATATCATCACATATCGTAATCCCAAATCTACGAACTGGGACCTCTACGAACAGGCCCGACGAGAGGGGGGGTCAGGGGGGGCAACTACCCTGGGGCCCGGGTCTGTTTTGGGGGCCCGCATTTTTAACTGAATTAAATTTATTTTAATTTAATTGTTGAAGTTTATTGTTTCTGTCGACACTGCAAATATATTATATAACTACGTTCCAACCGTTCCAATGGTTTTCTGAAGTACGTGAACGTAACCCAATTAAATTCATTTAACAGTGCAATTGAACCATTCTGGTTTCATTTATCGCAAGTGTTTGTCAAAGTGTACAGTATGAAGTTGTATACAATTTATCATATTCTTAGCTAACTGTTACTAATAAAAGTTGGATATTTTCGGAATGGGGTTGACGAGTAAATGACGAAAATCTATGAATGAAGCGATTTTGAAAACCAAGATGGCGAATTCTAGTTAAGACATCTCTATAAGGGATCATCCATAAATGACGTAGCATTATATGGGGGAGGGGGAGTATTGTATTTTGTGATGATGTGTGACGACAGGGAGGTAGTGGGTCAGGTCATGCGACGTAGCTTTTTTAAAGCGGAATAACTAACATCGTTTTTTATTTTTTTTAATTTTACGTTGACAAGGGGGGGGGGGAATTACCGTCAAGCTACGTAATCCTAAATCGTTTTGGAGATACGTCAATGAGCAGCGGAAAGAAACCGGCTTACCTTCTACAATGTTTTTGAATGGTGAAGTTGGGCATGATTCACAAGCCATATGCAAATTGTTCGCCTCTAAATTTGCGAGTGTGTTCGTCAGTGAGACTCTGTCCTCGCAGCAGATTGACGTTGCAGCTAGCGGCGTGGCCCAACTCGAACGGTCAGTGAGTGAGATTCATGTGGAGCACTCGGATATTGTATCAGCAGCATCCAAGCTTAAAGCATCGTCATCTCCTGGGCCAGATGGTGTCCCTGCTGTGTTTTTGAAAAAGTGTATATCTGGTTTGGTGGAACCTCTCTGTCAACTATTTAAAATGTCACTGACAACCGCGATTTTTCCTCAATTGTGGAAAGCAGCTTTCATCTTTCCTGTCCACAAAAAAGGTGATAAGAGAAACATTGACAATTATCGAGGAATTTCTGCGCTCTGTGCCATTTCCAAGCTCTTTGAGTTAGTCGTGGTGGAGTCAGTGTTTTTTCACTGTAAGGAATATATTTCTAAAGACCAACACGGATTCATGCCGAATCGATCTACGTCGACGAATCTACTATCTCTAACCTCTTTTGTGTCCGAAGGGTTTGATGCGAATCAACAAACTGATGTTATATATACTGACTTATCTGCAGCTTTCGACAAAATCAATCACGATATCGCAGTCGCTAAATTGGAAAAACTCGGCTTCAGTGGATCACTCCTGCGATGGTTTCAATCCTATCTCGTTGGCCGTCAACTCAGTGTGAACATAGGTGATGCATACTCCAAACTGTTCTCCGCAACGACTGGTATTCCGCAAGGAAGTCATCTCGGACCATTAATATTCACTCTCTATTTCAACGATGTAAACTATCAGCTGAAAGGACCACGGTTGTCGTATGCAGATGATCTAAAAATTTTCAACAGAATTAGGAGCCGATCGGACGCACAATATTTGCAGCAGCAATTCGACACTTTCAGCAGATGGTGTGAAAACAACCGAATGATTCTGAATCCGGCGAAATGTTCTGTGATATCGTTCACCAGAAAAAAAGATCCCATTGAGTTTGAATATAACTTGTCTGGAGCTCTTGTTTCCCGGGTGAGCTGCGTTAAGGATCTTGGAGTGCTGTTAGATTCGAAACTTACATTTAAGAATCACATTTCGTATGTTGTTGGTAAAGCATCGCGAAGCCTGGGCTTCATTTTCCGTACGGCTAAATCCTTTACAGACATTTACTGTCTCAAAAGCCTATACTGCTCTTTAGTGCGCTCTACGCTGGAGTATTGTTCGGCGGTCTGGTACCCGAATTACATGAACAGCAGCGATCGAATTTAAGGCGTTCAACGAAAATTTATACGGTATGCTCTTCGACGCCTGCCTTGGCGCGATCCTGTTCGTCTACCAAGCTACGAGAGTCGGTGTCAACTCATCCAGCTCGATACTCTCCAGCGTCGTAGAGAAACTGCAAGAGCCTTATTCATCTCTGATCTTCTGTCAGGACGCATCGATTCTCCAGATTTACTAGAGCGTCTTAACATCCAAGCAAGGTCCAGAACGTTACGCGGAAACGTTCTTCTGAGAGTGCCGTTTCGACGAACTATTCAAACAGCTAATGCCGCTATCACGGGACTACAACGCCTCTTCAATCGTGTGTCGCACTTGTTCGACTTTCATTTGTCTCGCATATCATTGAGAAATCGAATCCTGCAGTTTTTTAGATGTAATTAGTTTAAGTTTCCATCATTGGGGCCGAGTACGGCCTGTTGATGTGCGTGATAAATAAATAAAGAAATATATAAATAATTACCAGGGGGTGGTACTTAGAGGTTTGTGTAGAGATATAGGTATATTGATTTGTGATGCGGATGATATGATTATAGAAAACTTTTCTCAACCAGAAGATTCAAAAGGGCATCGCTCATCTATTCGTCAAACCTTCTTAAAAATACCCTCATAGTTTATACAGATATTGTTCGAAATAGCTCCAAAGTACCATTTCTATCATCTACTCGTCAAGCCCGTTTCAAAAATTCCCAAATTGTTGGGGTTATCGAGATTATTGTTCAATCGGAAGTCTCCATCCTGGATTTCAAAAGGTATTAAATTTCCATTTTCATCGTGTACTTGTCAAGCCCGTTCCGGAAATACCCATATTGTTAGGGTAATCGATAATGTTACTCAACCAACGAATTTTAATAAGAATGTGAAGTGAACTTTTTTTACGATCTTAATCCCAAAAAACGAACTAATTCAATTTACGAACCTTTGGCTTGGTTCGTAAATGGAGGTTCCAGTGTACACATTTGATGCAGAAAAATATGGGAATTTAACTAGATACTTATTCTACCCATTAGTTTCCACCAAAAGTCGAAACTCTTTCTCTCACAACTCTCTGTCTCAGTCTTTCTAACAGCAGACTTCGCTGTTGGATCACAGTCATCGCATTCAGAATGTTTTCTCTCTGAATGTCAGCGCAAATGTAACATGATTCCAAAACCGATTTTACCATGTTCAGAAACCAATAAAGAAAATTCATTCAGGTCATAGTGACAACTGCAATAGCTGCATCCAGTTCCTCAAAATCAACAACATGTACCAACAACAAGAAACAAGGTAGCATCAGTAACGCGAAATTTCACATTCAGTTGCCTATTTCTGAATAATTTGCTGAATTCAACATTCAGTTCCAATGCTTCCCTCATTAATTCACTGCCAAACTGACCGAAGCATTCATTTGTTATTATGTGGACAGTTTGTAGGCAGTTTTTTTACATTTTCGAGCATAACTGAACTGCATAATCTATATCTGGTGCACTTTTGCTTGATGATATCAGAGCTAGTATAGAAACAAAATTCAGTTTGCGCCTGAAACCGAATATATGCGTTGTACCGAAAAAGCGAAGAACGAGGGAAACAAACAAACCTTCGATTCATCGCGGCGGGCATGAATTGAATTTTGTTTCTCTTTCAAGCTCACAAAGGGATGTCAATTTTTCTACGCTCGGATTCTGGGCAGCATTAACGATGGTAGCATTAACGTGCGTCAAGGGAGCATGAACGATGGTGATATGGACTGTATGGCAATGCCGCAAAAAAGGTTTCCAATTGCAATGGCAAATCGGACGCAAGTAATTCTAATGGCCAGCCACAAATATTCCTTTATTATTTTTATTTTTTCCATCTATTACTTATTTAAAATACTGACGACTCTGTTAAGCTAACGCATTGAATTGTGTCAAATAAACAATATTCATAAAAAATAGTTTAATTGAAACGGTTGCATCCGTATAGTTTCTCTAATCGATATTGAAATAAGAAGTCATATATGGTAGGACCCGTCAGTACTTCAAACCCTGGGGCCCGGCGCGGCTCTCGACGGCCCTGTCTACGAAGAGGGCTTGGAGACTAGGTTTCATGGGTATCTTCCGATGATTGAATCTCCAAGTGACTTGGATGAGGTCGTGGATAAAACAAGCTCACTCATAGTAGCAGCATACCAAGAGGCTTGTCCGCTTCGAGTTATGCGTGCTTCTAGAGGAACACCTTGGTGGAATACCGAACTGGTTCGACTCAAAAAGTTGTGTAGAAGAAAATGGAATCGCAGACGCAGGGACGGGTCGGAGGCATTTAGGTTGGCTCACAAAGCATACAGAAATGCCCTTCGATCCTTTGAGCGAAGTGGTTGGAAAAGCCTCTGCACAAATGTATCAAGTCTCAATGAGACTAGCAGATTAAATAAGTTACTTTCGAAAGCGAAGAACTTCCATGTCAGTACGATTAGAACTGCTAATGGTGAATACTCGTCTCACAAAGATGTAGTACTCAACTGTCTTTTTGACACACACTTTGCAGGCTGTACGGAGCCATCACTGAGTTCTTTTCAGGTAGTTCTGATTCTTGGGCATTTGCTCGTAGAATTGTGACAACCGAATCGATCAAATGAGCGATTAAAAGTTTTGCTCCGTATAAGTCTCCGGGAAAGGATGGACTCATTCTAGTTCTACTACAAAAAGGATACGAACACTTCAAGCATATTTTGAAAAAGGTTCTTACTTGTAGTCTTGCAACAGGATACATTCCATTAGCGTGGCGGGAAATAACTGTCAAATTCATCCCCAAAGGCGGCCGCGTCACTTATGAGGAGGCAAAAAGCTTTAGGCCGATCAGTCTGACCTCCTTCCTTCTCGAATCGGTGGAACGTTTAATCGACCACTATATTCGGCATGTTAGCTTGGGCGAGCACCCGCTGCATGTAATGCAACATGCATATCAGCGGGGGAAGTCTACTACCACTCTGTTACACAATGTTGTCTACAACATTGAAAAAGCTTTTTCACAAAAGCAATCAGTTTTAGGAGTTTTTTGTCGATATTGAAGGTGGTATTGACAACGTGTCTTTCGAATCCATTTTGGAAGCAGCACGAGGTTATGGAGTACTTTCATATATCACGAACTGGATACACGCAATGCTTAGCAACCAATATCTGTGCTCATCATTAAAACAAGCAGATAACTGGATGTTCTCAAGGTGGTGCGCTGTCACCACTTCTATTGAACTTTGTCGCCGATGGCTTGTCGAGGAAACTTAATGAGCTTGTGTTTCCGACATATGGTTTCCCCGAAGATTATGTTATAATGAACACCGGTATTTGCATTGAAACATTGTTGATATGATGCAACAAGCCTTATGTGTTGTTGAGCAATGGTGTCTTCATGTTGGACTATCAGTTAATCCAAATAAAACATCAATGGTGCTTTTCACGCAACGAAGGATTACAACCGGAGCTCATCCATTGCAGTTGTTTGACTCTAAAATTACTATCGCAGATCAAGTTAAGTACGTTGAAAAGCTTGCATGGCGTTCGACTAATATAGACGCGCTTACGGCAAATCTTGAGGACTAAAACCCAAGTATATTCAGTGGATCTACAGAACAATTGTATAGAGGTACCTTGTGCGGTGGCAGAAGGAAAAAGTCATGACAATTCAAAGTTAAACCAAATGGTTACTTGGAATGAGTATATACTTGCTCCCAGTGTCCTTACACTCACATTTACATTTTAAAACTTTTAATGTGAGAACCTCTCCTCGCGAACAACTTGAACAAAATAAATAAGATTAGACCAATCTCGTTCGCTTGGTAGATACTGTACCGTATTGCATGCAAAAATCTTCACGATTCTTTGTAGATGGCGTACAATCGTAACTTCAACGAGGCATTTGCGGTAAATGAATTTATTTTTGCTCAGGCGGCCCCAAAAGTACTTAGTTCGGCAGATCCGAGATCGAAATTAGTAATCGCATGTCCATTTCAAGTCGAAGAACTTGAAAGTTCAAATCTACCTTTTATTGGTACTCAGTCATTCCGGAATTACTGACAATGAATTTGCGAACGGATTGGCTTGAGCGGGCGCTGCGACTGACTGCGTTGCTTGCACAGTTCTAACAAAAACTTTTCTGCCGGACGTAAATCCGAAAATGTCAATGCAGTATTCTAGTGAGGGCACTGACTGGATATTACGAACTCTACTATCACATGGCTACTATTCAGCGTGCTGAGTATTATTCAGGTGATCTTTGTGTATTCGATTACGGAACTTCATGTTATGTAATTGCCGTGCAGTAATGTAATTACGTACCCGGATTTTCGGGTTTCCAATAATAGATTAGCCTAGGGGAGCTAAAACCCAAGGATATGCTATTGTTTCTCACTCAGTGAGGTAAAACGTCATCGGCTTTATCAGTCGGGTTCATTATTCCTTCGGGAGTGAATAATCCAAGTGAACAAATCAGGGAAACTGGTGAGTAGGATCGCACTGGGTTGCCGAAATAGCATCAGAAATAATTGAGAAAGAAATGGCAATTACGGTAAATATATCTTCCACAAATAGAAACGAGAAGAGCTCCGATGGGAGCTCGGATAGTACGTAGAGCAACCTTCGAGAGACGTATTTCATCAAATTTACGAAGGCACATTTCTGGAGAACTGATGGAAGCCAAGTCACTCATTAGTGAAGAACTACATGCTCAGGGAGAAAAACTTAACGATTGAGACACAAACTCACTTTCTTCCATTCTCTATAAAAGTTATATCCAGTTGCAGAAATTCAGAAAAAAAAATGATTGTCAGTACATAGATGAACCTGTGAAATGTTCGTTCCTGTTTTTAAAAAGACATCACGGGTCGAATCTAGTGATTGCCGACATCCACGAAAAGTATGGGAACATCAACCATGAGGCGGTTTTAAGCGAGGTTCGACAGCAATTTCACATAGTTGTGTTTTTAAAAGGTTAATGAATGAAAAATTTTGATAACATGTTTTACATGCTGAATATATCACGATACATTTCTTTTTTCGCATAGGTTCCCCAAAATCGATATATTCCATTTTCAATTAGCACGCTAGATAAACTGTTTGACAGTAATGAAAGCATACCCGTGCCCATAATCAAGCTAAACTGTAACTATAGTTGGCCATGATTTTACGAATCGAGTTGCAACACAGTAATAAATAAATAATTATGAATGGTCAAACATGTCTGCGTGGTTCATCCATTTAGTGAATAAAAAATTGAAATAAATGTGATTCTAAATTGTTCTTTCATAACCGAACATACTGCCTGTGTTTAAGTCGAATTATGATCACGTGGTAATAAAATAAATGCAGCACGTGCATAATTCACAGCGATGCCGATATGACTGTAAACAAAAGATTACTTTCATAAAACTTTCGGGCCAGAAAAAAAACCGATTCAATGTTCATTTTTCTTGTCTAAAAGGTGTCAATCGGATCAAGGTGATTTTTTTGTTGTACATTATGTAGTATCGAAGATAAACTATTCAGAAAACTGCAGTGCTAGATGTTAAATGACCTCAAACTGGCTCGACCAGTACCGATCCTCTAGTTTCCTGGACAATATATCGATTTGATATTCTGTCCAAAATATTTTCTATGTTTTATTTTAGGTTTTGAATCGAAGAAAAGCGGCGATCAATCATATATGCCAAGACAATTAAATGGATGTGATTTAAGGTACTTCCACAGCTGGTACTGTTACACCCCGCTTTTGGCCGAGTCGAATAAACTAATTAAATGCAGATGTCGTGGCAATCTTGCGACTTATGTTGTTGTTGAAGCTTGTAAACATTTTTAATGAACATTAAAATAACTGCAATCCCCTGATCGATGTTTCTAGTCTTACAGAACAGCAAATGCTCAAAGATTCCAAATAAATTCTATGGAATCTAAAAAAACAAAACAACTTCTACTTACTGTTCAACTACTCATGATTGAGTAATTCACCATAGTAAAAAAAAATCCTGTTTTGAAGTATGACTTTCAGCTCACAGATGATTTTCACTAACTGCTCTAATAGAAAAGTCCATCGCCATATGACGATCTCCAGCGTTCAACTGAATCAGGTAGAGCTGATGTAACGAACACTGACCTCTATCCTTCTAAATCTGCCACCAAGCGGAACCGTTTTCCCCGAGCTAGGTAGGTATACAATTATGCGTGAGACAGAAATTCACCGTAGGTAAATCTATCACAGCTGGGTCATCCTCGAAGGACACCCGGCACGTACGCATTGACGGACAACTGTCTAGAAATAACCCCTTCCCTTTGTTGACAATGTGCCATGCGTGTACTCGGCTAAGAAAACCGGTTCTCACGGCCCTTTTTTCCCTGGCTGCACTGCGAGCCACCACCAGAAAGGAATCAGGTAGGAAAAATCTGACCGTCCGACTGCCGAAAACTGTCCGTTAAACCAGTTTTCACCCTTCACCGCGTGGATCGTATTTATTTTACTAATGCACGGGACATATGGCGAACAATGTTCTAATGTCCGTCACAGTAATTGCTCAATTTTTCTCTCTCGCTCTCGTTCGATTCCGCACTAATCATTAACTTACATACAGCCAGAATTGGGCGCCCAATTTCCACACCTAGCGACCCGTACCTACCAAATGCAATTGCGAACCGTTTCAGTTAGAAAACTGTCCAACGAACAATTCATCACGGGGGAACCGGTTTCCCACCGGATTTTTTTTCGCTATCCCGCGCTACACATGACCAAGGAACCAGTGTCCTGTATCGGCATAATACCCCTTCGGTCCATCGCCGAAACCAGTTCCCAGTGGTGTCCCCTGTCCGGAAAAGGGACGCTAATTTGCATACCGAAATCTTCAAAACCAGTTCTAACCCTTTCGTTCTTCCGTTGGAAAATGTGCTCTGCACGAGCCGACGACGCGGCGGCGCGGCAAACCGGGTCAGCTTGTGGACCTTCGTTGACGGAGACAAAAAAAAATATGAAGAAAGGTCATTGTGTTCCTAATTTATGCACAATGTGAATCATCTGCCCGGATCAGGTAACGGAATTGATGATACAAATTAAACACTCCGTCGAGATTTGGCTGCAGCTGACCGAAAACGGACGACGACGGTATGGGTATTGCATAGGGGTTGAGTGAAAATTTGTTAGCATCCGATTTGTGCACCCCTTCTAAGATTTATTTCTTGTGTCTGTGTGTGGTGCGGGAACCTTTTCTTGGAGGTTTACCGAACTATTAACCGCTTGGCACGATCGGTTGCTTTAAATATTTCCGTTTTACGGCGGTCTGGTTTTAATGTTGGAATCTAACGAAATTTTATTAGGTCGTTTATGACTAAGGCTGAACTTGATTTAGTTCCGAGCAGAATTGCTATCCAAACGTTTATTTGAGGCCACCTTCAAAACTAAAGCTATTGAACGGAAATGTAGATTGGGTAGAAAAATATGTCAAGTTCGCTCGACTCATCAATTTATATTGCATTCAAATGCGACATTTGTTTTCGTATTTATTGAGGCACTCTGTGAATGTGTAGCGCTAAGTTTGTTGGCGTAGCACTAAACACGAAAATATATTTTTACGTATATTCTTATCCAGTTATTATTTGCATTTTCCACCATTGTTTAGTGCATGTTTCCATATTTTTCCATTTTTCATTTTCCACTCTTTCATTATATTAGTGAAATCTTGCTTTTCCATTTTTTTTTAATATTTCGATTTTGATTGGCCTACTTTTTTGCTGTTTTTTCCTATTTTGATTTTCATTTGTTTACTTTTTTAGTTTTGCACTTTTTTACTTGTTTACCGTTTTGATTTTTTCTAGTTTGCTTCTTCTCTTTCTTGCTTTTCTAGCTTTATTTTATATTTTTAAAGCCTTTCTTTGGTTTCGTGCATTTTATTTTATCTTTTATCATTTGACCTTAATTTACTTTTTACTTTGCATTTCTTCCTTTTTAACTTTTTGCTTTTTACTTTTCTTTTATCACTTTGTTACTTGTTACTTGTTACTTGTTACTTGTTACTTGTTACTTGTTACTTGTTACTTGTTACTTGTTACTTGTTACTTGTTACTTGTTACTTGTTACTTGTTACTTGTTACTTGTTACTTGTTACTTGTTACTTGTTACTTGTTACTTGTTACTTGTTACTTGTTACTTGTTACTTGTTACTTGTTACTTGTTACTTGTTACTTGTTACTTGTTACTTGTTACTTGTTACTTGTTACTTGTTACTTGTTACTTGTTACTTGTTACTTGTTACTTGTTACTTGTTACTTGTTACTTGTTACTTGTTACTTGTTACTTGTTACTTGTTACTTGTTACTTGTTACTTGTTACTTGTTACTTGTTACTTGTTACTTGTTACTTGTTACTTGTTACTTGTTACTTGTTACTTGTTACTTGTTACTTGTTACTTGTTACTTGTTACTTGTTACTTGTTACTTGTTACTTGTTACTTGTTACTTGTTACTTGTTACTTGTTACTTGTTACTTGTTACTTGTTACTTGTTACTTGTTACTTGTTACTTGTTACTTGTTACTTGTTACTTGTTACTTGTTACTTGTTACTTGTTACTTGTTACTTGTTACTTGTTACTTGTTACTTGTTACTTGTTACTTGTTACTTGTTACTTGTTACTTGTTACTTGTTACTTGTTACTTGTTACTTGTTACTTGTTACTTGTTACTTGTTACTTGTTACTTGTTACTTGTTACTTGTTACTTGTTACTTGTTACTTGTTACTTGTTACTTGTTACTTGTTACTTGTTACTTGTTACTTGTTACTTGTTACTTGTTACTTGTTACTTGTTACTTGTTACTTGTTACTTGTTACTTGTTACTTGTTACTTGTTACTTGTTACTTGTTACTTGTTACTTGTTACTTGTTACTTGTTACTTGTTACTTGTTACTTGTTACTTGTTACTTGTTACTTGTTACTTGTTACTTGTTACTTGTTACTTGTTACTTGTTACTTGTTACTTGTTACTTGTTACTTGTTACTTGTTACTTGTTACTTGTTACTTGTTACTTGTTACTTGTTACTTGTTACTTGTTACTTGTTACTTGTTACTTGTTACTTGTTACTTGTTACTTGTTACTTGTTACTTGTTACTTGTTACTTGTTACTTGTTACTTGTTACTTGTTACTTGTTACTTGTTACTTGTTACTTGTTACTTGTTACTTGTTACTTGTTACTTGTTACTTGTTACTTGTTACTTGTTACTTGTTACTTGTTACTTGTTACTTGTTACTTGTTACTTGTTACTTGTTACTTGTTACTTGTTACTTGTTACTTGTTACTTGTTACTTGTTACTTGTTACTTGTTACTTGTTACTTGTTACTTGTTACTTGTTACTTGTTACTTGTTACTTGTTACTTGTTACTTGTTACTTGTTACTTGTTACTTGTTACTTGTTACTTGTTACTTGTTACTTGTTACTTGTTACTTGTTACTTGTTACTTGTTACTTGTTACTTGTTACTTGTTACTTGTTACTTGTTACTTGTTACTTGTTACTTGTTACTTGTTACTTGTTACTTGTTACTTGTTACTTGTTACTTGTTACTTGTTACTTGTTACTTGTTACTTGTTACTTGTTACTTGTTACTTGTTACTTGTTACTTGTTACTTGTTACTTGTTACTTGTTACTTGTTACTTGTTACTTGTTACTTGTTACTTGTTACTTGTTACTTGTTACTTGTTGCTTGTTACTTGTTACTTGTTACTTGTTACTTGTTATGTTTTATGTTTTATGTTTTATGTTTTATGTTTTATGTTTTATGTTTTATGTTTTATGTTTTATGTTTTATGTTTTATGTTTTATGTTTTATGTTTTATGTTTTATGTTTTATGTTTTATGTTTTATGTTTTATGTTTTATGTTTTATGTTTTATGTTTTATGTTTTATGTTTTATGTTTTATGTTTTATGTTTTATGTTTTATGTTTTATGTTTTATGTTTTATGTTTTATGTTTTATGTTTTATGTTTTATGTTTTATGTTTTATGTTTTATGTTTTATGTTTTATGTTTTATGTTTTATGTTTTATGTTTTATGTTTTATGTTTTATGTTTTATGTTTTATGTTTTATGTTTTATGTTTTATGTTTTATGTTTTATGTTTTATGTTTTATGTTTTATGTTTTATGTTTTATGTTTTATGTTTTATGTTTTATGTTTTATGTTTTATGTTTTATGTTTTATGTTTTATGTTTTATGTTTTATGTTTTATGTTTTATGTTTTATGTTTTATGTTTTATGTTTTATGTTTTATGTTTTATGTTTTATGTTTTATGTTTTATGTTTTATGTTTTATGTTTTATGTTTTATGTTTTATGTTTTATGTTTTATGTTTTATGTTTTATGTTTTATGTTTTATGTTTTATGTTTTATGTTTTATGTTTTATGTTTTATGTTTTATGTTTTATGTTTTATGTTTTATGTTTTATGTTTTATGTTTTATGTTTTATGTTTTATGTTTTATGTTTTATGTTTTATGTTTTATGTTTTATGTTTTATGTTTTATGTTTTATGTTTTATGTTTTATGTTTTATGTTTTATGTTTTATGTTTTATGTTTTATGTTTTATGTTTTATGTTTTATGTTTTATGTTTTATGTTTTATGTTTTATGTTTTATGTTTTATGTTTTATGTTTTATGTTTTATGTTTTATGTTTTATGTTTTATGTTTTATGTTTTATGTTTTATGTTTTATGTTTTATGTTTTATGTTTTATGTTTTATGTTTTATGTTTTATGTTTTATGTTTTATGTTTTATGTTTTATGTTTTATGTTTTATGTTTTATGTTTTATGTTTTATGTTTTATGTTTTATGTTTTATGTTTTATGTTTTATGTTTTATGTTTTATGTTTTATGTTTTATGTTTTATGTTTTATGTTTTATGTTTTATGTTTTATGTTTTATGTTTTATGTTTTATGTTTTATGTTTTATGTTTTATGTTTTATGTTTTATGTTTTATGTTTTATGTTTTATGTTTTATGTTTTATGTTTTATGTTTTATGTTTTATGTTTTATGTTTTATGTTTTATGTTTTATGTTTTATGTTTTATGTTTTATGTTTTATGTTTTATGTTTTATGTTTTATGTTTTATGTTTTATGTTTTATGTTTTATGTTTTATGTTTTATGTTTTATGTTTTATGTTTTATGTTTTATGTTTTATGTTTTATGTTTTATGTTTTATGTTTTATGTTTTATGTTTTATGTTTTATGTTTTATGTTTTATGTTTTATGTTTTATGTTTTATGTTTTATGTTTTATGTTTTATGTTTTATGTTTTATGTTTTATGTTTTATGTTTTATGTTTTATGTTTTATGTTTTATGTTTTATGTTTTATGTTTTATGTTTTATGTTTTATGTTTTATGTTTTATGTTTTATGTTTTATGTTTTATGTTTTATGTTTTATGTTTTATGTTTTATGTTTTATGTTTTATGTTTTATGTTTTATGTTTTATGTTTTATGTTTTATGTTTTATGTTTTATGTTTTATGTTTTATGTTTTATGTTTTATGTTTTATGTTTTATGTTTTATGTTTTATGTTTTATGTTTTATGTTTTATGTTTTATGTTTTATGTTTTATGTTTTATGTTTTATGTTTTATGTTTTATGTTTTATGTTTTATGTTTTATGTTTTATGTTTTATGTTTTATGTTTTATGTTTTATGTTTTATGTTTTATGTTTTATGTTTTATGTTTTATGTTTTATGTTTTATGTTTTATGTTTTATGTTTTATGTTTTATGTTTTATGTTTTATGTTTTATGTTTTATGTTTTATGTTTTATGTTTTATGTTTTATGTTTTATGTTTTATGTTTTATGTTTTATGTTTTATGTTTTATGTTTTATGTTTTATGTTTTATGTTTTATGTTTTATGTTTTATGTTTTATGTTTTATGTTTTATGTTTTATGTTTTATGTTTTATGTTTTATGTTTTATGTTTTATGTTTTATGTTTTATGTTTTATGTTTTATGTTTTATGTTTTATGTTTTATGTTTTATGTTTTATGTTTTATGTTTTATGTTTTATGTTTTATGTTTTATGTTTTATGTTTTATGTTTTATGTTTTATGTTTTATGTTTTATGTTTTATGTTTTATGTTTTATGTTTTATGTTTTATGTTTTATGTTTTATGTTTTATGTTTTATGTTTTATGTTTTATGTTTTATGTTTTATGTTTTATGTTTTATGTTTTATGTTTTATGTTTTATGTTTTATGTTTTATGTTTTATGTTTTATGTTTTATGTTTTATGTTTTATGTTTTATGTTTTATGTTTTATGTTTTATGTTTTATGTTTTATGTTTTATGTTTTATGTTTTATGTTTTATGTTTTATGTTTTATGTTTTATGTTTTATGTTTTATGTTTTATGTTTTATGTTTTATGTTTTATGTTTTATGTTTTATGTTTTATGTTTTATGTTTTATGTTTTATGTTTTATGTTTTATGTTTTATGTTTTATGTTTTATGTTTTATGTTTTATGTTTTATGTTTTATGTTTTATGTTTTATGTTTTATGTTTTATGTTTTATGTTTTATGTTTTATGTTTTATGTTTTATGTTTTATGTTTTATGTTTTATGTTTTATGTTTTATGTTTTATGTTTTATGTTTTATGTTTTATGTTTTATGTTTTATGTTTTATGTTTTATGTTTTATGTTTTATGTTTTATGTTTTATGTTTTATGTTTTATGTTTTATGTTTTATGTTTTATGTTTTATGTTTTATGTTTTATGTTTTATGTTTTATGTTTTATGTTTTATGTTTTATGTTTTATGTTTTATGTTTTATGTTTTATGTTTTATGTTTTATGTTTTATGTTTTATGTTTTATGTTTTATGTTTTATGTTTTATGTTTTATGTTTTATGTTTTATGTTTTATGTTTTATGTTTTATGTTTTATGTTTTATGTTTTATGTTTTATGTTTTATGTTTTATGTTTTATGTTTTATGTTTTATGTTTTATGTTTTATGTTTTATGTTTTATGTTTTATGTTTTATGTTTTATGTTTTATGTTTTATGTTTTATGTTTTATGTTTTATGTTTTATGTTTTATGTTTTATGTTTTATGTTTTATGTTTTATGTTTTATGTTTTATGTTTTATGTTTTATGTTTTATGTTTTATGTTTTATGTTTTATGTTTTATGTTTTATGTTTTATGTTTTATGTTTTATGTTTTATGTTTTATGTTTTATGTTTTATGTTTTATGTTTTATGTTTTATGTTTTATGTTTTATGTTTTATGTTTTATGTTTTATGTTTTATGTTTTATGTTTTATGTTTTATGTTTTATGTTTTATGTTTTATGTTTTATGTTTTATGTTTTATGTTTTATGTTTTATGTTTTATGTTTTATGTTTTATGTTTTATGTTTTATGTTTTATGTTTTATGTTTTATGTTTTATGTTTTATGTTTTATGTTTTATGTTTTATGTTTTATGTTTTATGTTTTATGTTTTATGTTTTATGTTTTATGTTTTATGTTTTATGTTTTATGTTTTATGTTTTATGTTTTATGTTTTATGTTTTATGTTTTATGTTTTATGTTTTATGTTTTATGTTTTATGTTTTATGTTTTATGTTTTATGTTTTATGTTTTATGTTTTATGTTTTATGTTTTATGTTTTATGTTTTATGTTTTATGTTTTATGTTTTATGTTTTATGTTTTATGTTTTATGTTTTATGTTTTATGTTTTATGTTTTATGTTTTATGTTTTATGTTTTATGTTTTATGTTTTATGTTTTATGTTTTATGTTTTATGTTTTATGTTTTATGTTTTATGTTTTATGTTTTATGTTTTATGTTTTATGTTTTATGTTTTATGTTTTATGTTTTATGTTTTATGTTTTATGTTTTATGTTTTATGTTTTATGTTTTATGTTTTATGTTTTATGTTTTATGTTTTATGTTTTATGTTTTATGTTTTATGTTTTATGTTTTATGTTTTATGTTTTATGTTTTATGTTTTATGTTTTATGTTTTATGTTTTATGTTTTATGTTTTATGTTTTATGTTTTATGTTTTATGTTTTATGTTTTATGTTTTATGTTTTATGTTTTATGTTTTATGTTTTATGTTTTATGTTTTATGTTTTATGTTTTATGTTTTATGTTTTATGTTTTATGTTTTATGTTTTATGTTTTATGTTTTATGTTTTATGTTTTATGTTTTATGTTTTATGTTTTATGTTTTATGTTTTATGTTTTATGTTTTATGTTTTATGTTTTATGTTTTATGTTTTATGTTTTATGTTTTATGTTTTATGTTTTATGTTTTATGTTTTATGTTTTATGTTTTATGTTTTATGTTTTATGTTTTATGTTTTATGTTTTATGTTTTATGTTTTATGTTTTATGTTTTATGTTTTATGTTTTATGTTTTATGTTTTATGTTTTATGTTTTATGTTTTATGTTTTATGTTTTATGTTTTATGTTTTATGTTTTATGTTTTATGTTTTATGTTTTATGTTTTATGTTTTATGTTTTATGTTTTATGTTTTATGTTTTATGTTTTATGTTTTATGTTTTATGTTTTATGTTTTATGTTTTATGTTTTATGTTTTATGTTTTATGTTTTATGTTTTATGTTTTATGTTTTATGTTTTATGTTTTATGTTTTATGTTTTATGTTTTATGTTTTATGTTTTATGTTTTATGTTTTATGTTTTATGTTTTATGTTTTATGTTTTATGTTTTATGTTTTATGTTTTATGTTTTATGTTTTATGTTTTATGTTTTATGTTTTATGTTTTATGTTTTATGTTTTATGTTTTATGTTTTATGTTTTATGTTTTATGTTTTATGTTTTATGTTTTATGTTTTATGTTTTATGTTTTATGTTTTATGTTTTATGTTTTATGTTTTATGTTTTATGTTTTATGTTTTATGTTTTATGTTTTATGTTTTATGTTTTATGTTTTATGTTTTATGTTTTATGTTTTATGTTTTATGTTTTATGTTTTATGTTTTATGTTTTATGTTTTATGTTTTATGTTTTATGTTTTATGTTTTATGTTTTATGTTTTATGTTTTATGTTTTATGTTTTATGTTTTATGTTTTATGTTTTATGTTTTATGTTTTATGTTTTATGTTTTATGTTTTATGTTTTATGTTTTATGTTTTATGTTTTATGTTTTATGTTTTATGTTTTATGTTTTATGTTTTATGTTTTATGTTTTATGTTTTATGTTTTATGTTTTATGTTTTATGTTTTATGTTTTATGTTTTATGTTTTATGTTTTATGTTTTATGTTTTATGTTTTATGTTTTATGTTTTATGTTTTATGTTTTATGTTTTATGTTTTATGTTTTATGTTTTATGTTTTATGTTTTATGTTTTATGTTTTATGTTTTATGTTTTATGTTTTATGTTTTATGTTTTATGTTTTATGTTTTATGTTTTATGTTTTATGTTTTATGTTTTATGTTTTATGTTTTAGGGGAAGAAACTGGGCCAATTCTGACCTAGTAATTACCGTATTGTGTATAAACGGTTTTGCAAAAAAGTGCACGAAAGGTCCGAATTACCCATGTCTTATCGATTCTTTTGCAATAGAAATGAATTCCTATTTTGGACTAAATTATTCCTATTTGATTTTCACTAAATTTTGAATTGTAAAATGTAAAGGTTCTCTTTGATAGTAAATGTACAACAAAAAGTAAAAGCTTGCGCTCCGAAACAATATTCGCCTATTTTTTTTTTTTTTTTATTCATTTCGTTTATTTGATAGGCACAAATGCGTTAGCTTGGCGGTGCCAAATGCTTTTGTTTTTACATTTTGGATATCTTAAAACTAGGAGGTTACAATGTTGAAATATTTTTTTTTACAAAGGAAAAGAAAGTTTACAGCTATCTTAAGACTAGAAATAAGATTCAATATACAAAAGAGGGCCAAAAGATTTTTTTATGAAAAAAATTTAAAACAAGGGATTCACTTTGATATACAAGAGGGGGAGTAATAGTATTTTACGAAATATTTTACGGTTATCTTAAAACTAACAATATAGTTTAGTACACAAAAGGGGGAACAAATATTTATGAGAAATTTCACAGAAATCTTAAAACTAGGGATTCAATTCTATTTACAAGATGGAGGACAAGAGTTTCAATAAAGAGTAAAAATTATAGCTATCTTAAAACTAGGAATACAGAATACTAATTTGAATTTTTTAACTAAAACTTATGCTTGGTCAAGATATTCAAAGGGTGGCTTATTTCCGCATCAGTGTAGCAGCAGTTGTATCAAAGACAGGGGAGAGACAGGGAAAGAAGAGCAAAACTTGCAACTTTCGCTCGAACGGCGGGGGGGGGGGGGGGGAGGGAGATCAGCGTATCAAATTTGCGCCTCAGTCTAGTAAGTCGTCGAGTACCGGATTGGCGGATGGTATTCTTCGGACCCGCGGGGAATCCTTCAAAAGTCATCGGACCTCGAGTCGCTCTCGCTTCAGTTTCCTTCTATGCAGGCGTAGTGGTAAGGGCGACGGCGGTTACATAGTGGCACTCTGGAGCTGATCGGTTCCACAAGGCAGGAGGAAACTCTAAAAACGAGAAATAAAAGAGAGAATATTCGCCTATTAACTTAGAACTGCAAATGCAAGTTATTTGGAACCCATTTTAGCAAAATTTTTACCTTTTTGCATTCATCGCGGTATCGGTTTGAATCGAAATTTTCTGTGTGACTACACTCCACAACCCGTAACTCCGGAATCGGAAGTCGGACCGAGGTGAAATTTATTATCAGTTTCCGGACACGTAGTACCTTTCATTTGAGACTAAGTTTATTCAAATCGGTCTAGCCATCTCCGAGAAACCGATATAACCGTTATTCTAAATTTGGATTCTTCCGCCGGGGCTTCCGGGACCGATGATGGTGGTTAATGTGGCCAAAGAGACTTTGAATGGCTGTTAGTGACCTAATACTATAAACTCAAGCAGTTGTGGTCACATTTTGTAAATTTTTTCGCCTTTTTACATTCATCGCAGAATTCGTTAAAATCGAGATATGTTGTGTGATCGTGCTCATCACCCTGTAATTCCGGAACCGGAAGTCAGATCCATTAGAAATTCAATAGCAGCCGATGGGAACGTTATCCCTTTCACTTGAGACTAAGTTTGTCCAAATCGGTTCAGCCATCTCTAAGAAGAGTAAGTGACATGTTTGGTCACGTACACACACGTACATACACACATACATACATACAGACATTTACCGTACTCGATTAACTGAATCGAATGGTATATGTCATTCGGCTTTCCGGGCCTCGGATTAAAAGTCGGTTTGCAGAGCAATTGCAATACCTTTCTATTGAGAATGGCAAAAGGTTAAAAGGTGACCGTGTAAAAAATGTAAAACATGAAATATTGAAAAATTCATAAAAGTGAAAAAGTAAAGAAGTATAAAAATAAACAAGTGAAAGTAAAAAAGCTAAAAAGTAAAAATATAAGCAAGCAATAAAGTAAAATAATAACAAAAGTAGTAAAGTAAACCAGCAAAAATTAAAAAATGAAAAAGTAAAGAAAAGAAAAGTTTAGAAGTGAAAAAGCAGAAAATGTAGGAACTACACAAGTAAACAAATATGGCCAAAAAGTTGAGAAGTAACAAAAGAAAAAATCGTACAAAAGTAAATAATAAACAAGTAAAATAAAAAAGTAAAAGCATGATACAATTAAAATGCACAAAAAACAGTAAAAAGTAAATGGCACATTTTTTTCCTTTTTAATTAACCGAAGCTGTTAAAACATTCTTCTATACTCTCTAGGTGTAGCCCCATAACCCTTTCAGATTATTTGGTAGAAATTTTCTATCAGAGGGTATCCAGCGCGAAAATTAAAAAAAAAAGATTTTTTTTATTCTTATATATTTTGCATCTTTTAGACAAAAAAAGTATGCTTCAAAAAGGATTAACTCGAATTTGACTTGGTTCGTCTGCTAGAGCTCATAAAATATTTCTAGAGAAAATTTGGAATAGGACGTAAGTAACAATGAGAGATTCTCTTTGGGGTCTTTCTCTTCTGTTCATTACTCGGCCATTTCAACATTTACCACTCTACTCTTTGCATAATATTCTAGTAAAAACCGTCGGCTTTCGATATGTACTGGAAAATTAGTGCAAAGTGTTGTAATGACGTCGTGATAAACGAAAGAGAAAGTAAACAAAGAGAGGCTATCAATGTTACTTACGTCCTAAAAGGATGAAAGCAAAAAAGGAAAAGAGCAAATAAAAATAAGTAAAAAGTAAAAAAATAAAAGGTAAAAAGGAGAACAGTGGAAGGGCAAAAACAAAGTAAAAAGTCGAAAAGAAAAATAGTAAAAAAGGAAAAAAAGTGCAAAAGCAACGAACTGAAACAGTTCGTTGCTAGTAAAAAACTAGAGAATTGCACAAAAATTAAAAGTGAAAAGTAAAATAAATATAACTAAAAATTTGAAAAAGTGGAACAGGAAAAAGTTAAAAAAAAATACGTTTAAAACATAAAAAGTGAAAAGTAAGAAAAAAGTGAAATAATAAAAAAATAGAAAAATTTAAGGTTAAAAAGAAAGGAGTTGAAAAAGTATAATAATGAAATGCAACTGTAAAAAAGGCAATATAAGTCGATTGCCTTGTATGCAGCTCGCCTAGTTTCGGTTTTCAACTCCCGTACATAGGTTTAGACATTTTTCTTACCCGAAGAAAGATGCGTATGACAAAAAGGTTGAAACCTCTACAATCAAAGTAAAAAAACAGAAACAATGGAAAAGTAACAAGGTAAAATTGTAAAAAAACTAAATAGTGAAATAGTACAAATCCACATAATTTTTAAACTTATGAAAAAGAATAGTGAATTTTTGTTAAAAAACTAACGAGTGAAACAATAAAAATGTAGCAAGGCAGAGGAGAAAAGTAGCAATGTAAAAAATCTAAGATTAAAAATGAAAAAGTAGAAAAGCAAAGCAGTGAAATTATTGAATTATGACATTGTATTTGTTATATTTGAATCGTGAATTTACCAAATTAGCAACAATTTCAATATCTTGAATTGAAATGCACTTCTCAATAGGTCAATGAAGACATCCGCAGAATACCGATCACTTCTCCCCATTATTTTCAACTTGGGTTTACAAGGTATAGCAGCATTATACTTTTCACCCAGATTGCTTACGATGTTTTCCGTTTCCCAATTTGATGATACCATGTTGTAGAGACTCCACAGTAATCGAGCCGTCTTTGCTGTTTTCAAAGTTACCAATCTTGTGTCTTGTATCCAATTTATTTTATAATTCTTTTCTCGCGTAGTCACTCGATTATAACGACTCGACTGGTTTTATCACAATTACCGGGCAAGTTTCTCTTATGTTAGGATGCTGTAAAGGCCATAGCTGTAGGTCGTATAATGGAATTTGCTGTAGAAACGTCAAAGTTTATTATTTTTGTAGACGTTACTGTGACTTATTGTAGAATTACTATACTGTTACAGTGAAAAATATGGTTTTGTTGCAGTGCTTTTTCATTCCGTCTGAACCCAAAATAATTTGACGTTATCATCAAATTATAATCTTGTTTTGATATTAGTTTATGTTTGTCAAATATGGAATCAAGTTTTAATATCATTTTGCGATAATTTGAGTTCATTAGAATTTTTTTGTTTAAATTTCTTTGGCAATATTTGAAATTGAATTCTATGCTATCAATAAGAAATTTCAACATCTTAATGAGCTTTCAATTTTCTCTCATTGATAGCAGTAATAGCTATTTTTCTGCTATCGATTAAGGTATAACT
Source organism: Topomyia yanbarensis (assembly GCF_030247195.1). NCBI lineage: Eukaryota > Metazoa > Arthropoda > Insecta > Diptera > Culicidae > Topomyia > Topomyia yanbarensis. The sequence goes on along the minus strand of NC_080671.1, from coordinate 460,434,183 downwards.
GAGAATGTCTCAATATGCGGCCATCTTTGAAAACGAAAAAATCAGTTTTCTACACTGCACATCATACTATATTTATGAAAATCAATCAATGCATTCGAGGTATTTGTAGTGAACTACTGATTGATTTTGTTCGTAACAAAATTGGCCTTTTTGTTTTCAAAGATGGCCGCTTTTCCAAGCTTTCTCAGTTGAAGTTCTATTAACCATTATAACGACAAAAAACAAATAATCATTACCGACAACAAGGTTTAGTTTTCAATTTGATATCAGATATTTACTCAAGAAACGAATCAATTAAACATTTCAGCAACAACTGCCCAATCTATTGATATAGTGTTAAGAGACGACGAGTTATCCGATCGTGTGCTTGAACTCATTGGATCAATCGGAAATATCCCCAATTGGATAGCAAGAACGTGGCTATCTATGATTTGGTCTATAAAGATACTGTATTTAGCATGTTTTGTACTACAATCTCGATTATTGTGCAGTTTGTTATATGTGCAATTTCAACTGGCTTCGATTAATCACGAGAAGCGCAAGAAACTTGGACTTTTTTCTTTGTATGATGCTAACCTGAACAAAGCTTATCATAAACATAAATCATGAACCAAGCAAACTATTTCTTTACAGTTTCCTTGCTATGAATTGATAAATTTTAACTTTTCGTTTGGGGCTAACAGACGAAGCATGACAATTTGCTTTTACGGTTTGCCGAAGAATTCCCAAATTAATGACGATCCGAAAACAATGGCCACCACCGCCATCCAACATCAGAAGCAGGACGAAGAAACAAAAAAAAACTCCCCTCGGCTTCAAAATAAATTATTTACAACGAAATTCAATTTCACCGAATTTAATGTCCGTTGCGAAACTGTCGAGTCACTTTGCTCTGCTCTTTCTCTCACTGTTCACGGACGACGGTACGGGATACTACATAGGACCTTCTTTTCGGTATATAAGAAAAATGTTCTTTCTTGAAATGGATGCTCTGTATCTATACTACAAGAAGCATTAATTTCGTGAAATGTAAATTTATTTTTTACCCACACTTTCGCGACGGGTGGATAAAAAATTGAACCATGGCGCGCCTTCGCTGAATATGGATTCTACAGAAACTTGTTGGTGATTACCCGTTATCAAGTAAGAGTGAAAGGGTCTCTGCAAGGACCTTAAATCTACTGCAGAATAATAGCTAGTTTATTTAACATATGAAGTGAAATTAGGCAAAAAATAAGATTAGCTATAACAAATCCATACTAAATTTGCAAAAGGGCGAATAAGATTTGTAAACAAACTTTTATTTTGATGGTTTCTCTTAATTTACTATAATTTCAAAGCAGAAAACAATTGAAATTACTTCTACGAAGGGTAAAAATTTACATAAACGCATATTTTACATGAAATTCCACTCTGCAGCAGACTAGTGAGCGAATCAAGTTTGTTTACAAAAAAACAATTTCGCCCTTTTGAGGAATTAATATTGAAATAAAGAACTTCAAAAGTATTCATAACGATCATTTTATTACCAATAATTATGCTATTTCAACCATTATGATGCCCATATTGTTATAATTAGATCCAGTTTTCAAATATTTTCAATACAACAAAACCCAACATCCAAGTAGGCGCAACAAAGAAACGTGAAACAGCGCGATCGAATAATTGCCCACCCAAGCAATACGGATGATTTTCTTGTCCCATGCCATTACCCCCATCCCCACAGCCCTCCCATCCAGACCTCGGATATTCCTTCAATCATTTTCCCTAGTCATTAGGAAAATTTTTCGTTTTCGTCGTCTTTTCAGGTCTTCCTACTCCAACACCCACCTCCCACCTACTCCGAACTCGAATACTTTTCGTTTTCATGCGAAAAAGAAACTGGCAGGACTCACCCACCCAAGCAGTTTCTTATACACTCGCCGTGTTACGCTCATTCAAATCTTCATGCATTTACTTTTATATGGATGTGTATATAAATATTTTTTTCCACTTCTCGGGCTTTCACTTTTGTTTTAAACCCCCACCACCCCATCGACCGACCGACCGACCGACCGCTGTTGCTGTTGGTGGTATTTGTATTTTCCTCAGCCATTATTGTCGACGAAGGCGACGCTGTTTTGGGATGGATGCGTTAACCACCGCCTACTACCAAACCATCATCGCATCGGCAGCAACACCGTCACCGTTAGAGGGACAACCAGCGAGAAGAGAAAAAAAAAACGATAAACGCGTTTGGCCAAACTCTACACTGACGGGCGAAAGCGCAGTGGCAGGGGTTCGTTATGACAGGAAGGGAAAGAGGGAAGAAATTGCTCGGGGCGCTAAAAAGGACAGTACAATCTCTTGATTTATCAGGGTAGATCCGTTCTTTTCATAATGCTATTTCCGGGCAGGAGCAAAGATGTATACCAGAAGAAATTAGTAGGTAATTCTTACAAAATTATCTAAATCCTTCACTGTTTTCTTACATTGAACATAATAATTATGCTGATTTTTAAGATTTTTATTACACATTAGGGCATTGCAAAAAAAAAAAATTTTTTTTGAATTCTCGAAGGCCCCCCCTCTCATATTGTGACAAATGTGAATGTAAGCTCAGATGCCAAATTTCACATCATTTGGACAATTTTAGACCCCCGCCCACTTCGCTTGAAATTTTTTGAAATTGGTACTATGGGAAAATATGGAGGAAAAATACATTAAATGCTATAACTTTTGAAGTAGCAATCAGAAAATTACAATTTATACCTTTTTTGAAAGAAAATAATCCTAGTATTTGAATGGAGATATTTTTGTTTCTAGAAAAATACGGGAAAGTGGGGTACTGGGTAACTTTGGCTCCAAAATCCCATATTTTTAATGATTTTTCTGCTCCGTGATGCAAATCATACATATTTTGTAGTTTTTCTAATGTGAAAAAATCTCAGAAATCGAGCAGAACTCTTTTGACCTTAGTCCGAATACGAGAAGTTGGGGTTATAGGGCTTTTTGTCATTCATATTAAATTTTATCATGTTCTCATGTTCTATTATTCTTCAATCAATTTTCATAAAATGTAACTTGTTGAACGTGGAAAATTCTGAGGAATAAAACAAAAATAAAAACGTTAGAGTTAAAATTCAGAAACATCAAACTTTTTGATATTTACTCTAGAAATCTCATTTTTTCATTATTTGTCCTAATACCCCAACTTCCCCTAGTTTTGCAGGAATGAAACTTATCTTATGTGATCCCTAAGCATATTTTCCCCTAAAAGTAGTAAATTAAATAAGAATTTTGTTGTTAAATGGAGTTAATATGTGCGATTTTATGATAAAAATGTGAAATCGACACTCTATGTCAGATAATTTGATGTTACTGAATTTTACCGGTAACGAATCTTTTTTTGTTATAATCCTAAGGATTTTACACGTTCTACAAGGTATAGTTTATGAAAATTGAATGAAGAGTAATAGAGATATATGCACGAGAAAATGATGAAGTTTAATATGAATGACAAAAGGCCATATAACCCCAACTTCTCGTATTCGGAAAAAGGTCAAAAAGGCTCCGATCGATTTTTGAGATTTTTTCACATTAGAAAAACTACAAAATATGTATGATTTGTATCACGGAGCAGAAAAATCATTAAAAATATGGGATTTTGGGGCCAAAATGACCCAGTACCCCACTTTCTCGTATTTTCCCAAAAACAAAAATATTTCCATTCAAATACTAAGATTATTTCCTTTCAAAAAAGGTATTAATTGTAATTTTCTGATTGCTACTTCAAAAGTTATAGCATTTAATGTATTTTTTCTCCATAATTTCCCATAGTACCAATTTCAAAAAATTTCAAGCGAAGTGGGCGGGGGTCTAAAATTGTCCAAATGATGTGAAATTTGGCATCTGAGCTTACTTTGACATTTGTCACAATATGAGAGGGGGGGGGGCCTTCGAGAATTCAATTTTTTTTATTTTTTGCAATGCCCTATTACACTTACCGGCCGATATTACAAGGCCGAATAATCCGGGTGTTCCGAAATATAACCAAGCGTTAAGTTAGTGTCGGACTCTGATAAGACGAACTCGAAATGCAAATTCCATAACTAATTTAGGTTTTATGCTCTTCACGCGCAAATGTGGTTTAAACACTTTTTTCCTTAATGGAAAAACTAGCTTTTACCTAATGTTTTTCTCCTTATGGAGAAGTATATCATAATTAATAACCGCATGTATTTCGAGTTTGTTCGATCTTGGGCCGCCAGTCACCAGTCTTCAAGTACATCCACATATCCTTCTCGATTGCACTCAGCCAGTGTTTTTATTCCAGGCACTGTGTGGAGCAAGCTGGTCGCTCTTCCGGTATTCGCGCTACATGCCCGGCCCGAAGTATCCTACTGTACTTTAGTAGCCCATCGATGTCAGTAGGTTTGTTTGTGTACTAAAGAAAAGCAAGTCCTACTCACGACTGCAAAATAAATCACCTCACGGCTATCATTGTTTTCTCATGTAGCGAGTGTTCCAAGATACATAAAATCGTCGACATCCCCGTATCGTACCTCACCGATATCCACCTCGGAACTAACACCGCTACCGTGTACTTTGTCTTGGCGGAATTCGTAGTCAGTCCGATTCACGCAGCACCCCTTTTAAAAGCCTGAATGCCTCTTCCATTGCTCTACGACCAACGCCAATGATGTAGAAATTACCCGAGAAGCAGGTGAGAGCTCGCCGCTGTCGGTAAAGTTTGCAAAACTTGGTAGTAATATATGTAAAATTACCATTACCCGAGCAAAGTCGAACGTAAAAATTACTAGTAGAAGTAGAATTCAGATTTTGATGATAACATCAAATTGAAAACTTATTTTGCATTCAGTTTTAGGTTTTCTAAATATGACATCAAATTTGGATCTCATTTTGCTATCTTTACCTAGTTTGCGTTTCTTAAAAGAATTTTCTTTGCTTATATTTCTTTGGTAAAACATCAAAATGAATCCATATCTTGTCATCAAAAAAAAATTCAACATTTCAATGAGCTTTCAATTTACTCAAATTGATAGAAGAAATAGTTTTCTGTTTGCTGTCATAGGACAATTTTGCTTCTTTCCATTTTGATCTTTTAACTGTTAAAACGACCAAAACGATAACAACCTGAGTAATCATTTGCCGAACATCACAACATGAAGCAAAGTTTTCAATTTATTATCAGATTCTGCTCAGGTAGCTACATCAGTTAGTTAAAGGTTTTAACTAGCATTGAATATTTATCATTTGATTTAAATCATCATCAAGTCCGTGACTGAATCATTATCGAATGTTTGTAGATTTCTAGGTTTTTCCTTCCTTGATTGCATACAGCCAGAGCGTTGGAAGCCTGCCGCGAAGTCGACTACCTTTTCCAGATTCTAGGAATTCTCAATTTAGTCGTAGTTGTATTAACAGACATCCCGCCATCTCGCAGTCTACTACATACATCCCTGGCTCCAGCAAACTGGAAGGTAGTCCACGTTTGACGGTATAATTTTATTTTGCATACGCTTGGTATTCCTATAAGAATGAATGAACACTATTCGTCTTGCTCCAGAAGTACACATATTTTTTAAACGTTTGCACCTATTCACTCATATTCCAATTCACCTGTTTTTTTTCAACGAAGATGCCACTTAGAGATAGATAATCGAAATAAGGAAAAAAAACGCTCAAAAATTTCCCATGATTTAAATTTTTTTCAACAATGTAAATCAGAGAGTTGAAAATTACATACATACGAAGATGCACTACTGATTTACAATATTTGCTTAAATTTAAATAATTTAACAGTATTCAAGGCCTCCTGAGTGTTTCATAATGTATGTTTAATTATAATGATAGGGTACCCGAGCAGAGTCTGATAACAAATTGAGAACTAAACTTGATGTTGTGATGTAGTAGGGAATGATTGCTCAGGTTGTTATCATTTTGGTCGTTTTAACGGTTAAAAGATCAAAATCGAAAGAAAGAAAAATTGCACTATGACATCAAACAGAAAACTATTTATGCTATCAGTGAAAGCTAATTGAAAACTCATTGAGATGGTGAAATATTTCATTGATAACAAAATAAGTAATCAATTTGATGTTTGTCAAAGAAATAGAAACGAACATTTTTTTCTAAAAATGTAAGCACATCAAAATGAGATCAAAATATGATGTCATATCTGAAAAAGTTTAAACTGATATCAAAATAAGATTTCTATTTGATGCTTGATATCAAAATATGTTGTCTATTTGCTGTAATTTTCATTTTGGACTTTGCTCGGGTACACATAAAGCTTATTTAAATTTTAAGAGTTAAATGCCAAGAATAACCATGTGTTCGTCTTGAAAAGCCCGATCACAGACCAACACTTTGTTTAATTGATCTAGTGATTTAATTTGTAATCTGCAATATACAACACATGGCAAATTTATAACCGGTCGACGACCTACCCAAATCATGTTCGAATCGCATTGACGAACAACAGATGAACCTGAGTATAAAAAGGAAGAAGTCAGTAGCATCCAATGATCTTCGAATCCAGCGGTGATAAGCCAACATCAAAGGATCTTTTTTGATCCACCATAATTATCATTGAGAATAATTTGAAAACTTACCATTCAAACTTTATTCCGTTGAATATCATAAGTTTTGAAGTAACATTCCGGTTATGTTACAGATATTACCTGCCTATCTTTTTTTAAATATGTTACGTTTTGAAACTCGCAGATCAATCGTAGTAGGCATACACGTTGCGCGTTAAAAATTTTCACATATCGTTTTCCGCAAATATATGTCAAAAAAATGAAAAGTTTAGTGGTTTTACGACTTCTGGTTCCTATTCGATTGAAAAAGATAGCACAATTTGCGGACCGTTCTAACGGACAAATATTAGTCCTATCTGACAGAGGACAATGCAACGATATACGGACTGCATGGCACGTTACTAGAGGTAAGTTGAACAATCCTTTTGGGGTAAGTAAAGTGTTTTAGTTGTCGCATGAAACATCCACGGGCCTTGATTGGTGCCGTACGCTTTCCATTCTGGAGCAGGTGGCAGATGTACTGGCAGTCTGTACGGTGGGATGGTGGTAATGTGCACCATTAACTAGGGCAAGCTGAGGCACTACGACGGATGCAGTTAACCCTTAGGGATGATGGTATTATGCGTCATCAAACTATTTACGGCTCTGCAGATGTAAACAATTGTTTTATCTGAGACGATATTTTCATCACTGTGCATGAAAGTAGCATGACGTCGTTATGAAAATTATGAAGTTTCATCTAGAGCATCGTATTTTTAATTTATTTTTTATTTATTTGATTCAGTTTTATTCAACATTCATCGTCTATTAATATATTATAATATATAATGTTTGCACGCCTCGTGCAACTGTTAACAGCTCGTCATTTCACAAATCCTATGATGTTCACTCAAAAAACTTAATTGAAACTTTAAATGATTTAAAACAACATTAAGGTGAAGATTTGTGGAAGCCAGGAACTCACGTTTGTTGCTAGGCACCGACGCGCTTGTTTACATTGAGAAAAAATGGAATTCGAAGTGAAAATTCAAACGCATAAATGATAGTTTTCGGACATTTTCCTTCGGTCATCTGCACATTGGCAGAAAATTTGAAGTTTAGTTAGTAAACGATTAAAGTTTCGCGGGTGTTTTTTCATAGGTGTGTGATTAAAGTGTATTTGAACAAGTGTTCTGAAAATGAGGAAAAATAAGACTATTTTGAAAAGAAACCCCAAGTGAAGAAGGTTGATATTTTCGCACAAAATAAGAGCTACAGATGGCATTCCGTCAAAAACTCGGGTTGATTGTATAGGAAATTGTTCTAACTTCCTCAAGTAGCAGATTCGTGGTACAGCGGCAAGGTTAGTGTATTGACAAACCGTATTTTTATATTTGCTGATGTTAGATACATGGTTAGGCAGGGGAGAGGGGTGTGTGCGGCGTAGAAGCTATGTTGTGGTTCGCATGTATAATGTCCTTAATGATGTGCGTTCGTTGTTTTCCAGGCTGTCTTTTCACTCTGAGAGTATTACTCTCCGAACCAGAAGGGTTAACCGTGCAATTACCTCGATCCCTGGTCACGCCACGGGGATCTAGCGAGGGTGGGCTTTGTAACAGCCTTCTTTTGAGGGACATTAGCTCGATCGTGAGTAGCACTCTTGTTCTCAGGGTCGGCTCTTCATTACTGATTAAGAGACCGGGAAGAAACGCAAAACGGCCGGCCGTCAACTGCTGATGCTACTGATGACGGTGATGGTGGATGCGGGAACTGATCTACGGTGTAGTGTCATGTACATCACAGGGCGGGAAAGCTGAAATGCGCATGGTTCTCGACGATCGCTGACTGCTCGTTGTCGTGTGCTCGATGGGATTTCGTGCTTCGCTTTATACGTGTCGGACAAATTTCCCCCTTTTGTGTCCCGTGATCGTCTCTTTGGATTGATCATTCAGTGCGTGTGTGTTTTTTTTTCAATGGAGAATGCAATTTACGCACTAACCCAGTACACGTGCTGTTAGTAGATGCCAATCTACCACACGAGGTGTACTGGAGTGTCGGGCTCGCATGATGACACCATGACTAGGTAATACCGACTAAACTCCATTGGGCACCGCCATTGTTCCCCCAGGGACTACCTCTACTTCTGGGGGGATGGCTGTACTTGATGTACTCACTCACTCTCGCTCACGCGTTCATACATCCTGTATAAGGCTTACTTGGGTGCTCTCTCTGTCACACCTTGATTCACTCTCTAACACTCCACATGAGGCTTACTTTTGTGCTCACCTTTTTCGTACCGTGTGAGGCTGACTTGGATGCTCACCCTTCACTCCTCTGCCACGCCACGAGGTATCAATAGCTTAGTCCCAACATACTACGCTACGAGCCTCCCATCTTGGCATGAGGCAGTCCACATATACGCCTATACACTTGCTCTTCTGCTTTGCTTCGGGGTGGCTGGGTTTACCCCTTACGCGGCTGCCAGTCGCTGCGCCAAATCTGCCTCAGCATGAACAGACTATTCACTCATTTTTCTGCCCTCGGCCTTTTGCGCTCCAGCTAACCAATCACTAGTTAGTCGTGCCCGTCGTCTGTTGCTCAGTGCGCCAGATTCCTTGTAGCCTGGTGGCAATCTGGGTGGTTGCAGTCGAGACTGCGTTCCACTTCTCCACCGCTTGACACATCCGCTGAATAAGGGTATCAGGGGTTGTGTCCCAGCCGCAGACGTCAAGCATTGCTCTTCTTTCGACGTCGAAACGAGGACATACGAACAGTATGTGTTTCGCAGTTTCGTCGACACCTGGGCAGTCAGGGCAGACGGGGACCTCCGCATGCCCGAACCTGTGGAGGTACTGTCGGAAGCAGCCATGGCCTGACAGGAATTGTGTCAGACGGAAGTGAACTTCCCCATGCGGTCTGCCCACCCAGCTCGATATGTTCAGTATCAGCCGGTGGATTCACCTACCTTTCGAGGAGTTATCCCACTCACGCTGCCATCTGGCGACCGAAGCCACCCTGGTGCGCTAGCGGGCTCCTCTATTTCCACGTAGCTCGAAGCACTCCTCATCTTCCCGGATGACCAGCCCGATTGGCATCATGCTCGCTATCACGCAGGATGCATCGTGTGTTACCGTGCTGTAGGCAGATATCACTCTGAGGCACATCACGCGGTAGGTGCTCTCCAGTTTCTGTAGATAACTGGTTACCCTCAGTGCTTTTGATCATGATAGGCCACCATACCTGAGGATAGATACGGCAACGCCTGCCAGTAACCTACGTCTACTGGCGCACACCTTTGAGCTGTTGGACATTATCCTCGATAGAGCCGCAACAGCAGTCGACGCTCTCTTGCATGTATAGTCAACGTGGCTGCCGAAGGTCAGCTTGTCGTCTATAATGACTCCGAGAGACTTCAGACTCCGCTGTGAGGTGATCACGACTTCTCCCACATGGATAACTGCATGTTGTACCGACTTGCGGTTGTTGACGCTAACTACCTCCGTCTTATGCTGAGCGAGCTCCAGGCCTCTCGCGCTCATTCATTCCTCCACCGTGTTGATCGCGTGTTCTGCAGTTAGTTCTACCTCAGGGATTAACTCCCCATAGACCTCCAAGGTTACGTCATCGTCAAAGCCGACGATCTTGACCCCAGGAGGGAACTTCAGTCTCAGAACCCCGTCATACATGAGGTTCCATTGCACCGGGCCTAGGATCGAGCCCTGCGGGACTCCGGCGGTAATCGGAACCCTTTTCTGACCGACATCGGTCTCGTATAGCAGTACGCGGTTCTGGAAGTAACTTTCCAGGATCCGGTACAGACCCACCGGTAGGCTAAGCCGGTCTAACGAGAGCGCGATGGCATCCCAGCTTGCGCTGTTGAATGCGTTCTTCACGTCAAGTGTCACTAACGCACAGCATCGGACGATCATCTCAAGCAATTTGCCAGTCGTGTCGATTAGACAGAGTGGTCTGTACGCCGATGGGTCGCCTGGCGGCTTCCCGGGCTTCGGAAACAGCACCAATTGCTGCCTTTTCCATCTATCGGGGAAACGGCACTCGTCAAGGCATCTCTGCATAGCTAGCCTGAACATGTTCGGGTTCGCTATGATCGCTGCTAGGGAATTAGCCACTGCGAGTAGTTCTTCATTCGTCACCGGAGCAACCATTTCGGCCGCGCCCACACTGTCCTGTGGTGCAGGTGGCCAGGGGCATGTGGCTCGAGACGGGAAGAGTGCTTCGATAATCGTCGCCAACCGGTCAGGAGACCGTTCTGGAGGTGAAAAGCCCCCTTTGGTCTTGGCCATCAAGATTCTGTAGGCGTCACCCCACGGATTCGCGTTGGCACTCTCACACAGGTTGTCGAAACACGCTCTCTTGCTGCTTTTAATGGCCTTGTTAAGGGCCAATTTCGCAGCTCGAAACACTTCCTGACAGGGATCTCCCGCCCTCGGATACTGCACACCATAGTTGATCCTAAAGCGAATTGCTAAATGATCGCTATGGGTGTAGCCCTCGTCTACCCTCCATTCCATGCCTGGAACCAGACCTGGGCTGGCAAATGTTACATCAATCCATGAATCGAGCCCATTCCTACGGAATGTGCTAGTGGAACCATCATTGACTAGAACTGTGCCGAGTTTCGCAAGCGCCCCCAGTAGCGCTTGGCCCCTGTTATTTGTACAGCGACTGCCCCACTCCACTGCCAAAGCGTTAAAGTCTCCCGCAATGACAAACGGCTTTCGACCCAATAGGTCGGACGAAAGCCTGTCGATCATCTGATTGAACTGTTCTATGGGCCACCTTGGTGGAGCGTAGCAGCTGCAATAGAACACACCATTGATCTTGGCAATCGCAACACCCTCGGCGGAGGAGTGTATTACTTCTTGAACCGGGAACCGTCCCGTTGTACAGATTGCCACCATCCCAGACCCGTCCGACACCTAATTGCCGTTGCCGGCAGGGATGTTGTACGGGTCGGATAGGAGAGCGACATCTATCCTCGACTCCGAGACCGACTGCCACAACAGCTGTTGGGCTGCTGCACAATGGTTAAGATTTAGCTGTGAGACGTTCACGGATTCATCTTATTTGCCTCACCGAAGGGACACGAAGTCCACCCATAGCATGGTTATGGACTTGCTTCTTAGCGGTGCAGATAAGGCATTTATGCGCCTTAGTGCAGCCCCGCTCCTTATGTCTCTCTTCGCCGTAGCGACGATGTAGTTTGCTTCTGTCTGTACCCTTACACTCGTACGACTTATGGCCGGACTCAAGGCACCGATAGCACGTATCCACTGAAGGCGGCTGGGGTATGCTAACTGGGCATACTGACCAGCCGATCTTCAGTTTACCTATCACGGTAACCTTTTTTGCATCTGCCTTCAGTAGCTTGAGGTAGGCTACTTGCATGCCGGAGAGTCCCGCTCTCAAGCGCACAGAGGCCCGCTCAATTACTACGCCACATTGTTCTTTGACGGCAGCGACGACATCATCTGCGTTCGTGAACTCGTCCAGTTGCTTACACTGGAGTCATTTCCGCCCCAAACGATCTCACCTGGGCGGGGTTAATGGTGCCTTCTTTTTGCCCGGCGGGGGCATTTGCTCGCCGGTTTACCTCGACCAAACGGCGTTTGGCCGTGACGGTTACACGCCGTTTGGTGTTACTTTTTGCACTATCGCCTGGTGCTTTCCTAGGACGCTTCGCGTTCGACGTCGTCTTGCGCTTGCCCCTGACCTTCGAGGGGAACTCAGCCGCCGCTTCGAGCGACTTGGCTGCTCCATAGAAGGGGAAGGCCCCTGTCTGGGTACCTACGTCGGCCTTATCTCGACCTTCTACCCTCTTGGCGCAAGCCGGCTGCTCCTGTCTTACGACTCGAACAGCTTTTCGGAGCACCAGCAGGCTCTGTTTCAGATCCTTGTTGATGTTTTGCTTCGCATTTCTGAACTCGATGATACTATCGAGTTGCTCCACAACTTTACGCATCGCGGTTGGTGGCCCGTCCATCGCGTTGGTAGGGCTATTTCCTACCACTGCTGGGGAGTCACTGGTGCTGTCGGATACAGCCCTCGTCGCTCCACTACCCTCCCCACTAGGAAAAGACCCCATCAAACCACCTTTCGCAAAGGTAAGAAAATAAGTAAAATTAATATTCGAACACATATTAAAGTAACGTAACATAACTTAATCGACATTCCTTAATTAGTTATGAAATTTGCGTTTGGACTTTGTCTCATCAGAATATGATACTAATTTGGTTACATGCTTGTATTTACCCAAACCAACAATCAGATTCATTCCATCATTCTGACTGAAACTTTATGCAGAATCGAATGCTTAAGTGCAGAGAAAATATAAACTCCTTCACCAACCATTTGTTATTATGTGAACAGTTTGAAGGTAAACATTTTCGAACATAAGTAAACTGTGTAATCTATATCTGTTGTACTTTTGCTCAATAAACCCTCTCAAAAAAAATTTACATTTACCAAAATTTTCCCATTTGCGAATTTGCGTAGTATTTTCTGGTCCTTGAAAATATCAAATCATGAACAAAAATATTTTTTTTCGAAGAAAATAAAATAATACTAAAATTTAAAAAATACTTACAAAAAATTTTTTTCAAAAGGCAAGATTTTTATACTGCAACAATAAATTTGTAAATAGAATGAAAATGATCGTGCAAAGCATGAGTTCATTCATAGTTCTCTGCAACGAAGTATTTTCTTGCATTGTTAATAGTTGGAAGGTTTTATTTATTTTCCGAATTTAAAAATGGCCGTTTGGAACACTCGTAATAAAATAAAAGTGTTTCCATTGAACTACGAATAACTCACCATATGTACGAAAAATCGTATATTTTACGAAAACTTTCTGTACGAAACTAATGCATAGCGATTTACAAATGTAGTATCTCGGTTTAGGAAAAGAAAACTCCTATGCCCTCTTAAGCAGATAGATCGAATCCTTTTCCTATTCGGAAAACTAACTAGATTGTTCTATTGAATAGACCTCAGCGTAAATTTTAACAACGCTACGCAAAAACTGAGTTCAGTTGAGAAGAACAAACCATAAATCTGATTTAACCTTTTTAATTAGTTATTATTTGGAACAACTAATAAATTCTCGAATCAATTTTAAATGGGCATTTGAAATTATTCTCAATGGAACTAAATTTTAGCTCGGGTTTAGAATAATGCGCTACTTTGTGAAACTTAATTACTACCCAAGGAATTCCACGAAAATACGTTGGAAAATTTTTAAAATCGTCAACGACCATCTTCGATTCCGATGAAATATTACTTAAGTATTAAATGTTATTATTACACATTAATAAATTTTCATCAAATAATTGTTGAAAAGTAACAAACACTAAAACCAGTACTGTGAAAAATTGTTTGAAAGCGGAATTTTTAATAATGTCCAATTGAATAATATGAGGATTTAAGATTTATATCGAGCGTTATCTGGATTTCATTACCACCCAAAGCGCACCATTTTTTTTTCTCTCAGTGCGTATACTCACCGAAGACACTGCCCTGATTTACAGCGCAAACAAAATTTTCGTTCCGTCCAACCGTCGTCGTCGCCGTCGTTGTTGTCGTCGTCGTAGTCGGCGACCGAAATGTCTCGTGTATAGCAATCGGCGAATAAAACGCGTACACTTTTTTTTTCCAACCCCTTATTCGAAGTCATCCCCAAAGGGGTGCAAAAAACAAAAGAAAATCCACCCGATGCCCGATGATGGAAAGGGGCCAGCTCCTTTTCTGAAGTAACTCCGGCAGTGTTGGTGCCCGAGTACAGGTGGTGGTGGTGATGGTGGTAGGTGGTACATAAGGCAAAGGTCCGTTATGTATCGTATCGGAAAATATAAGAAAATGAATTAATGAGACGAAAAAGGGAGAAAAAAAAGCTGCCAGGCGCTAGAAAATTTCCAAGAAAAGAAGCAAGGGTTGGATGAAAAATTATGGACGACGAAAAAATAATTGAAGCAGAGAGAAGCCAGAGTGCTGGGCTGGCTATGGCTTGCTTGTTGGCTGCCTCGCTGGCACCGATGGGGGGATTAGAAAGAAATATTGAAATTAAAAGTAATTATTCCTCCCTCCGCCGGAAGGGCTGTTGTTGGCAGAATTACGCGAAATGGCTCTTTTTGTTTTGTTAATTTCAAAACTACTTTGGGTGAATTTTATAATGAATGATTTCAACCATCGAGATTTCATCAATAAAATCGTTAGGCTATTATCGGTGCTTCAAAATTCACGCAAACTCTTTATGATCCGCAAGCATGAGAGTTTAGTATAGATTACAACAATGATGACATGATGAGTATGATTTTTATTAAACACAGATTACAGAAATAGTTTAATCAATAGTGCTTCATGAATAAGGTATCGTCTTCCTTCATGCTGTCCTTGTAGCAAGTGTTGACCGGTTGATAGTATTTTATGATTGCAACGCAACACTCACTCTTTGAGGGATATTTTACCAAATATTTATAGGGATCCGAGCCCTGGATCGAAAGTAACCGCCTTTTTAAAAATTGTGTCTCGTTAACCAAGAGTAGTGGTAACTTGAAACTTTAAACGCGATTACCTCGAAATGATGCGTTTTCGTAAAAGCCCTTGCGCGTGATCACGAATGCGGAAAATCCAATCAACCGATTTTTATCATTGTTTGTTAATTGTTCGTAATTATGGTAGTACCTTAACGATTCCGTTTTTGTCGTGACTAACAATTAAGGGGTCCGTTTTCAAGCTCTCGGAATAAAAGCCGTGTAAGGTTTGGAAGGCTTATATCTTTTGTTATGCTGCGTTGTTTTAAACAATTTTTCGCCATATTGTCGAAAATATGTTCAGTAAATTTTGGACAACCTATCAATAACGAAAAACTGTTTTGAAAAATCTTTCGAAAACTATACGGATATGGTGAAAATTTACAGTTCCTTTCGGTCAAAGCTCGTCGCTGTTGTGCTATCTTATGACAAGCGCCATTTTGTACATTTCGAGAAAAACGATTTTTAAAGTTTGAGATTGTATATCTTGAAACTTATAAATGGTATAAACAATTCAAAGAAAATAAATGATGCTTCTATCTATTCTGCATTAATCTCTCAAATATTACGGAAATCGGTCAACTACATTGCGAGTTTTCTTTAAAAATGTAAACAAAAGTCGGTCTAACACGTGTCATAGGTGTGTATTGATGACAAAATTTGTATGGCGTGTCATAATCGTGCATGGAAAATTTTCCATAGAAAAAAATCATCAATTATTAACTTTTATTCATATCTTTGGCTTCATTTGGTCTATAAACAATCGGTGAGATGCATTTTGAAGGAAATGAGTCAGGGAATCTAGAAAAAATAGTTATTTTTGGTTACAGTGTTGCCAAATATGCTATATTTCCAGTTAAAAACTTAAATTGCGTTTTTGTCACAGTTCGTGCATTTTTGTTTCGAAAATGATTATGCCATTGTATTTATCAGATAGTTTTACATATAAAAACATATTATACATAAAGATAATTTGAGCGAATCCCCAGACACAGTCATTTGAAGCAAAAAATTAAAAATTTCTCAGCGCGTTTCTCGCTATATTTCAGTAACCAAGCAGAATATCAAAATTCTGTAAACGCCACTTTGTAGAGATTTTTTAGACAAATATTGTGGCATATCTAACTCAGTTTACCCCAAAATGGCGTTTGTCATAAGATAGCACAACAGCGACGAGCTATCAACATGGTGCACCAAACGAACACTTAAATAATGGAAAGTTTTAAATATGGGGCCGCTACAAATTTGTTTAAGTATCATTCATGTTGAGCTGTTAAGAGCGAACCAAACAGTTCCTGAAAGGGCTGTGCAATACCAAGAAGGAAATACTTGTGAGCTACTACTACCTACTACTTGCAGAAGCAATTATTTTCATTTCTGATGTTTAGAAAGTAGCATAAACAATGAAAACCCAGATTTAAAAGCACTCGACCGAAGCCAGTCCGTGATTAATTACCGCTATTTTCTTGCACTGAGCCACGAATTTTGAACAGTTTTCGCTCGAAACTCTACTTTTTTGACGATGGAAGTAAACTGATTTCGTTCGATGACCAGCCCCTTTGGCTTCGAACGTAAGCTGCATCGAGTACAAAACTGGGGGTCGTATGCGAGTGCGACATCATTCGTGTGTTACATTCGTGCTGGCTACACAACACATACACTCGCTATGTCTGGATGCGGAGAAGGAGAACAGACGAAGGGGGGAAAACGAATATGTCTCTTTCCTCCATCATCCATCCGGTAACCAGTGTTGCTACACTTGCATTTTTTATCAATAACACTGCCATGATAGTTCCAACGTATGTCGCAGATTGGAAAGGAATGTTGTTCCATAAGAATTCAATAAATTTCTTACAGTATTACCGCAGAGAATACTAACTGCAGAAGTAGTCAGATCCTTTAAAAAGCAAATAAATATTAAATTAAAAAAGATGGGTGGATAATGTTTGTGGCAAAACCGGAGCGTCGTGACTACACTCCGAACTGTTATTTCAAATCTAATGATATTAAACGGAATTACCTTTGAATGGGAAGTTTTCAAATTGTTATTTATGATATTATTGATGGTATGATATTGTTGATAGGTGATGCGCTGAAATCAAAGATCGTTGGATGATGCCGCCTTCTATCAGCATCACATAATTGGTATAGGAGTAGATCGTCAATCTGCTATAATTCTACCATGTGTTAGATGAACATGTTAGATTCCAAACTAAGCCACTGGATCAATTCAATAAACTATGTGTAGAAAGCTAAAAAGTCGATATCCAAATAAGCGCGTCGAGCTAACGTATTATATATAGCTGCAATTTCAGTTTTAGTTCTCGAATCGCGCTTAAAATTTGAGTAAACGCTATTGAGATAAATAAACGCAATAACTTTTTGTATGATTTTTTGGACCACCGCAACATATAAAATCCCCTAAGAGAAATTCAGTTTTTCCATACATAATGCATTTATTGAAGAATTTGAGTACTTTATTCACAAAGTACTAGTGATGATTCGTTTGTTCTTCTTTTTTAGAATCTATTTCCTCCATTTAGTTTTCGAGAGTGCTATTACAAACCATTTTGTTGAAGAAATGAATCCATGCACATATTTTGTCGTATGTAATTTTATATGTTCGTTGATTTGAAAGCATTGTAATGGGTCCGCTGGGTGATGCCAATCGAGCTGACGTTTCTGTGGACTGAGCAAACTAATTTCTATGTTTGTGTAGTGTTTATTTGACCAGCTAGGGAACTAGTGCACAGAGCATTCAATGTGAATAGGGAAAACCCATGGTCTTGTCTGAGTGGAATGATGACTTCAATCATGAATAAGGTTTGAGAATTGACAATTCGCGAGAAGGATCGTAAACCAGTTACCAATTTTCTTCAGTCATATCAGCACGAAGAATATTTTTTTATTGTCATGTTCAATGGTTTGCTTTCAGTTCATTAAATTATGTTACAAATTTTTTTCTCATTATATTGCATTGAGCATTTTCATATAGTTTTGAGTAGTACATGCACTATACTATTGATTACCATGTAAACCATATTTCATGAGCATAAAAATATTATAGCCTAAGTTTTGTGTTAAAAAGTGACAAATTCTGAAATCTGTCGGTTTTGGTATATTGTTGTTTCAATCTAGTAATTTAGTTTTTCCTGCTTCCATGGCATAAGAAGCAACAAAAACTATCTATCCTTCATCTCCTGCATCTTTTAAACTTTCTAGTTTATTGTACTAAATTAGTGGATTGTCCACTGAACATTTTGCGGTCTAAATTGGCTCTGGTCGGTAACGGAGTGGCAGGCACAGGCGATCACCTATGCTTTTGTAGTAAATTAGTAGTTTAATACTCGTCATCTACTTTTCAATTCGTGATAAACCTTCTTCTCTCTAGTAGTTGAGATACAAATAAAGTAAGGTTTTTAGTTCAGTTAATTTTAAACCGCTCGTATTCTTGTCGCCAAAATAATCGATATTTCCCAGTTGTATTCCCGGTTTGGTTTCCCCTCTTATTTTATTCTATCCACAAATCTATGAACATTGTCTATGGTCCGAATATACGACGTTAACTGCTTCATGATTTATCACATATTGATCGTTATTTGGTATTAGTGGTTGTGAATTAGATCACTAAGTTAACAAAGTCTTTATATTTTCTCGAAAATACGACACGACACTCGGAATATAATTCATGGATCCATTCTTGCTTTGCCAACTGGTTATGATTGCGAGCATATAAGTTACAATTCACCATTCGTGGAATGGTCCACAAATTCAAAAAAAAACACATCCACTTTCAAGATATAGTTGATTCCTTATATGTTAGACTCGATTCACTAGTCGAGCTCGTGAAACTGTTCATGATATAGTTCATAAAGTAATAAATCTTTCACATAATCTTAAAATACTTACGTAAACAATTACAAAGAATTCAGACTATTATTCATGGATTATTCGCTCTACTCTTTGGTTTTGAAATTTCTATGTGAGCTATTGTGTACAACTGCTAGCAACCAGTCTCATAGGCGCGAGTATTACACGGAAACGAAAAACTACCTAAAATTGAGTTCCTTTAACTCCTTTAACTCTCGTGGTATCGTGGGGGAACTTAAAATTAGGTAAACCGTGTTGAAGGTAGTTTCCATTTAACCACGGCAAAAATTACAACTCATTGATAGGTTTTACAGCTGATGAGTTTCATTGATGTGCGTGATGTTTACGTTTGTTTTGATTAGCTGAAAAAAGCAGAATGATTCGTTTTACAAATCACGCGTTGGTGTCCATGATCTGGATACCTAGTTAGAATCGACGCAAATGGAATATGAGGCATTGCGTTTCAACTAGATTTTTTTTCGATGAGGTGGAAATTGGCACACCCATGAGGCGATAATTGGATCGTTGAGGTGGGAATTGATGCACAGAATGGAACATTTATTTTCATTTATGCTGAAAATTGAGGCAATTCTGCTAAATGAGCATTATATAGATGTTTAAGAAACAGTACACTGATACTTTATTCTGAGAAAGGTTATTGATAATATGGCTTCTTTTAAAGTTGTTCAAAAAATAGTGCGACCCTCTCCCTAATGGTGCCAAAATAGGCTCATCACCCTATAAAACTACAAAAAATACATAGTTTTTGTATCATTTCACGGAGTAGGATTGAAAAATAAAAAAGGGGATCAAGTCTCCTCAGTCTCCCCTATCCCTTGGATTAGGCATTGCGTTCAATCATGAGGTAAATGTTGGATGGTATATCAATACACAGATCAACAAGTAATTCACCTAGTAGTGAGATAAAAGATTTCTCATATAATTATACTCGTGGCGTCACCGAAAGCAACTGTATGTTTGAAGCCCAAAAGTCTAGCGAAAATTTAGCTCTTTTCCTTATACTACTCACATTAATTATGACAAGAATGAAAGAAATCAATATATCATAATAATATACCTATAAAAATAATGTCACTGCATTAACCATCATTTGCCATTCCTCACACGCCCCCCCCTCCCATCTCTCTCTCTCTCTCTCTCTCTCTCTCTCTCTCTCTCTTTCGCTCTCTCTGTCTCTCTTCTATCGCATCTCTCTAGCTATTTCTGTATCCATTTCTAAGTTGTGTGATAATCTGCCAATCTGAAATATTTATTAATTGTAATTGCGAAGGTTTGAGAAAACAAAACTATTTTTTGCCTGCTGCTACATCAACTCAATTTTAATTCAGTTATATTCAAAGCCTGTATCTATAATTAAGGAAATTCATGGCTATACCCGAAAAATATTTGGCTTAACTGGGTAATATGAAAGTTTGACGATGAAAATTTTCAAAAGAGTCATTCCACTATTCGTATCTCTATTGAATTTTGAATGAAATATATGCTCAAAGACTGAAAGCTGAAGTCAGCAGGATTGGTCTTGCCATCAACGTTTCCAAGACAAAATACATGAGAGGAAGAAGTTCTAGAGACGACAATGTGAACCTCCCACCCGAGTTCGGATTGACGGTGACGAAATCGAGATGGTCGACGAATTCATGTATTTGGGCTCACTGGCAACCGACGATAATGATAACAGCAGAGGAATTCAGAGACGGATCTTGGCGGGAAATCGTGCCTACTTTGGACTCCGGAGGACGCTCCGATCGAACAAAATTCGCCGCCGCACGAAGTTGATTATCTACAAGACGCTGATTAAATCGGTGGTTCTCTACGGCCACGACACCTTGACTATTCTCGTGGAGGACCAACGCGCTCTTGGAGTTTTCGAACGAAAGGTGTTGCAGATGGAAGACGGAACGTTGCGCAGGCGAATGAACCATGAGTTATATCAGCTGCACATTCCTTGTATTGATACGAACTTTCATGAAAAAAAAAACGGATCAAGGGCCAAAAATATCCACAAATCAGATCCAGGAAAAGAAGTCTCCAAAAGTACCCACTCTCGATGGCGGATGCAACTGCAATGTGTCTTCTAACTTATCGTCGTCCATATCTGGATATACTGAGTAGTTTGAACCATTTCTTTTTCACAGTATTGGTCTGTATAGGACTTAATTATCCATATTTCCTGCACGAGAATTCCGAACGAAACAATATGAATATGGATGAAGGATGAATGGAAATAGACTGCATTGCAATCAACTGAATGCACGGCTTTTATGCTATTGACATAGCCTAGACATTTCACACTATTTACTTCAATGCAAATAAAAATTTTGAAATATCTACCTGTCTCATTCACGAATCGCATTCTCCCTGTCGTTCTCTGTTCAAGGGGATTGAAAGCACATGTGACCTTATCTCACTTTACTATATTTAATTGCGCGTTAAAATACTGGACCGGTAAATTCTATTCTGTACATAAATCTTTTTTTCGGGAATATGTGACCAAAAAGTAAACTTCGAATTTCAAAGCAAATTGAACGTTCCAGGTTCCTGATAAATAATGAAGGTCCAACAATAAAGTAGAAACACCAGATAATCTTAAAACGACGCCGCGGCTTAGCTTAAATTGTCATTTTCAGCCAAATTAGGTAACATTTGAGGTTTTGTCCGACTTTTGTTTGAAGACCCGCCACTGTGCGCCGTCAAGTAAAGAAGCATGAAAACAAAAAGAAAAAAACCAAAAAAAGATGGAAGACCTAGAAAGTCCATTGCATATTTATTAGCCTTTTCTCAGAAGATGGGATTTCCAAAACATTTCAAAACTTTTTGATGCAATGGTTCTCAAATTCGTACAATCCGGTTTATTCATTTTCTTAATTCAAAAATGTTTTAGCTTCAAATATATGACCGTTTCATTTCAATTAATTATTTCATTCCGCATATTTTTATTCGTTTTGTTCATCTGCGTCTATTTTACTTATTTTATTCGTTTCATTCTTTGCATTCACTCTGATCAGTTTATTCATTTTGTGCATTTTACTCATATCATTCATTTAACTTATTTGATTCATTGTTTTCATTGTATGCATTTTATTCATTTTTTCAGTTTCTTCATTTTAATAATCTGACTACGTTTTCAGTTTCAATCATTTCATCAAAATAATTTATTTGATTCAATTTATTTCTTTATATTAATTTATAATCTTTTACCATTGTTCAATTTTTCATTTTAATCAATGCATTTAATTCTGCCAATTTTTTTTATTCATTTTATCACTTCAGCTCATTTTGTTTATTTGATTTGTTTGTTTTATTTATGCATTTCATTTACTTTTTACTTTATTCATTTTGTTCATCCATTCTTTTTATTCATTTGATCCATTTCATTAATTTGATTCATTGTATTCACTGGATGAATTAAATCAATTGGATTCATTTGATAAATTTGATTCATTTGATTCTTGTGATTCATGTGATTCATTTGATTCATATGATTCATTTAATTCATTTGATTCATTTGATTCATTTGATTCATTTGATTCGTGTGATTCATTTGATTCATATGATTCATAAGATTCATAAGATTCATATGATTCATTTGATTCATTTAATTCATTTAATTCATTTAATTCATTTGATCCATTTGATCCATTTGATTCATTTGATTCATTTGATTCACTTAATTCATTTGATTCATTTGAATCATTTGTTTTATTTGATTCATTTGATTCATTTTATTCATATCTTTAATTTAATGCATTTCACGTTCAGTTATTCGTTTTATTTCATTCAATTTGTTAGTATGAGTCAATTTATTCTATTAATCTAATAACTATTTCTAAATATAATCTTAATTTTTATTTAATAACCGAATGTAATTTGATTCGTGTATATTATAATTTTGGTTTACATTAATTTTTCTACTCATTTCATGAATTTAAAAACCTATTATTTCATTTTTTGTTTTACTTTTTTATTTCGGTCGTTTTGTTGATTTCTATAATTTATTCAGTTTATTCGAGATTTTATTCGTGCAAGACTAGAAACTATTTTCATCCCACCTCTAGTTGGGTGCCTACTTCTCGTGGAATGTGTAAGAAATGTCTCATCTCACTGCAAGGTGGATTAAATCGGTTTTTGACGTAGGACTACGTCTTTGTTTTCGATATAGGGGTGCACGTCGCAAATTCTACAAAAATGGTATGTAACGAAAAGTGGTCCAATTTTAAACGCATATAATTCAGCCATCTCACGATAAATTTTTAAATTTTTTGCGCATATCGCCTCGAAACACTTCTAAGAATAGATTCCAATAGATAAACCCAAAGATTTTTGATATCATGGCATTAAAAATTTAAATAATGAACAAACTAGTCAAAATATCGCGCATTTACACACAGAAGATAGCGCTTCCCTAGTCCAGCACGGCAGATTTGTGTACCTAGCGCGCTACGCTTCTATGAATGACGTCATCATCGACTATTTAAACGGACGGATTTCGCCAGAGCAGCTCAGTTGCCTGTTGAACAGCAGGCGAAGCAGATCACTGCGCTGTGTGTTTCCACAGTCAGTGCAGCTGGTTTAGAAGTCCGTTACAGTGCATGTGGAGGTACGCTACCCAGTGAATGCGAATGAGATTGTCCGTATGCTATATTTTATGTTGTGCTCGTTTCCAGCACACTTTTATGTATAATTATTAGTACACAAAATAGTTTGTACATGCGAGCTCCATTTGCAAACACGGTTAACATAGTGTCGTGGTATTAGTAGTCTCTTTCGCTCTACCCATCATCATCAGCGTTGATTCATTTTGCTTTGTGTGCTTGGGTTTAACGTTTGAGTCGAATGTGTAGGTAGTTAGATCTAATTTGTTACTAAATTGCATAACGAAAGTTTATTATTTACGTTCGATCAATTCATTGATTCATTTCCCCTTCACGTGATTCATTTCCACTCAGCCTATAGTATTTTGATTCTACTAATAAGTACATACTACAAAGCCTATTTATGAATGACTACACTGCCACTTGAAAAACCGTTACAAAAACGCATCTTGTCCATATATAGAATTGTTTTCGTTTTTTGTATATTTATAGCTTCGATATATGATTAAGACCACAGCATTCGCTATATTTGCATGCGTACTTTAGGAAAGTTACAATAATGGCAAAATAGACCACGCATTCTGGTCTATACATGAAATGTGATTATATTGTCTGAAACTTGATTTTTTTTTTCACTGATCCGGGTTTTTAACAACACAAAATCGAAAAGTTTTTACAAGCTAATCTTATGCTTTAAAGGTTTAGTTCCAGATATTAGTTCGGTCACAGTTTTCTGTCTTCTTTCTTCAGATCTTCTTAAATAAGTTCAATCGGATTCGATCACCTACTACAAATGGACCTGATAACCAAGAAGGTTTGGTTAAATATGAAATACTCGATGTTGATTGGTTGTGATTAAACCATACGCAAGAAATATATTTGATTTATTATTACTATAAATGTACTAAGAAAATAAATATTTTACATTAAGTAGTATAGTCCTACGTCTACAGTTCGTGCAACCCCATAGGGCTGCCCCTTGTAGTTTTTATACTCAAATTTAAGTTGAATTTACCTAATTTTGAGTTCACCCCAAACAACTCAAAAGTACCTTCCTCCACGGAAGACCTCGACTGAGTCGAATCTCTCTTTTTGTTTTTGACAACACTAATAAGTGCGAAAGCGACGCACAACTCAAAAGTAAGTTAAAAGAACTTATTCTGCAGGTTGTTTTATTTAACCGTGTAGATACAAGGAAACTACTAGGACCTGTAACCAGGGTTGCCACTATTTTTCAAAGAAAATCTAGAAGTTCAATTACAAATATCTGGCAAAATCTGGCACTTGACAGCGACCTCATAGTCATCGAAATTTGGCATATATTTTAGTTTTCGTAGAATGTGCATCAATCGATTTTTGTAAAATTTGGGACATTTTTACCCAAATTTCCAAAATGTGTATGTAGCCGATTCCTAAACTTAAAAATCTGGCAGAATGAGAGATTTGTCTTTTTGTCTGGAAGCTGCCAAAACCTCTGGCTGTGCCAGATAAATCTGGCATAATGGCATCCCTGCCTGTAACCCTGTTATTCTTTTGTTAAGATTCAGTGTAATTTTCGAAATTAAATGAAATTGCGCTGAGCACCAAAAATACATTACCTAGCCACAATTCATGTCCGTGAAATAATTAAGAAAACTATAAGACACGTGAGTCTGTGTAAAAAATCCGACGGTAAGCTCAAGATTAAAATATCACGATAACACGACGAGAATTTACTAAAATCGTTACACAATCGTTCAATTATTGACTTTTTTAGTCAATAAAGTTAATATAAATCAATGTATCATCAAGTTATGAACTAGAATCATAAAAATATTAAACATATTCAGGTACAACCACCTACTAAACATTTGAGTATAATGGAATCCATGGCACTGCATTTTCTTTCAACGTAAGATTTGCTTTTATCTTGAATGCAAAGTATGCTCGATGTGCTGGAATCATACAGATCTGCACCCTGACGAAATCTAAATATACAGTTACTATCATTCATAATAATTCCACGACTTGATGTTTTAGCTCCTGTTGGGTTGAAGCTGATCACTAAACAAGTCTGATTGAAAATGGTCTGAGCGTATCTCTAGTTTTCGTTGCACCTGCGCACCGCCAATTTCTCTAGCAGTTCCGGGGATCTTCAAATTCTAATCCATTGCATACATCTATTCAGATTCGATACACCGAATCAATTAATTCACTAACATTCTATTATGTGCTTACTCACAGATCGGCATCGTGTTGTAACTTAAGAAATGGTTGTGAACAACTCCCGCCATGCTCACTTCGACAAGAATGAGTTTCACATTTTCAGCCCATTTTGTTTTGGTTTGCATGAGATTAAAAAGACGGTAACGTTTTCGGATGGGTGCAGAAACTAAGTTACGCATTTAGCTCTGTGTCAAAATCTTTTCACTAACGCCACGTTCGCTGATATGGCGCATTTTTGTAATTTAAATCGACCGTTTTACCTACGAGTGATGAAAATTCATCTCGTGTTACGTCCTCTTTGTCTGTGATACCGGGCTGATGCAACTGCCACTGAAAATCTTTCCTGAGTGGGGCTAGATGACACGATTAATAATTTATGCGACCAGAAATCTTGCCCTCTGCATCGCCACATCAGTGCACCAACGTCGCTAAAAGTCAAGATCACTCTGCCCAACTATTCTTCAAGAAAAAAATTACAAAATTGGTCACGATTCAATCAATGATAAATAAACCTCGTATTGAAAATAATTTTTGTGTTTTTACAAAACTAGTTCACGCGTGAACTAGTTTTGTAAAAACACAAAAATTATTTTCAATACGAGGTTTATTTATCATTGATTGAATCGTGACCAATTTTGTAATTTTTTTCTTGAAGAATAGTTGGGCAGAGTGATCTTGACTTTTAGCGACGTTGGTGCACTGATGTGGCGATGCAGAGGGCAAGATTTCTGGTCGCATAAATTATTAATCGTGTCATCTAGCCCCACTCAGGAAAGATTTTCAGTGGCAGTTGCATCAGCCCGGTATCACAGACAAAGAGGACGTAACACGAGATGAATTTTCATCACTCGTAGGTAAAACGGTCGATTTAAATTACAAAAATGCGCCATATCAGCGAACGTGGCGTTAGTGAAAAGATTTTGACACAGAGCTAAATGCGTAACTTAGTTTCTGCACCCATCCGAAAACGTTACCGTCTTTTTAATCTCATGCAAACCAAAACAAAATGGGCTGAAAATGTGAAACTCATTCTTGTCGAAGTGAGCATGGCGGGAGTTGTTCACAACCATTTCTTAAGTTACAACACGATGCCGATCTGTGAGTAAGCACATAATAGAATGTTAGTGAATTAATTGATTCGGTGTATCGAATCTGAATAGATGTATGCAATGGATTAGAATTTGAAGATCCCCGGAACTGCTAGAGAAATTGGCGGTGCGCAGGTGCAACGAAAACTAGAGATACGCTCAGACCATTTTCAATCAGACTTGTTTAGTGATCAGCTTCAACCCAACAGGAGCTAAAACATCAAGTCGTGGAATTATTATGAATGATAGTAACTGTATATTTAGATTTCGTCAGGGTGCAGATCTGTATGATTCCAGCACATCGAGCATACTTTGCATTCAAGATAAAAGCAAATCTTACGTTGAAAGAAAATGCAGTGCCATGGAATCGAATATGCCTTATCATCGCGGCGATTTTGTACTTACAAGAAGTAAAAGTAAACGCCAGCCTGTAAAATGAAGTAATCCCACCAAAGTTCAGCCGGAATTGAACTGGAAATCAGGCTTGTTCCAGTCCCGGTCAAAAAAATGCGGACGAACATGGTCAGGCGATTTAAACAGTTTGACGTTTAACTCAACTCGCCTGTGCTAATTGCCCCTAGGAACAAATGCAATTTGCGAATGCGATTTAAAGGCAATTTCAACACTTAGACAAATTTTCTGGCGGCTGAAAAGGACTTGGTTGTTTTTGCGTTTTTCAAACGTGGCGGTTCATGTTTAGCTTAAGCTTAAAATAGTTTTTTTTAACGATTAGCGTGTTATCGCTTGTATTTTGTCTGTCTAGTGCACTTCATTTAGCCAACAAATGTGGGAAATTGTGGAATCGTGTGTAAATATAGTGGAATAAGATATCTGACCTAAACTCACAATAAAAATCAGATTGTGGTAAGTTTTCGTGTACAGTGCCAATTTCACCATTGATTCTTCCTATAGTTTGGTGGTGATTACCTAGTGTAGTGATAAGTTTATGTGAGTAGATAATGAATCCGAAAATAAGTAATATTTATAATTTTCATATTAGACAATTAAAGGCGAATAAATGGCGCGTTCCGTGGGCGATTTATGGGCGGGTAGAGCGGCTAAAAATGACGGTGGCAAATCGCCCCAATGTTGCATTTGAAATAGCCCCCTAATTGCCAGCAATTTGCTGGCAAATTGAAGGCCAATTAGCGCATCCGAGTTGGCAAATAGCCCCCCGTTAGCCCTTTTTGACTGGGTTTCTACACGGGATCCAGTGGCACAACCGATTCTAACAAGAATCGGATGTGTCACTGTAGCAGGAATACGAACTGGAACCAGCCAGGATTCCGGTTCGTTTCCGGCTGAGCTTAACTGGGATGTGTCTACCTTGAAAGGTGTCCTTACACGATAATTAAAAGTGATATTTCTGCGCAGTAATGCCATTAATAACGCCTCCTGTTAGGGTACCTGATATCTGCGGGAGCGACGGTAAAGAAGACTAAATTGAAACAAAAAACAATGAAGCGACAACAAGAATTAATATCCTCAAACAAAACAAAAACTGTTTGATCGTTGCTTAATTTCCCAAATATAGAACAATAAATAATTATTATGGGTCATTGAAATACAGTCGTTACTCTGCATCCTTCAAAGTTGTCAATTGCAATCATTATTTCATGCGAAGTCGTAGTATGCGACATCGACAATTTTTCTATTTCGTTCTTCAAATTTTATAACTGTAAAAATAGTTCCACCTTTCATTTATTATCTGGCATTTCGCAAGCAGGGTGGGCACTATTAGAGCATCAGTTAAAAAAATTTGATGTGGTTGCGAGAATTACATTTTGTGCAATGTGTCCAACAGATGTCGCTAGTACATTGTGGGCGATGATTTTTTTAGAATTTTCTTCAAGCTGTAACGTCTGTTTGTATGTGCCTCATACAATAGAACCCGAAAATTTGGGAAAGGAATTGTACTGCCAAGATTTTTTTAGTTACATAGGTGTCAATATTTGTTACGCCGACACACGCCGGCGCGCCGCCGCCGATAGTGTCCAACGGCGTGACGCCGCCAACGCCGCCGCCGCCGGCCAAATATGTCGCTTACGCCGCCGCCGATTAAAAATGCATCGGCGCACACCTCTACTTGGGATTACCAGGAGTTGTACATTGAAGGATGATTTTTTACTCCCTGGCATTATCATCTATTGATTCTTTGTGCAATTTTTTTGCAATAACGGAGTAGCAACCAGGAGTGGTCGCACAAGCCCAAGCTAAAAAATGGTCGCTTTTTGAAGTTTTCTAGAAAATCGCTGCATTTCATTCAAAAGCTTGTTGAACTTATTCGGAAAAGCTACTCCCTCATTTGTGCAAATCTTGATGCCATATAATCTTGGGTTCATGAAAAATCACTCAACAACACCGAACCTGATCAGCTACATATCTACGCTGATAGAAAGGTAGCAAAAACCTGCTACCTCACCGACTTTCGTCAAAACAAGTTTTGATTATCTAAGCCTGCAAATCCAAGCAAATTATTTCAATTAATTTATTTGTCACGGTTCGATGCGTGAGCTTAAACGAACCGTGAGTCTTTTATATATTTACAGAAACTAAATGATAAAATAATATTGTTTCTGTATTACCATCGAATTTATCTATGTGAGCGAGGATTCTTCTCCTTGGCGGTGAATCATTGACAGTCGATTGATTCGATTTGCTTCTTCGATTTGCTAACTACGGGCATGGTCATTATTGTCTGTAACTTGTTTGGCGGTGCTATGTATAACGGATGCCAGGTTCTAGGATCACGAAAGAAGAAATGCGGTTTCGCCGCATTCTTACTATTATAGCACAGTTTCCAGTGCTGGCGAAGAAATTCCTCGTCTTTAATGGAGATCCCTGCATTATCCTCCATATACACGGGAATCTTGAGCTGAATGTTCACCATATTCAACAATGTGTTTCATGCTGCTCTTAGTTTAAGTAGACTGTCCGTAGTTCCACTTCATAGTTGACCGAAAATGCACAATGAACCAAAAAATGATTCTTGGAAGGAGCAAATTACTAGGCATTTTCATAAAATGGTCAAAAACGACGTCGGCCACGTTCAAGGCTGTTCTACCGGGAAGGATGTTGCTTCTTCTTTGTACTTCAATTATCATTTCCAGATTTTTATAGTTTTCGTTAAGCTTGAGCTTCACGTAAAATAGTTAGAAAATGTCTTGAAACATACTCTATCGATCTTTTCTTTAAAATATTTTTTTTCTGAAGGAAAACTAGCAAAGGAAAATAATGGAATAGTCTCGAAAAAAAATTATCGAGGGTATTAAACAAACCGAAGCTACAACGGAAAAATCGATTAGATTTGTGAAGAGAATATGAAATAATTTTAAGCGGCCTAAAATAAGTACTAACTGTACCGACAGATTTACTTTGTAACACGGGTACAATAACAGTTCCACGCGCGCATCTTTTATTTCGCTTCATTGTTTGCATACGACCCACAGAGATCTTCACTAATGCAGCTACTGCCAGACTGGCTCCAACCCCAAACCGCTGTCAAAATGTATGAAGGTCCTAGGTGGGGATAGAAGTTCAGTATCAGAGGTGAATGGCGACATAATTTTGCCTCATGTTGCATATGAACCGATTTTTTTTAATTGGAAACTTATTTTACACTTCGCGCCCGACCCGACCGGGCGATTACTAATTACTGGCTTAAATTAAAACCGTGGCGACTTCTTCGCCCTGCGGTTGAATCACGACTTCTTCGAAATTCTGCCAGCAAAAGACTTTTTGTAATTCAAGTTTGAAGTCTTTTCTCGGGTGTAACGATATAACGATAATTTGTATGGGATTTCTACAGAGGAACGCACATGAAAGAAATGGTGTCCGGCCATTAGGCCGAAGGTAACCGGCCGAATAGACAATAGGCCGAAGGACATTAGGCCGAAGGACATTAGGCCGAATGGACACTATGCCGAATGAGCATTAGGTAGAAGAGGAAAAGAAAGTCGAAGCTTGTCCTGCTGAGCTTTCGGTGATTTTCGATTATTATTTGCTTTGCTTGCTTCTCAATTATTTGCTATCCTTCTTTTTATCATCTTTCGAATTATATTAATGTAAAACGTTCTATCCAACCAGCCCTATTAGAGTTTTAAAAGCGATAACCTATTGAATATATGTACACGTACCATCGGTTTCTACACTGCTCTAGTTCTTGTAGCGAAGTCAGTGTAAAGCGGATCCGAACCGGCGTAAAGCTGATGAAGGTCCATCGGGCGAAATGACCACCGACCCATCGTCGGAAGCGATGGCCGCTCGTAAGCAAACCCGTGATCCACCCGTTTGTCCGGATTACTCAAATATAGGGGCTATAAGTTAGTTTAAGTCCGACGGAGCGGCAGCCATATTGGGCAGTACACGACTTGAAGCGATGCGGCATTAGTTTTGGTTTGCTTACCGCCTAAATATAAATATATATTAATGGTGAACAAACTATTTGTTTTATTTAAATATGCAGCGAAAAAGATGACAAAAGTATGCTAAAAAAATTGAGAAATCGTAACGGCTCACCCTTCATTGAAAACAGTCATTGTTTTAAATCTTCTGTTCAGTTTCTATTTGGTTCTCACTTTGGTTCATTCGGTCTGTTGACCATTCGGTCTAAGAACCATTCGGCCTAATGACCATTTGGCCTAATGACCTTCGGCCTAATGACCTTCGGCCAAATGCCATTGTCGTTGATGAATGGAAATAGACTTAACAAATCATCTTATATTTATCGATGTTACTCTACATGTCATTTTAAAATAAAAATGATTCTTGCACAGCCGAATTTATTGCAAAAAACGAGATTTTCGAGTTTAAATTGTTTATAACGAATTCACATAAATTTTCATAAATGCTAGTTGTACTCCTTACATCCCTAAGAGTTGATAAAAAGAAAAAAATCGAATTTATATGTCAGCACTAACTAGAACTTCATTAAAAACTTAGAAGAAGTAGGTGAGACGTATACGTCCCACTGCGTCGAAAAGGGTTAACACGGTTTCTGTCCTTTTGAAAACAAAGAACTTAGAAGATTTTTGGAAAATTGGAAAAGGTTCGATCTTGAAGATTCCTTTTAGCCCGCACTTCAACAGTGTGGTTGTTTTCGGAACAGTATTAACGAGTAGACACCAAATGTCTATGCCTGAAGGCATTTAAAAAGCAAGTGACTTCCGGTTTCGTGGAATTCTCTAAGACCCAATCAATATGGGTATTTTTCGAACGAGCTTAACGAGTAGACGCCAATTTTTGCTGACTGACTCCATTTTGAAAACCAATTCTTCAAAACCCAATCTATATGGATATTTTGGACACGGAATTGATGAGTAGACGCCAAATAACGATGTTTGAGGTCATTGTGAAAAACAAGATGGCGACTACGGTTTAGTAAAATTTTCTATAACTACAACAATGTGAGAATTTTTTGAATAGCGTTGATGAATAGATACTGGATGTCAATGTAAATATTTATGCAAAGATTCTATCCTTCATTTCGACATTGACTCGTGCTGTCCGTTGATTAAATTCTTATTTTTTTCTAAAAGCATCGACTCCAGTACTAAAGCTGATATCAACTCCATCTATAAGTTCAAATATTCTTAAATTCGTGTCAATTTGCATTTTGTGAAACGAAACATATTCGCAGATACCTGTAAAACTAGTCAATCCCTATTTATGAGCGGTTTTCGATTTAGTAAACTGTCGAATGGTCTTGAAGAAACTTTACAGACTGATTTGTGTGTCAGAGTTCTATGAGAGCAGCTTAGTCTTACCGTTTCTTCTCAGTTTAGCAACAATTCAGAAGTCCCACAAGGAAGCAAATATAGTAACATAACCTTATTATTTGATTTGGTTATGTTAATTCGATATATCGCAATTTCCAAATCGATTACTTGGAACGAAACAAAAAACAATTTGACAAATAGAATCAACGGTGAAATCGACTTAACCCATTCATGCCATGTTGTTTGTGGACAACTACGTTTTTAAGCAGCTATAACTTTTGCTTTAGGCAAGAATTGCTCCTAAAAACAAGTAAGGCTAATAAATGTGATTATTACCTTTCATTTGAGCAGTAAAAGTTGCAAGTATTAGCTCTAAAACTGAAGTTATTATAATTAGCCTGATTGGATTCCGTTGGAGCAGTGCTACCAGAGAAAGTTTACGTTGACGATGAAACATGAAATTTTGATATATATTCGTTATATTGCAATTTTTTTTGAAAACTGATAAAACCTATCAATTTAGACCGTCTTCGACTACATTTTCCAAGTAATTGGACTATTGTAAAAATGCTAGGAAAATTGTAAGAAGCATTGGAAGGTAAAACCTGCGCAGTTTCTAGCACTGCGATGAAAGCACCTATCGCTATGGAAAAAGGTTTTCAAGGAAAAATAGTTTTGGATCCCTGTATACACAAGAAAAAAATTGAGCATGAAAGGGTTAATGAAGATTAGAAAAGTTATACTAAATACCAAATTTTGAGATCGTGAACCTGATTCATATGCTTCGTCAGGATGGCACAGGATTTTCCTCTACAGAACGAATGATGTGCCAATCATAATAACGTGGGATCTGAACATTGACATTTCGAAAAGTAAAATACCACTGAACTTACGTCTCGAAAAAAAAAAATTAAAGAAGCAATCAATACTAAAAATTCGTTTATTCCACAATACTAACAGCAATACACCAATGGTACATTTGATTGTAATGCATCGAATTGGGAAAATACAGTAATGAACAACATTCAAATAGCTGGAAATGAGTTGATTTCTTGCCATTTCTTAGCACATCTTACGTATTTCAGCAAGTTTGGGAAAATCATGGGGAAATAATATCTAACGAAGATTATTGATGTTTAAATGGGTAAGTTAATAAGCTCAACATTTTCTTCCATGAACAAATTCTCCAGGTTCAAGGCTGAATAAACGGAAGAACATACGCACACACAACACCAATGAAATGTATCAACAAACTGAAACCCTCTAGCTCAATCGGGAAGCGAAGGAAACCCAGCATCCCCATTCTTATGTTTATGCAATCGGCAAGCAAAACATTGCTTCTCGCCTACTAGATATGTATGTTGAATCGATGTTGATATATATACACACGCACGTAACAAGCGAGCGAGTGACCAAAAGGGGTTCTCCCTATTTACTAACGGACGGTAAACACACATGTGTCTGACCGGCATTCGGGGTGTTTATTGGAAAACATACACGCAGCGAAGTGCATCCTCCGATGGACGTGCGAATCTGGTCAGTTTCGGTTGCACAGTCGTTGGCGGGTGACCTTCACGTACAGTCTTTGCAGTCGGTGCAGTGTCGTTGACGGGTATGATCTTGGAGTTTGACATTTCCGGTTTGACCGGCATGTAACAAAACATGGAATAAGGCAGAAGGGAATCCTCTGCTAACCCTTTTGCTCATCGTGCAATAGTTTTCCGATTCACTGCAATAGTGCGTGTGTATTTACGGGTAAATGAAACTTTTTAAATTTAGTGATGCTGGTTGATAATTGATAGGCGAGGTAGGAAAAGGATGTTTGAACAAATCGAACAAAACGAATCGCACGAGGAACCGATTCGGGATGAAGTTTAAGGAAAAGTTAACGGTAAGTATCTTGTATAGTGCTAAGTACGAAAGTCGAATGAAAAGTTTTTTTCTAGCAAAGTATGACAGCCAATTAGGTATAAAAAATTAGCGTTGTTTAGAATACAATTTCTTTCAACAGATTATCATTCAGTGTATTTGCTGAATTAATCATCTTATAAAGTAGCGTTTGGAATCTTGCATAATTCACCAAATACGATTTTTGTTATATATTCCGACAGACATTTCCTGCATTCATTTATTGCGATCATTTCGGGAAGATGAATGAAGTCAACTATTACATGTTAAGTAATACTTTCACTCTCCCAATTCAATAAATTTTAAATACAACGACAGAGATTGAGTGGCCAGCCTGACTATTTCTTAGTTTAGTGGGCCTGGATTCAGTCTCAGCAGGGTCGTTGGGAAATCTCTGGCCAGGTCTTCCTTCATGAGAGGTAAAGCCGATCATCCCGATCCATATGATATCTAGGATTCAGAGCATACAGTTAATGCCGGTGATAGGCACTCAGTGCGAAAGATATCATTTCTAATGGCAAAAGATCCTGACTCCTGCATGTAGAAGACAAAAGGTCAAGTCGCCGGGAAACTCTAAGCTTGTTCATATGACCCTAATCCACGCTTTTCTAAACTTTCTTCCTTCGACTTCTTGCTCTCCCTTGAGTACTATGGCTCTTAATATTGAAAAATATACTTCACCTTCCAGCCTCTTGAAAATCCATTTAATCCGTTACAACAGTTAAAAAATGACTCAATAAATAAAACAAAAATGGGGGAAAAATCAATAAATGGATAAATAAATAAATTCCCGTTTAGAATGAATCGTGGGAACGAATGAAAACAACGTCTGTCTATATAGCTTTACGTCCAGTGAATTCAAGTTTTGTAGATTAAATCTCATATGAATTTTGTCTACTTTTTAAATTTGTGACAAGATTTGATCGAGGAATTCATTTGAAAAATTTATAGCAGATTTATAAAATGAAGGTAAAAACCGTTAACATAACTAAAGAATTTGTGAAAGGTATACAGGGTGTTTGGTTCATGGTTAAGAACTTCTCGGAGGGTGATTGGCTGTCATATTTGGAGAAAAAAATTGTTCTACACATACCAGCAAATCTCAACCGTTACAGAGTTATTGAACTTTTTGTGTAGAAAACTTAATTCTTTTAAATTACCTCTAACTCAAAAAGTATACATTGTATTTTAAATCTTTCAGTCTCATTCGAAAGGTGAGCAAATTTCCTATTGAATGGTGTTCTCATATCTTTCAGTTAATTAGTTTTAATTACCTTTTAGTTGTAAAGTAGTTAAAAGTTGGTGTTTTTGGAAGGTTTTTGATAATTTTCTCAAAATAATAAAGTATGATTGTAGCAATATCTTTTATCCAAAAGTTGGGTTTTGGGATGATTCATAATTTGTTCTTGAACATCATATTCCTATCTCTTCTCATTTCTTTGTAAT
Source organism: Topomyia yanbarensis (assembly GCF_030247195.1). NCBI lineage: Eukaryota > Metazoa > Arthropoda > Insecta > Diptera > Culicidae > Topomyia > Topomyia yanbarensis. Next base: position 460,398,263 of record NC_080671.1, on the reverse strand, counting down.
CTTATTACTAAACTTTTCCTGTACTCGACTTGCAAGTGCTTAAAAGACTCTAATCTAAAAAAATATGCTTTGTATCGTTATTTCCAAGGTTTCATTGGAAAGCTGAGAAAATTTCTTATCGCTGTATGCACGAATATCTGTTAGTTAAGGGTATTAATTGACTTTTTACTAACAAAATAACTTAAAATTAGCATTTTTGAGGAGTTTTCCAACTATGCTAATTATTAATCAACATAATTTATCGTTACTATTGTTCATTTGGTCCCCATTAACATTCTCTATAGCTTGTTATTTGACACTTTATCCCAATCTTTTTTTCATATCGCTGCTATTTAATAGTTGTGGGTTCGTTGTTTTTGCATATGAAACGATGTACTAAAAACGATTTTGCGCCGAAACCAAAAGAGACAATTGAATGGAGCCGAAGAAAGAATTGTAGAACTTGCTGAGATGCATTATTTCCATGATAATAATGGTGATGTTAATTATTTACTATTTTAAGAAAATTAGCGAAAATCTTAATAATAACATTAACTTCAAACTAATTTACTTCTAAAAAAATACTAAATTCACTTAACTGAAAGGTATTAATGCATTTTTCTCTGTAAAATTTTGCTGGATTTCGAATAAAATGAGAAAAAGTACAATAGGTGCCATACTTTTCTAATTAGAGCTAGTATTAGTGAAAAATAAAAATATCCAGGTTGAATAACCCAAAAACATGAAAACAAGAAAAGATAAGTGTATCATGTCAAAGAACGAATTATGCAGCTCTTCAAGACTAACAACAAAATGATATTGTTACCTATTTATATTTACAAGAAATGAACGAAAAATAGATTAAAATTGTTAAATTTTTAATAAATTACTTTGAAAAGGTTACTTAAAGTCATTAGCTAAAGCATGTGAGGGCATCAATCAATGGGAAATTTTCTCACCTTCCTAATGGACCTAAAAGATTAGAAATACAAACTTTTCAAGTTTGAGACATTTTAAGATAAATAAGTTTTTAACACAAAAAGTTCAATAACTTTGTAACGGTTGTGATTTGATGGTATGTGTAGAACAAAATGAATAAATAAATAAATAAATAAAAAAATAAAGAAAAATAATACATAATTAAATAAATCAATACATAAATTAAAATAAATAAATATATAAATAAATAATTAAATGTATAAATAAATAAATAAATAAATGAATAAATAAAAAGATAAATAAATAAATAAACCGTAAGTATTTCATTTGGGAATCGAAACGTTTTCGTATAAATTCGTAGGGTAGACGTGCCCTTATTCATCTCATTAGTCAGGATGTTACACTATTTTGGTTGTAACTCGGCTTATAGTGGTTGGATTGCCCTAAAATAGGTATCAGCAGCCTTGCCTCGTTTCTAAGAAGCAGTAACACAAAAATATGGTTTGAAAAATGTAAAATACTCGCGTTTGAGCGGAACCAAAAGTGGAGTACAACGCTCCCTTATTCATCCTACCAATTGAGATGAATTAGGACACAGTAACCCTATAAAATTTGTGTTTTAGGTATGTAGAAAATAAAATGGGAAAAAGCGAGTACTATTGTGACTCCGTCTGACATCTTGCTCGCAACTAACTTTTGCGAGTAGATTTTTTTTCGAGGCGGAAAATTACTTTCTTTATTGTCTACTACATCTTAGTTGTTTACTCTCTGAGGGCGCTGGCTATGGATTTGGAGGCACTGGGCACATTTTTGCAGTTTCAAAGATGAGTTATTTTTTTCTAACGGCTTCTGCAAAGATTTTCTCTGAAGAGACAATTTGGATTAAACAAACTTGGTGCATGAACGGCATGAACGTGGTTGAAAGTGATAACGGTGGGATTAAGATTCTCGTGTGTATAGAGGGTAGAGGTAGAGGTAGACCTTGTAGAGAATAAGATAAAAGAAATAAAAAAATAACTTTATGAAGATGAATATTAAACTTTCGTTAAATTGACTCCCACCCACAATCATACAATATAATCCATTTCTTTCGCTTTGGTTATTTCTTTTATCTTATTCTCTACAGACCTATCACCACGTACCCCTCCTGAGCTAATTGTGAATGTCAATGTCAATGAATGACGCAATAAGAAGTAGAATTCGGTACTCCTGATACTTGAAAAAACTTCTTCCCGGGTATTGCTAATCGGGGGTTCTTGTGGTGAGGATGCGGGACAAATGACCTATTCCCTCCTACTTGACTATCAGATTTAAATCTCACGGAATTAGACATACCACGCTATGTACCCATGAGGGGAAAAATTCTGCGCGCAAGTATTGTAATCGGACAGCGCACAATAGACAACCTTGCGCGGAAGATGCAGAGCAGAATGCATCTCAACCGATTGCCAACTCATCAAGGGAAAACCAGTCCAAAACAGAGTTTTCAGTACCAATAATTAAACCACAAACATTGGCCAAATTTGTGGCAGCTGTCCAGGCCATAAGGAAGCAGCATAAGCAGCATAAGTTTTAAGTAATTTTCCGACACATTTCGTGTTCTAATATCAGCTTAAGCAGCTTTTTAGTTCCATTGAAGCTTAAATAGCTTTCAAGTTCGCTAAGAACTTTATGTGAACTGTAAAGTGTGGTTTTTAAGTACTGTTCTAACTTTTGGTTCCTTGGGTCCAGTACCCCAAAGCCAGCCGAAAGCAACATCGGCGTGCAAACTAATAACAATGTCGTCGCGTTTACACTGGTTACCCGTAAGTACAAGAAGCAGGGAAGAACATCTGATGGCGGGTACCACGCCAGTTTTAACGATGATGACCTTGACATGAAAGACACGAGAGAATTGAATGATTACTACGACACAGTAGGCGAGTACACGAACGTTTCCCCGCCGCAAAAGAATGTCTCCGCGCGCAATAGAAATCAATAACATTTGTTATTTACATAGTATTTACAGTTTAAGATTGATGTTGTTCGGTGAAAAATTACAAAAAATACTCTTTCTGCCGTTAACGTTTCGGCTTACTTGTTCTTCAGCCCTCCTCAGAAATTTAAATTTCTGAGGAAAGCTGAAGACTAAGTATGCTGCAACATTAACGACAGAGAGTTTTTTTTGCAATTTTTCATCGAACAACATCAACCTTAAATCTTTAAACAGAATCGAACGGTGACCAAAGTTGAAAACATATTTTACATATTGTAAATAAATCAAGGACCCACGGCTTCGTTAAGCTATCGCTATAAGCAGTGTCAAACAAACGAATTTAAAAAAAGAAGATTGGAGAGAAAATGAAAATGAAGAAAATGTTTGCACGAATATATTTTGAAAAGTGTATATATTGTGATTAAACCCCTAATGAGCTTTGGACGTGCATAACTGCATTCAGACCACGGGGATAAAATCAAGTGATGTTTAAAAGAATGCTTTAGACGTTCTTATAAAGAAATGCTACGTCTGTGTTACTTATCCAAAAACAAATCCTATCATCTTTTGTCTTCTGGTGAGAAAGCCTCTGATGACCCCTGCGAAGGACCTTCTTTTACTGCACTTGGTCATAGTCATAGGAAAAGATGTCTAGCACTACTAAAGTCATTTAATGTTGTGGACAGGATCTGAAAAGCTTGCAAAACCTTGCAGCGATCATATCTTTCGATGTCTAATTATTCACTGTTCTTCAGTGGAATTACAGAAGAATTCCTAAAAAAATTTTTAAGTATGTAATTGACACATCGCCACAAAACTACCTTTGCTCTTTGTGTAACATGGTTTACTTCAAAGATTAATATCAACTCGCAGTGTTTTAATAACTCATGATATGCTATCATGCAACATAATTCTCCTGAACCAGACAGAATGAAATGGAGTTTAATGAAAAAAAACTGATCCTTCTAAAAGGCGCTTTTTGAATTTATTCTATCGGTTTTTAGCAGAGCATTATTCCATGTGACTGAAGACTAGTGAGAGTGATTGCTAACCATAAATCGGAAAAAAATTATTTGACCACAATTCGTATCGGCCGATTGTCATACACTGTTTCGATCACAGATTCAGCGGGTACACTTGGACAGTAAGGGAACCTTCGACTTTGCATCAATTGAAATTTCCTCATATAAACTTCATCACTGCACTCTTTCACCCATTTTCAATTATTTGTACAATTTCTTGACAGGAAAGCAAATGAACTTTAACTATGAATCCACTTCTCGAACCAGCTGGATCTAGATTAAGCCCCGTTCTTTACAATTTCTACGTGAATGCCTTAGACGTGTTTCGCGCCAACTAGAACAAATGTTGGCAGCACCCTCTCAGATTTTAATGTAACTTTCTGTACATGAGAACTTTGTCACAAACAGCCGCTTTGTTTTTCCAAAAATGATATTTTTTCAGTGTATTTTTATCGAAAACTGAGCCAATGCAAGCCATAATCATCTCAGAAACCAATTTCCCAACTGCTAGCTGCCTGATACATGCAAAAAGTATCAGTAAGTAACGAATTTGGTATTCGTTTGGAATATTACCCTGGTTACCTGTACCTTACCTGCATCAATACTCATTTGACCAAATAACAGTACTATAAAACTAAGGCCAAAGCTGTCACGTAACAACTGTTGTGAAGAGCAGTTTTAGTAAAATTATTATTATGGATCAATTGTTTAAATCAAAGTTAAACAGTATCAAGTGCTGTGCAAAGATAAACAATCCGAGGTGTAATCGTAATAATTTACGTCCAGATGTCGCCATCTTGGATTTCAACATGGCGTCAGACATACATTTCTGGCACATACTTGTTGAGATCATTCCGAAAATACCCAGTCAGACTAGATTCTAGACTTTGAACTCTGGACTCTGCACTCTTCATGCTGGATTCTGGACACGGGTTCTGGCCTCGATATTCTGTGCTATGGATTCTGGGGCTCTGAACTATGGTCTCTGAGGTCTTGATTCTGTACTCTGGAATCCGATCTCTAGACTCTAGACTCTGAAGTCTGGACTCTTGGTCTCTGGGCCAACTTTAGAACTTTAGATTCTGGACTTTTCACTCTCATCGCTGGATGATATACTTTTAGCGCTGGCCTTGAATTTATGTACTATACACTCTGGACTCTGAACCATGGGCTCTAGCATCTGGGGTCTTGATCTTTCATTCTGGAATCTGAACTCTAGACTCTGGACTTGGAACTTTGACTGTGGACTCTTTCCTCGGGACTCTGAAGTCTGCTCTCAGGATTCTCGTCTCCGAACTCTGAGCTCTAGATTCTGTACTTTGAACTCTGGACTCCGCATTCTTAACTCTGTAATCTGAGCTCTCGCCTCGAGATTCTGTGCAATGGACTCTGGACTGCCCAAGTAACAATTGAAGTTTTATATCACACTACAAGTACAATCTAAGTTTTAAGAGTGGCTTCAAGAGCGTCTTAAAACTACAATTGTTTCTAGGGTGGAGACTGTGGTCTCTGAGCTATGGGTTCTGGATCTTTAATCTTGTAATCCGCAAGGGTAACAATTTAGCACTGGGTGGAAATATATCCTTTTGTGCGTACTCTCTCCGTAGAGTGTATTGTTTACATAAAATTATGCTCACCGCTGTTTCGATGCCGTACACAATTAGTTTGTAAATTTTTGTATAATTTCGAGTTTGTGAACGGTTTTGTGCGGTCAGATAGGTGTAGTAATTTTTGTTTTATGTTTGTATATAAGAAACATAGGGTTTAGATAGGTCACCGCTCTCCTCTCGCTGCAAAAGTGATTGCTAACTATGCTGTACCATAGCAATGACAGCTATGCGGCGGTGTGTTTTTGGTGGTTGTTTGGTGGAGTGAACAAGGCGGCCATCGTGAAAGATCAGATAGTGATTGACCACGGCATCGAACAGACACCCAAATTAGTTTATCCTTTTTCGGGACAGTTTCCAGCCACCATAACAAGTACAGTTTAGTGCGCGCGTGCGACAGTGAAAAGTCCTGTCGAAAAGTGCCGGCCCGTGGTCCGGGTGCTCTGTAATTTGTGGTGTTGGTTCGCCGGATAACAGAAGCTAATTGCCAAGGAGCCGCTCGCTTCTTCAGCTGAATAAAAAGGACCCAAGTGACACCAGTACCGTTCTCACTGTGGAGGATCAGTCAAACTAGCCAAGCTCTCCTCCACAGTTAACCGGCAAGGAGAACGAAGCATGGCGGACAAAGGCTCCCCCTGGGAAGTTCACTACGGTGACTTCCGGGATTGTTTGCGGCGAGTAGACGATCCGGTGATTCGTCGCCAACGTCGCTAGGGAGGTTCCAACAAATGAGCCTTGCTCACCTCACTGACTAAAAGTTAACAACGCGGCCGTTGTTGACCTGGCCGGTCGAAAGAAACCGTCCGCCTTCCCGCCATCGTCAGCACCAGCGGACCATAAGAAACGCAGTAAAGAGGAGGTGAATAAAAGTCAGTAGATTTAGTTATTTATTTTTCCTTTTTTACCTTTTTTTGTTGTTACGAAAATCCGAAAATCTGTAGAGGTACCTAGGCCGCCCTGAAAAGAAGGGTTCGCCGGGCAAACAAGAACCCGAGTAGTGGGCAAACCCCTACTTACGCGACTTACAATCAGGACTTTTGACTCTAAACTGGGGACTCTAAACTCTGGACTGTGCACTCTGCACTCGGGACTCTGTATTCTGGGCTCCGGACTCTGGGCTCTCTCCGCGAGATTCTGGGTTCTGGTCGCTGGGCTATGGAATCTAAACTCTGAATTATCGAATCTGAACTCTGGGTTCTGGACTCTAAACTCTGGTCTCACTATTTTGGGTTAGGGGCTGAGGACTCTGGGTTCAGTATTTAGAGATAAGAACTCTAGACTCTGGTTTCTGGTCTCTGGGCTCTGAAATCTAGGTTTTGGACTCTGGGCTCTGGCATCTGAACTCTGAACTCTGCACTCGGAACTCTGGATTCTGGACTCTGAGCTCTGTCTTCTGAACTCTGAGTTCTGATCGCTGCGCTATGGATCCTGGACTCTGAATTCTCGACACTGAACTCTGGATTCTAAGGAATCTGGAGTCTGGGTTCTCTCCTCGGGATTCCGGGTTCTAGTCTCTAGGCTACAGATCCTGAATAAAAATACACTGAACAAAAATTCAGTTTGAACAAGGAAAAGTTTTTTTCAAATAACTTTTTTTCCTTGAAAGTGCCCAGTTTGAATTTTTGACGGTAGGTAATTGTTTATCTTGGAACAAAATTTCAACCAAATCAAAGATGTTTTTTTCTAAATCGACTTTAATTTTTAAAATCGATTTTTTCCAGTGTAGAATTCGATGAAGAATTTTTTCAATATTTTTAATCGAAAATTTGACTAATTTTGTGAAAATCACTCCAACAACATTTTTTGTAAGATTTGTCATTTATAGACTACAGTCATTTGAAAAAAAAATTGGTAAAAAAAGTTTAACCCTTTTCAAAAGACAGTCTAGATCATTTTTGGAAACACAAAGTATGCACAGTGGCTTTTTGTGTACAGAAAGTTTCATTAAAATCTGAGAAGGTACTGCCAACTCTGAATACGATTTAGCGCAAAATTCGTCCTTATCAACTCAATGTCCAATGTCTTTATCGCCCATATGATTTCATGCCTTTGTGTGTCGTAGAAACTATATAATTTTAGGATAGCCAAACTCACAAATTTCTAAAATTACCCAGTTCAGCTTATGGTGTCATGTTAATCATGGTGGACCATTTTTCAAAAAGGTCATTCGGAATGGAATTAACGTTCCAAAAACGTCTCCCAAGCACCGCCATAAAATGAAACTGTCCCACGAAGATCCTTCATATTCTCGCTAACGGAACAGTTATTGTTGTTTTTTTGTACGTTCACTAAAGATAAAACAAATGCGAAGCCTTAATTGGCCTGTAGCCATCTCGTCCTTATATAAAACAATTCTTTACGATGTCCCTTTTCCCCTTGCCGAACCAAAGGCCCACTTTGTGGAAGGGCGTCCCTTGCCAGGATTCCGAGCCACCCTCTCTCTCTCTCCGCTGGTGATTTATTTTTAAACCCGCTGCCAACAACCGAACACAGCCAGTAGATTTTCTTTTCTAAACATTTTACGATAATATCTGTGATAACCACTACACTTTCAGCTTTATATCGTCCCCTTTCTCGGTTGGACTTTTTTTCAACGAAGCCTTTGTGAAAAAACAACCCTACGCAATCTCCTTGTAAGGTAGATACATTTTGCGCTTTTTCCGTGGAAATGATTTTTTTTCTCTTACTCTAACCTAAGATGTTTCCATCGGCAATTTACGGTCGACAGACCCGATAAAGAAAAGCCTCCCAATCGGAACGATAACTGGACCATAGCCGATAGAGCTCGTGCTAGTGTACTTACCTTCTATGCCACGCCGAAACGGAGCGAAATCAACGCTCGCGAACGGAGCAAATTCAGATGCAGGTTTTTTAAATTTTCCCGTAAGTTGTTTAATAACGATACAAGTGAAAGGAAAAAAAATAATCACGGTTTGGAATCTTCCGTTTTTTGGTTGCACATTTTCCACGAGGGGTTTTTTTGTTGTTGTTTTTCCTCGCATAAGAAGGGTTGCTTCGATCCTATCGAGTCGAAGGAGCGCCAGTAAGCGATAAAGAGTGGAACTGGCGCGTCTTCAGCTTCCTACGTGTTTCCTACGCTGCTGGCGGCGGTGGCGGTGGCGTTGACGGTGGTGCTAAAAGTTGCGTCTGTGTGTTGGTAAATTTTTGTTGTTTAGTGGTGAGTGGTGGTAGCCTGCTATGGTTGCTGTGGAGTGGGCTATGAAGAAAAAAGAAAAACCGAAGCAGTGTAGAAGCTGGGACGGGTGTTCATGTTATATATTTTTATTATGCTTTTTAACGCATCTCGAGTACACAAAGTTGGCCATTTCGGGGTACGATTTCTGATACATTTGTCTTTCGCAATGCCAACTGTTAAAACCTGCCATGGTTTTTTCCCCCTTGTTGAAGGCATAATGGCGTACGAGGATTGGGTGAAGGGTCGAATGAAGGAAAAGATTCTCGGTTCGGCCCGTCCTGCCACCTCTTTTCGAGTAGGGGGTGGCCGGGAGGACAGTTGAAAAAAAAAAAAATGGTCGCCGTTACGGAATAAGAAAACCAGGAGATTTTTTGGTGTGCGCCTTAGGTAAATAAGAAGACGCTGCCGATGATGGTGATATATACAAGCGCGCCTTTTGTTATGTACAATTTTACTTTTTGGTCGTCCCGGAGGTTTGGAGATTTTAAAAATTTGATGAATACTCAGTCTTATTATTCAATTTGCCAGCATCTTACGCGTTTTACCGTGGCTCCTGCTGCTGCTGGCCGGGACATCTCATCGGTGCTTTCAATTGTTCTCAAAGGAAAAGTTTTTCAATTAAACCGTTCGGAGGTGTTAATGTTGTTGATTATCTAAGCATTAATATTTAAGTGAAGTGCGATTATCCCGAACTGGGCGGAGGAAGCAATTTTTCGATAGTTGGAGTTTCGCGGTAGTGTTTGCTGCAAGCGAGGGATAATCATTCTTGTGGTAATATTAATTATTGTGTGTTTTTAGTTGAGGCGATGAAAAAGTAGATGATTTTTTTTTAATGTTCAAAAATTTTACGTTGGACTGTTGTTATATGATAGTGGCAAAGGATATAGAGTTTTTCAAACGAAAAGTCGTTACAATATAATGATGGATGAAGAAAATAACGTTCCGTGTCAACTGATAAGTTATTTTGTGTAAACTAATTTGTTAAAAAATGTTGGTAGTATTCAATAACAGGTCTCCAGTGATGGTCGTGTTTGAGTTAAATAACTCGCACTTGAAAATATGGAAGTCAACAATCTCTATTAAATTACTTTGTTAAAGAATTCAGATTAATACAAGGTTATTGAAGCGAGTAATTCTCTGAAAACCTGACATGGTGTTAAGGCATGTCACTCTGCTCACAAGCCGCAACCTGTAATAGAACCGTTGTAATTAGTAATTAGTTCAATTTCCGCCTTATCAGAATTCGACAATAACTTAGTGACAGGACTTGACGGATTGACGCAAGCTCCAAAAACCACTAGCACTGCCTGATGTTCTGCAAGAAAAGTAGAAGTTTGTTGAAATATTAGGCAATGTTCCCGGACGGGACAGAGAAGGAATGCTAGAATAATTATCCCGAAATAATAGCACTCACTTTTCCTTAATTGAAATTAACAGGAAATAGGTTTATTGTTCGGCCTGTTTGCAGCAATATGAATCATCACCTTCTGGTGGTTTCTAATAGGTTATGTCGATGTAACGGGAATGTTCTGTCACTCAAATAAAACGGTGCGATGCAAAAGGCATTCAAGGAATTGATGAAATACTTAGCACGAATTTACGTATAGCAGAACATAGCTTAATATTTTCTCGTACTAGAAGCAAACAGGTGTTAGATGTAACCCTCTGCTCCTACAGTATTAAGCATTAATCGCCGTCGGTAACTGATCGTAAATACATAAACTTGGACCATTTAAACGTTTCGCTAGATGTCGTCACGTATCGAAATTCCATATCTAAGAACTCAGACCTATACAAAGAGCTTAGAGACTAGGTGTTATTAGCATTTTTCAATTTATTGAATCTCCAAGTGACTCGGATGACGTTGTGGATACCACGAACTAATTCATATTAGCAGCATATAAGATGTTCACTTCTTGTAATCGCATGTTGAACTCAAGTCGAAAAATTCAATATCAGTTATTTACCTCTAAGGAGTGTCCGGTCCTTATAGGACTGGAAAAAATATAGACGCCAAGTGGCGAGAGCACTGTCTTTTGAATCAACTCTACCATTGCCGGTACATGGAAAAAGAATATGATATGTTATTGGCTATTGGCAAAATTTGCAAACTTGCGTTCAAACAAACACTTTTTTGACGGATGCAAATCCGGAAATGTCAAATAATTTAATACGTTTTTTTAAGCAAAATCGTAATATTCCAGTTGACGCTCCTGTACAGTGAAGTGGCGCGTCATGTGAGATTTTCCAGCACAGCGGTTTTTGACTTGATTCTATGTGATGAAGTGTTTCTGATCAATACCGGTTGCCGGCCAGGCCCGAACGTAGATCACGGAAGGAAAGGGAAGGAATTGTTAGTCAGATAATTGCTTTTGCTAGAGGCCGTATATACTACTGCGCACTCCACAAGTATCACGGAAGAAGAATATTTTTGTTAGTAGAGTATAGAAGTTGGATATACTTCTTTCTTTACCGACGCCAGAGAGGTGATTCCACTACCTGTACTAGATATCGATCCACCAATTTCATGGACCGGGGCTTTACTTCGCTTCCGAAGGAAGACGCGACCACAGATTTTTTTCACCTCAGAAAAATTTCAGCGACCTCGGCTGGAATTGAACCCAGGCCAACTGGAATGAGTGGCGGTCGCGCTTACCACTCAACCACCGGTGCCATCGGCGGTTTTTGACTTGATTCTATGGTCCCAAATGACAGCACATTTTGGGGGCCAGTGGCGGATCCAGAGGGAGGGTCCTGGGGGTCGACCCCCTTCGAATTTTTTTCATTTGCTAGAAAATTTTAAATTAGTTTAAATTTAATATTAGTTTCAAACTCAAAATCATTCCAAACTAAATTTTACCCACAAAACATATAATCATTAAATAATGTTTTCCCGATTTTTTTTCTAGATCCGCCCCTGTTGGGGGCGATTTATTATTTATTACTCCCGAGATTTTCGCATTATGTTTGAAGTTGGTATGGGAATTTGTATGGGAAACTCATCTTTTAACATCTCCCCATGTTCAAATCACTGTTTCACTCAATATTTAACTTGGCTTAGCGTGATTGACTGAATAAGCTAAAATTCACGATTATTTCTGCGATAAGCAAATCATTCTCACTGTGCATGTTTCACTGATTTAATATTTTCATAAAAAGGTCAATAACGACGCTAACCACGACTAGAGATGGTCGGTATGGTTTGACCATACCAACCAGTAACGCGGGTGGCGTCGTGTAAACTATTGAAAACGAATTGCCAATTACCATAGCTTAATTTAATACATGGAATAATTCATACAAAACAACTCTGGCAGAAATGGTTTTCGCTAAAAAATTGAATATTTTGGTCAAATACGACGGACGAGGTTTCTTGTCATCATTAAGGAGAGCATCTGGTGTACAGTACTGAAACCGAAAGTAATTTTGTTTTACGATTTAGAAGGCAAGGACAAACCTTCATTAGGTACGAAAAATTCAGTCGCGCAGAGCTACATATACGAACGTTCCAAGAGTAGACGTCCAACCATTTTCAAGTCGAGAAGCACCACGGCGAATATAATAACTTCTGATAAAATTGTTTAAAACTGGAAATCCACTAAGACTTTTAAATCTAAGACATAGTTACTCGAACAACTAAAAAAATTAGAAAAAAAGTTTGAATGTCGGAAAATGGTTTAATAATAACCGAAAAATCTCATATTTTAATGTAAAATTCGCCCACTTTTCTTCAAATAATGGGGAGAAAAATGTTTTATTCTGTTTTCTGTGGTTAATCGACTGGCTACACATATTAAGCATTCTCATAAAATAAATCAAGTCAAACCTTTGAATAGTTTTTGATGGATCGTGTTTGTAAAATGCGGTTCAGAAAAAAATGCTACTAAAGTTGTCGATGGATTAAAATTTGCGTGTAATACAGCAAATAAACGCAAGGGACGCATGGCTGTTTAAAACTAAAAAGGTCAGCGTTGCCACCGAGATTGGGGGAAATTATTCTAGAGGTTCAATACTAACAATTAATCGAATAAAAAACAAGTCGATATTTTTTACCCACTATACGAGACGTCCCCCTTGAGCTTTTTGTTTCCCCATGAGTTGCCCGCCGATTTATCCTACTTTCCGTATAAGATATCGACAATTTATAAGTTTCTCGGAACATTACAAATTTGACGTTCAATAATAGTAAATATAAATGCGAATTCCAATCGCCAGTCTTATTTTGCCATAGGCGGATGGTGCTACTTCAGCTTCGAGTGATTTTATAATTCTTAGATGAGCCTAGGATCCAGCTCGGGTACCTAAAATTAAAAATCATTGTGATCTTTGATTGATTCTTCGTATTAACAAGTCGAGTTCGGATCGGGTTTCTCAAATTATAAATTTTCTGGTTCGGGACGTGTTCGGGTTTTCAAATTTTGAAATTCTCAGGTTCGGGTCGGGTTCGGGATTATCAAATTTCAAAGCC